>NC_031778.1:3145728-3158114 GCF_001522545.3 Parus major
CACTCTTTGTCCGCTGTGAGCACCCTTAAGTACCGGCAGTTAGGTTGTCTCAGCACATAATGGGTAAAAAATTCCCCGGGCAGGCCAGAAGGACAAAACAAAAAAAAAAGGACACCTAACTCTCAACATTAGTGACTGTGAAAATTGCAACTGTTGGTATTTGGAATAGTAGGAGAGTTGTACTTCCATACAGAAGATGACATCTATATTGCCTTTGCTGTCTATAACCATTGTTTTGTACACAAAAGAAAGAAACATGTCTGTAAGAAAAGTATAAGGCGTGAATAAGTGTCTTGAGTGGAGATGATGTGAAACATTATATTTTATCTTAAATATTCTACTTGTCAGTAAATTATGAAATACTGGTTATTTTAAATTTGATTAATTTTAAACCTAAAGTAGGAAACATCCTTATAATCCATCATCTGTGACAATATGTCTGGGTCATTAGAACTCATAATGTGGAGTTAAGCAGGTTGTAAACACTTCCTTCTCTGGATTATTGCTCATGTCTTTGACAGCTAAGTTAATGCAGCACACAGTGCATGAAAAAACTGTCACTGTATGAGTTAGAGAGGTTGAAGCACAACATTAATTTGAAAAACTCTCTGAATTTGTTTGTTCAATGTCATTACTGTAACCAGCAGATTTTCTGTGAATCTTATCTCACCCATGTGAAAAAAGTTACACAAGGAGGAGCCAAGATTCAGTTATCAGATCCCTTTCCCTCCCTCATGTGATGACAACTATGAACAGATTTTCAGGGTGATTCTGCTGAATGCTAATGTAAAACACCTAATCTGAAGAATATATTTCATTTTGAGTAAGATAATGCAGAGATAAGTGTAAAGGTCTGAGTTTCTCAGCAAAGTGCCTTACCCTCATAGCTAAATAACCATCATACCTCTGTACTGATAAAGAAGAGAAAAATGTGAAGAAGGAACAGTTTTGCTAATGTCCAAAAGAGCAAAATTAGAAAAACAGTAAAGACACTACTGATTCAATTTCACTATCCCATAGTAGACCCTTGAACCTCTCCCAACATTCTCTCTTTTACCTCGCTTCATTGCTTATCCCATCTCTTTGCTTTGTAAGGTTTCCAGCCTTGTCATTGATTCTGTTTTTGCACAATGCCTGGTACCATAAATCCCTCACCCTGGCTAAGATCACAGTGTACCACTTAATTTTGTTTTGGCACAGGGTAAATACTGCTCTTATGCTGAACAATGACTGTGTTTGCCAAACAAGTAGGAATTGAGGGGAGGGAAGACATGCTCCATTAAAATCAGTGGGCTTGCCAAGTGCTCTTTCTTAGGATTAACAAGAACACTCAACTTCTCTCATTAAAAAAAATAGCAGACAGTCAAGGTAGCTGCTGAAGGCAGAGATAAATAGCCTAGATAATAAAGTCAAACAGATCACCTGGAGTTGTAATACGTGGTCTGAGATACTGCTTGAACCTTTTATTTTTCTATGAAGGGTAGCAAGAATGAGATTAAAAAAAGGTAATATTGGCTTCTCTGGACATCAGCTTTGCAGGCTGTGGCTGCCCACAGTGCATTCTGCCTACCCCACAGCGCATTCTGCCTACCCCACAGCTTTCTTCTATCAGCAGCAAATCCCCCACAACATCACAGCAATGAGAAGGGTTTGGGTTTGGGTGTGTTTTTTTTCCACCCTCACCTTAAAATTAATAAATAGTAATAATAAATTTTAACCTCAAAAGCGATGAAAATTATTGTTGATATCTTTCAATCCTCTGTATTCTGTATCTAGCTGGAAACTGGCTTGTCTGCTTCCTAACTCAGATTTTGTCTCAGATAGTTTTGAAAATATTATCTTTTGAGTTGTCTTTGGTAGCTAATTTTCTGTGGGAGCCCTGCAGACAGAAGGAAGAATTACATCGACCTAACTGGGACATATTCACCATGAAGAGGAAGCACAGGGGTCAGCTTGTGGTGGCAGCAGGAGGGGCAGATAGATCACACAGAGATGCACCTTTTATTCTCCAAGAAAACTGAGTCATTTTATCTCTTGCCATGTATTTCTAGCCCTTCTGCTGCTTTTTACCACCTCGTGCCCCTGCTTATTTCCTGTAGTGACAGCACAACAATAAGGATTTTATTAACAGTAAAGTACATCCATGGAGTTTTGTGAACTGGGGGGCACTTAACATCTGCTAGTCTGTTTTCTTTCCTTGCATGGTGAAGGGCTGCAAGGTTTAAATAGATTTTTTTCAGAAGAAATACAAAATGGAGGTGACAAAAAACACTAGGCACTGAAAAACACAGTCAGATACAACCAGATGCACTAGAACAGCAAATGCAAAATGTTTGGAATTCTGGTCTGACATCACAGTATTCTTGGTAGGTCTTGCTAGGGCTCCATGAATTCTCTACTTTCTTTGTATGTAGAGCAAAATACAAAGAAAGAAATCAGAATGATTTCTAACATGCTCTTTGATGACTGGTTTGAACTAAGATGCACAAACATGAATCTCAGAGATGTACTTCTTAAAATAATCAATCATATCCATTGATACATTCTCCAAGACATTAACTATAATTTGATTTATAACAATGTAGCATAACTTGAATTCTTGGCTGTGTAAAAAAGATCAATGTAAAGTCACTATTACAAAGATTTATTCATGGGTACACAGTAGTTTCTGGCTGCCTAATTAAATCTATGGTATCCAAACCAATTTGATTGGGTCAAAGTTTGTGCACAGAGTAGCTGGCAAGTGCTGCATCTGCAGTGCCATTTAGCTATGGCAATTTGTCAGTGGCAGTCTTAAATGATGAGAAGTTACAAACACAGACATTTCCTTAACATTGACAATGTCCTTTCAGGCATCCTTAATGACATTATAATTTTTATTGTTGTTTGCTATCTCATTCCCTCTCAGAAATGCCTCAGAGGCTTTTGAAAATAACACAAAAACTTGGAAAGTAAAAGTCACTCATAATTCTTTGCCTGCTTCTTCACAGCTTTGTTGTCTGTAGAAAAGCTTTGCAAAGGAATAGAGTTTGCCTAAAGAAAATTAAAAGGTATGTGAAGTTGCTTATCTAAAGTCCTAGTTTAATGAAACAAAGATGAAAGCTCTTCATTTCAAGGACATCTGTTCAGTTTTTGAAGATAATTACAGTGATTACATGGGTGTGTCTACATAGAGAGTAGTTTTCTGGTAAGAGGAAAGATGGGTGAGAAATAGTAGGTGTCATAGCTCACTAGGAAAAAAAATGAAAGTAAAATGTGTAAAACTTTCATTCTATCTGTATTCCTATAATATCTATGTTCAGCTGCATTAAAGAGCTTTACAGCTTTCTGTCCAGTTCCACCATTTTCTTGAAGGAAGGAAATACAGCTTCCAGGATTTTAAGAAGGGTATTTGTAAAGTGGTTTTGCAGCACTAAGGTACCACAGATGACCCAGTTAAGATACTGGGTAACTTTTTTTAGGGTGGGAGGGTGTGAAGGGGTATTTTTGGGCGTTTTTTATTATTATTATTATTATTTTTTAAATATTTTAATTATTTTTTAACTGCACTTCCCTCATGTCTAGCACACACATGTGACTTCATGTTGGTAGGAGACTGGTATGTGATCTCCTGCTGGGGAGGCAGAAGAGTTCCCTGTAGCTCCCAATGTATTCCTGAATTTGTTTGATTTGGCCTGTTTAGGAGACTTATTCATAGAGTTCCTTGGGAAGCAGCTCTTAAAAACAAAGAAGTTCAGGAAAGGTGGGTGTGCTTCAAAACTGAGATCTTGAAGGCACAGGAACAGACTGTCCCTGTGTGCCAAAAGCTGAGTCCCTGATGCATCGTATTTTATTCCAGTATCATTGGCTTCTGGATCTATTTTTATTTATGTTACAAATCTCTCTCAGAATGGTAGTATTGATTAAAACAGAAATTATTTATTCTTTGAAGTTTTATTCTTTCAAAAGGCAGATAAAATTAATTGATTTCCTGCATAGTTCAAAAAAGGAAAGTCCTGCTGAAATCATCCTTTGTTAAGCATTAGCTCCAATTAGCTTCATTTAAAGTCATCTAGTACGATTTTTTTAATACAAAAAGAATTATTAAAATTTTAATAAATATGCAACTTTCCAGGGTAGATTAAGGGGAAGAGGTGTTTTTTTAGCAAGGAGAAATGAGCAATATGATTAAAATTAATTTTCTATTGGTCTAAAGTCTTATTTGTGAGTGCAAGAGTTCCTGCTCCTATTCTGAATGTATCACTTAGGAGCATGGGAGCTGCCATAGTGCATCCTCCCAGTCATTTGTCTGGTGCAGCACAATCTTCACAGCAGTGACCAGTGTGAAACACTTGGAGAAGGCCAGGAAAACCTGTGAAGAGGCCAGAATGGGGAACACTGATCCTGAGGAAAGTGAAGAAAGTGGCTTATTTTCCCTCCTGCTTTTGTTTTGGTTTTGTCTGGATGAAATGGATTGAAAGAAAGCTCTAAAGCGATCATCTGTTTGTGACAGCATTTTAATTTAATAAGTTTTCCCTTTTGATAATTCAACAAAACACAAATAAACTGCTTAATAAGAAGGCAAGGGGGAAAAGGGATATTGCTGCATTAAAAAGTGCATCTAATCCAGTGTAGGAAAAACTACTTCAGCACAACAAGAAAATGTGTGTACTGCTACCTCTTGCCTTCCAGCCTGCACCTTCCAGCTCACCTCCTCCACAGCTGGTAAATGTGTGTGTGTTTCCATGTTTTTAAAGGTAAAGTTAGGTTCTCCTTCCCCCACCTTTCCAAAGGGAGATATCTTCAGGAATGCTTGAAGGCTTGTCCAAATTTAGGGCAGATTAAGGGGCTGTGTGTAGCCATAAATTCTTAACACGTCTTGTGATGCAGAGCCAACGGAGTAATTCAGAGTTTTCCCATCAACAGTGCTGCACTATGTATTGAAAGTCGGTGATGAAAAACACTTAGAGTTGACAAAAAGTATATTTCTCTTACATATTTTTCTTGTCACCTCCATTCTAAGCCTTCATTATCATATTTACAAGTTTTTAGAATACTAAACAAACTATTGATGGAAGGTAATTAAGATCTCTGCATTGAGCCTAAATGTCAAAGCAGGAAGAAATAGAATATTTTTCAAGGAATAACCTCACAAGACTGATTTGTGGATGTGGGAGACAGGAAAAAAGTGTTTAATAAGTCCCTCTGGGAAGGAATAGCGTGGGTTTGGTGACTACCATGGATCTTGTTTTAAACTGAATACTGGTAGTAACTAATAGCGAATTTATTGGTCCTGCTGCTAACAAATCTCCATTATTTGATTAGGATGCAGAAATAGTTCTAACTGTTATTGTGAGAACTAATGAAGCCTCCTTTCAAATGAGGGTCCTTAAAAATCAGGTTGAGAACTACTGCTCTGTATGCATCTTGAACAAGCTTTTTGTGTTGGGTACAGAACTGGAGCTTCAACAGCAACAACAATCTTTAGTCATCTGGAAAATTTTAAAAGAAAGCCAAATATTAATGTGGAGATTCTGGTTGTAGGTGGCATCCTCATTCCATCTGTATGACACTGATACATTTCTCTCTTTGCTGTAACCAATCTCAGGATTCTACATGATACCAAAGAATTTTCTCTTGCAGACCACAGAGAGTTTTCCTTACTAATATTACTTCAAATCACCAAGAAACATAGTGCATTTTTATGTAGGTAATGAATAATGAAAAAGATTGATTGACTGACTGATTGATTGATTGATTGATTGATAAGATTGCAGGGTAAACACAAGCAGAGAAGAGGGATAGGACTGAAAGAAGAGCTCACATGTGCAAAATAGCTGGCAAAGAAAAAAGAGAATAAGGCTAAACACACCACAATGCAGAGAAATAGAGTACTGGTAATGACTTGCATTCCTGCAGCATCTCTCATCCAGATTTGTCTTCAGACACTGCAGAGATCTCATCATTCATCCCTCCAAAGAAGTCACCTTTCAGGTGAAGGTGAGAAAAACAGATTAGAAAGTTATGGAGAAGAAATATTGCTAAAATCCAGGGAAAGAGAGGCAGAATAGGCAAACCTATTTTTCAAGAATGTTTTGCAAAGCATCCCACTCATAAACAAGTCATGATTCTGAACTGGAGGCATAGATATATTGTGTCTGGGACCTCATCTTGGGAAAAATAGTTGGATGTCTCACCTACTATGAAACTTGAAGACATAACCCCCTCTGTGCTGTATTTTGGGACTGGTCCTGCTACATGCAGGCACCATCTACTGAGCACATCCTAGTTTCCATAGGGAATGGCCATGAGGGAACTGTGATCTCCACCCAGTCCCTGATTTGGACTGAGGATATCCACTGCAGAGAAAATCCACAAGTCTCTTCAGACAAAAATAAAATTTCAGTGATAGTTGATGACTTAAATATTGCTTTCATCTTTTTTAAAACGGGAAAAAATTAAGGTAACATCATTTTCTGCCTATTGTTTCCAAGAAATATGACAGACTTGTGTGTTGGAAGGGTTAAAGTAGTTTCTTCATTTTGCAGATGCAGGGGCTTTCATCTCTGGTCCCCCCCACAGGCTGGAATAATTTCAGGTGCAGTGGGATATTCAGTGGTGGAACTGCAGATAGAGGCAGTCCCATTTAGAAACACAGCATGATTATATAATTATATGTACATTCATGCCCACAGTTCCTAAACACAGGCAGGAGGATGTTGCTAGAGCACACGAATAGAAGCATGGATTCAAAATCACAGCAGCAGAGGTTTTCATCCCAAGGAGGCAGAAGCCTTTATTTCTGGGTCTTCAGCCCCTTTTACAAGGTGTTCTGATAGAGGTTAACATGATTTGTAAAAGGAACAACACCTCTGTTGTCCCATTGGTGGAACAAGAGAAAAACACACTCAGACTTCTGTACAACATTGCTCTGAGAACCAAAAACCTATTTACAAAACAGTCCTTGAGAGAGAAAAGTTTCCCAAAAGACTTTCCCTTGAGAAACAGATCAGCCACTGACAGGCTGAAAACTCTCTCAGGCTCAGAAAATCATGTCCACAGGAGGACTCTCTTTCTCTCCTCATTACACACTTCCCATTCCTAAAGAGTAGATTTTCATTTTGCAGCCATGCAGCCAAAGACATCTTAGACTGTAAGAAAGAGAGGCCATTCCAGCTCCAAGCTGCAGTGCAGCAGCACTTCAGTGTGACAGGGAAGGCAGTAATTCAGCTAGGAGCAGTGGTGTTTAATTCCCATTCTCTGGGCAGGGTGAGAGCAGCTGTGGTGTCCCATGTGATGGCATGAGAAGGGACAAACCTTTGCTCCTGAGCCACCCTGGTTTCCGTATTCCTCATGTGCAGCATGCCGGACACGCGTGGGCTGCTGCAGACAATTCCAGGCGAGGTGCAGCGTGGCTGTTTCTGGACACTGAGTGATCACACCTGTCACTTTTCATCTTCACACAGCTTCATATTGACTTTCCCTACTAGAAAGTGCAGTCCCCTTTCCCAGTGCCTCAGACTGAATTTCTGAAAACATGCCTTATGTTCCCCCTTTGAAAAAGACAGAAGGATATTTAACAAAATGCTGCCAGAGGACTTGAATCCTCTGCATGTCTCCTTGCCTGATCTGATCTGAGACTTTACGCAGACTTCAGTGTTGTCCTTATTCAGTAAAGCACACAGTCAAAGCTCTAGAGTAGCTCCACAGAGGAAAAAACGAGTCACAAAGTAAATGAGATACTTTTGCTTTGTATCCATGTGCATTCTTATTTGCAGCTCAAATGGTATCAGGAAGTCAAAATGAAAGAAAAAGGTTGACTGGTAAACTAAAAGTTATATAGCAGTTTTTAATCCATCAAAGCTGTAAAAAGTGGCCCAACTTTCATTTTAGCAAAATTTGTGTGCTGATGTGATTCTGGTGTGTCCTTATCCATGCTGGAAAGTTTTGTAGTCCAAACCATGTGGAAACATGCGTTAAAGTAATTGGGTCTTGTATTTCTCTATAGTGACTTTTTATAACTAACCATAACAGAGTTCCTTGTTCCTTTTACCCAGAACTGATGAAAGCAACCCTAATAAGCCAAGCAGAACATCAAAATGATAAACCCCTTGTACAGTTTTCATTCTGTACACGGTACACACAGTACAAGAACCCCTAAGTCATATTTGCTTCACATTGTAGCCTTCCAGAAGCATAACTTCAAAGATGTATTAAAAAGAAAAAAGAGAAAGAAAATAATTTGTCTAAGACATGTTTCCATCAATCATATTCTATTCATGTTTTGCAGTGAAGAAGTGCATAATGATTTGCAATTCCTTGTTGTTGTTTAAGAAGTAAATATTTCACAGCATTGTGTTACTGGGGATGACTTGTATGTTTGTGGTGGGTTTAGCTCTAGCTAAAATCACCAGGGCATTTACTCATTTCTTGTTGTGAGATATGGATTAGAAGAAGGGCAAAACAGGCTTAAAATTTAAAAGGTGTAAAGAAACTTTATTAACAGGACTACAAGAATAAGAAGCATCAGACTAAAACCTCCAGAACACCTCTCTTGCCCCTACCCAACCTTTTTCCATTCCCAACTGACCATGTAGAGACAAAACCTGGGATGTTAAAACAGTACCAACTACACAATGTCTTCCATCAGTCCTTGTAAAGAGTGGAGTTTTCTCTTGTCATGCCATGGAGACTTCTCCACAAGAAACCATTCTCTTGTGGCTTTTCATTTCCACAAATAGCAGCTGCCCAGGAAAAAGTTCTGCATTGTGAAATTCCTCCAATTTTCACAGCCCTCCTAGAGGTGTGTCCATGGCCATGAACTCATGGGGTATTATTTTAAGGATGAGTTGTTCAAAGGCAAAGGTTCTCTCCATCTGTCTCTGTGATCATCTCTGCAAACAGAGGTTTTCTTCTTCTCTCCCTGGGGTCAAAGAGTCTTCATCACTCTCTCTCTCTGTTCAAGCTTCTCATGAGATCACAGCTACTCCAGCAACTGCTTGGTTTCATCAAAAGATGCTTCTGCTCACATCTACAGCTTGAATGCTTCAGCCCCCCATACTCTCTCATGAATTAAAGGAGATATTTTCAGTGTATCATTATCCTTCTCCATGGCCCTTCCAAAAGAATATTTCAGCCCCATTCGGCATCTCCTCATCCCTCTTCCATCTGAGGCTTGGCTCCTTCTTTTACTGACCTTGATATTTTCATGTTGTCTTTCTATGTGTCGATCACTCTTTTTCTCTCCCTGGAGAGATGATTAAGGTCTGCAGGTCTCATCTGTGTAGCGAAAAGGTCAATATCTTGCCCAGAGGCCACAGCAGTCATGATGATGGATTTCAGGCCATGCTGGGCCCCTCCCTTTGCCTGGCAGCCGCTGGTGGGATGTGTGGTCCTGGCTTGGCCTGGAGCCATCAGTACGGGCTGGGGGGGATTAATGTTGGCAAGATGTGTCAGCAGCCATGGCCCAGCCCAGCCTGGGGCCGGGGTCCCGCAGCCTCCATCCCCCAGCTGGGAGCCGCTGGGGTCCTGCCTGGCCTCCCCCAGGCTGCACAGGTCACACAGGCTGTGTGGGAGCAGGGCCGGCC
The DNA here is from genome assembly GCF_001522545.3 of Parus major. Classification (NCBI taxonomy): domain Eukaryota; kingdom Metazoa; phylum Chordata; class Aves; order Passeriformes; family Paridae; genus Parus; species Parus major. The sequence continues at coordinate 3,155,295 of NC_031778.1, forward strand.
TCACCACAGCTCAATTACCTTCTGAGGCCGGAAGCAAAGAGAGAGATTTCCCGGATTTATGGTTTTTAAAACGTGGATCTCACAGAGGTGGATCTGATTTCTAAATGGTGGAAAATGCTGTCAGTTCTCAGAACTGTTGGCCTTAGGTATTTGCTTTTCCCAGCCACAGAGGAAGCTCCCAGCAGCTTCTCTCAAAGAAATCACTTCCGTGGGTGGTTTCTCACTTCTTCAAATGTTGATCAATGTGAAACCACCACAATATTAATGAAAGGAAAAAAAATAAATCTATCCCTATTGCTCTTTTATGGCTTTAATTAAAAAATAACACCCAGAATATTACATGTCTCTTACTTCATAAGGGAAGTGTCACACAGTGCAAATGATGTAAAAATTTTCTTGCACTTTGTGCAAGCAATTACTGTTTGAATGTGTTCCATTTCAAAGGAGAAAAGAAGGAGACTATACTTCTTAGAGACTTGCTTATATTATCCTAGGGCCCACCAAACACAAGTTAAGGCTGTTTCTCTGTTTTGACTGTTACTACCAGAATTTTGTTCAGTGAGAAATACATAAAACCTTTATAGCTGGAGGAATATAATTAGGTTATTAGTCTGTCTATAAGGTGACTCCACAGGAGTCATAAGACCATACATATAGTCCTCACTGGTTGCTTTTTATGTCCATCTTTAAATTAGTTGGAAGATCCAAAGTCAGGAATGGGTTTCAGTGGCTATTTTGATGTGTGCTCTGTGTTTTGCCGGTCTGAAAGAACCTGGGAAATGGGCTCTGTACGTGGAAAGGACTGCCCAGGGGCAGCTCTCAGAGGTGTCTCTGTGAATCACTTAGCTATTCCTCAGTTACACTCAGAACATTCTTTGTCTGAGTAGTTTCAAGGTAAGGATATACCAAATCAGTGGTGGTGTAGCTAAACAGAGAAATAACTAAATGACAGGCTAAACTTGGGTCAGAAGCTCTTTTGCACCCCTGTTATATTCATATTTTTTTGTGAATTTCTCATACATGTCTGCTGTGGAAGTACACATCTAAGGACATGTACAAGATGTGCTTGCTATTATCCTATGTCGTTCTTGTTTGAGAGAAGGAAGGTCTGTGTTCTTATCCCACTTTTGATGTCCTTGTGTCAACTTCTGATCCTCTGGTTCTCAGCCTGTAAAATGAAAAAGGCTTCATTGAGCCTCAGTCTTGACATGTAGTCAGAAATTTTCCAAATAGCCCTGAAATTTTGGCTATGTTGTCGACTATTATCTCCAGTCTGAGTTTTTGCTCTGTAGTAGAAAACAACTCTCAGAGATATGAAGGAGGATTTTTTACATTTTTTCTGCAGGTATCAAGAGGGTGGGCTCTTATTCAAACAAAATCAGTATACATACACCAATCTCATTAACTGTAGCAAGTATTAAAAATTGCAAATTACAGAGGACACAGACATCTTCAAATTATAATCCTATGTCAATTTCTTGTCAAAAGAAATTGCAACAAATCCGGCATTGTGTGAGACAATGTCTGAATCTGAACCAAATAAAATACTTGCTCATGCCCTTGGGAATCAATACTGCCAGGTTTTATGCAGCTCCAATTAAAATACAGCTCACAAGGGATCCTCAGGCCCAAAACCCACAAATTTGATTTCCATACTGGTGCAGCACCTTATTCACCCTTCAGTGCTGGATTATTCATGAATAATGGATATTTTATTTGTTATTTAGATAAACAGTCTGTACCCCAATGCTCTAGCTCTTTGCTCAAGTTGTGTGAAGTTGCACACATTGCATGAAATTAAATGAAAATTCAAATTACCAAGGTCTTTTGGCCTCTGCAAAAATGAATGGGAAACCTAAAGGGGGAGAGCTGCTGGGGGATGCCTGCTTACAGTTGTTGGGGTAGGCAACAATTTTGGTATCGTATAAGTAGATCAACAATTTCTCATCTGGAATCCAAAATCCAAATGTAGTTGAAGAGGCAACATTTCCATGTATATTTTGTTTGGCAGTGAAGAAAATGGTGTCAGCTATCTTCTGTCCATCTCTTGTTAAGCTTACATATACACCTTTTGCCTGCATGCCATAAAATTCAGAAGAAATATATAAAAATGATCTTAGAAATAAGTTTTGTCTCCTTTTCTCATTGAACTGTCCATAAAACCACAGCTGTTAATGGAGCTGTGTGTGCTGTTATTAAATCACTTATATATTAGTCTGGCCTACAAATTTGGGGTAATAAAGCAAGATTACTTTTTCAGAAACTCATTAAACTTTACTTAGTTGTATTGTACATGCAATAATTCTAAGTCTTCTACTGCAGAAGTGAAGTGGAGCAGTTTGTTCCTCTGAGGTTTAACAGTTTATTTCAACGTATCTGGTTTTGCAGCTGAGAAGGGAAACTGGGGCTTCTGAAAACCTGGAGTTTGCAGAAGATACACTTCCAAAACGAAATGGGGGAATGACTGGGTAGCAAGACTGAACCAGCATGGGCAGCAGTGTCAGGATACTCGATGTAAGACAGGAGCAATTCTGATGTATGGCAGCAGTTACATAGAAAACCCTGTTCTCCACGGTCTGTGCCTGCCAATGCCTCTGCCTACGTGTGTTCACTGCCACCCTCTCACACATAGACAGGTGCAGCACCCACAGCCACTCAGCACAATCCGTTGGCATAATCCATCAGCAAATCCATCCTTCACAGTCCATCGGCACAATCATCCATCGGCACAATCCACCAGCACAATCATCCATTGGCACAGTCCAGCAGCACAATCATCCATTGGCACAATCCACCAGCACAATCATCCATTGGCACAGT
>NC_031778.1:3158244-3239323 GCF_001522545.3 Parus major
GCTGGTTTTTCAAGCAAGGCAAACACCCTAGTCCAGGAGCCAGCCCGTGGCCTCTCTCCCGGGCCACCCTGACCAATCTACCCACAAGACATCAATGTGATGGATGGCGTAGCAATGGCGTTTATTGCAGGGAAATTTGACAATTTATAACCTAGGGTCATTGTGTTACTCCCATCTGCTCACGTCACACCTAAGTGCTATTGGCTAATTACAGGAGGTTTTACTATCCTAACAGAGGGGGTTTTTTCTAACTTTCCGTACATCCCGAGATCTTCTGCAGCGCCAGGCCTTAAACTACAACACATTGGCACAATCCACCAGCACAATCATTCATTGGCACAATCCATTGGCACAGTCATCCACTGGCACAATCTACCAGCACAGTCATCCACTGGCACAATCCACCAGCACAATCATCCATCGGCACAATCCACCAGCACAATCATTCATTGGCACAATCCATTGGCACAGTCATCCACTGGCACAATCCACCAGCACAATCATCCACTGGCACAATCTATCAGCACAATCATCCATCAGCACAATCCATTGGTACAGCCCAGCCACAGTGTGCCATGTAAACAGGTTTTTCACTGAAAATTTAGGACCCCTAAATTTAGAGCTGCTTTATGAGTGTAGAACTCCTCCAAGTTTGACCGTATAATCCTTTGGGCTTCAATTCTGTCTGGTGGGGTTTCATGTTTTTTTTAACCCAGATTTTGAATTAGTACTTGTGGCAGGGACTGCCTTTGAGTTCCACTGTCAGCAAAAGTGTTGAGATGCCTCTTGATTAGATGTGATGAGTAACATATACACAATGCAAATAAAATTTTCAAAATTTCTCTCCCCTTCAGCCAAGAGAGAGCATTCTCTCCCGTTTTATCCAAGTTTTTTTATCTCTTCATAGAATGTGCTGAGTTGGAAAGGACCTGTCAGGATCATAGCAGCGAAAGATAAAAGATCTGCATAGTAACTCAAAAGTGTGTCACGTAAAGAGCTGCATGAAGTTATTCTTGCAAATATCATTCCAAAAATGAGACTGTACCCTTTCAATATATACATTATTTTCAAAACTCATTTGTTATTAAAATTATAGCAAATAAATAATGCCATGACATATTATTTAAAAGTGACTTGTTTTAGTAAGAAGCTGGAAATTTATTTTATAGGACATTATTGTTAGGTTTTGTTCTGATGCAAACAGGGTTATTGTACCTCTATGTGTCTGTTATATGGAGCAGAATTTACAAGAAACAAACATCTTGTGTTCTAATTGAATTGAACAAGTATATACAAGAAACATTCATTTCTTTATTATTGCTTTTTCCAGCCTTTGTTGTCATATGTAGGCATAACTTTTATTTCCTTTTCTGTCTGACAATTTTTGCTCTCTGTCTCTGGGGAAATAAATCAGCAGAACATTGTCTTTTCTTTTCAGAAGCTCAAGACTGGGAGAAGAGAAGGAAATGCAGTGTTGCTTCTGCTGACCAAATCTAATTCTTTCAGTGTTTATTTTTTCCTGATTCTTTAAAGATGTCTTTTGACCTGTTGTTCTTCCAGCTTTCTGGCATGGAACAGACAGAGCACAGCAGTGCAGTGTTGAGGGGTGTCTGTAGCAGAAGCCCTGTTCCCTCTCCATGAGAGGCAGTAGCTCTCCAGTTCCAAGGATGCACAAGGTTTTAAGCCAGCTGAGGACAGCTGCAGGACATGTGATTTCTGAATTTCCCCTTGTTACATTATCATTCCAGCTTTGCCACATGTCCTGTCTTATCTGCTTCACCTGATGGCTCTGTTGATATTCAACACTTCCTGCTTGTGCGAGTTCTCATCCTCTTTCATTCAGAGCAAAGTGCTCAAAACCTCTGGCATTGAGGAGCTGCTCCTCTTCAGTTCTTGACAAGGCATAGCTTGAGAGGATCCAGCTCTGTCTGTGCTCCAGGGTAGAAGGATATCAGCAAGATCCTTGCTCAAAGAAGGCACAAACAGGCACCCCTCACGCCTTCTCAGGAATCTGATTAATCACAGCTAACAATTCTAATGTGTTGTAGTGCATCTAAAAATCTTGGTATATCCCAAGGGTAAAACTCACCTTCGGTCTGTGTAATGCCAGTTCCTTCCTGAGAACCTTTTCCCTTCTCCCTTCCCTTTGGCTGTGACTTCCCTGTATCCCCCAATCTCCCCTGACCCCTGGTATAAGAGATAAGACCCAGGGCATTTTTGGTCTCTTTCTTGCCCCAGATGGATGACATGCAATAAACCCGGGATTATTCCAGCAAGTTTGGGCCTCCTGTGTCTAGATACTTTGAGTCCGGGTTGTATCCACTCCAGGACCTCTCCCCTGCCTGTGTTCCCTGAAGAGCAGGGCTCTCACCACCGGGGATAGCACAGAGGGGTCCCCCGGGAGCGGATTGCAGCACTTGGAGCTTTGGCATAGGCTCGTGTCCCTGTCTGCACCACACCACTTTCCCAGGCCTAAGCAGAGAGAAGTGGGGTTAAAATGCTGCTCTGTAGAGAAAGACTTTTTCTGTTTTTATCTGGCCTACATACTCTGCAGAGTCTCATCTGTGACAGCTATAGCTGGACTATAGCTGCACAGATAATTTGGATCAATGGATACCAGCTCAACCAGTTTAACCCATTAGGAGAGTCGAAGTAAACAAGTCCCCAAGGATGTTACTGACAGGACAGACTCAAGTTCAAACAGGAGACTGCAGCCAACCCCTTTGAAGTATGAATGCATCATTTCCATCACATATCACTTTGGCCAGTGATCTAGGTGGAGTTAAGACCCCTGACCAATCAGATATGTAAACATGGAAAGTTTGAAAGCCCTATAAAAGGGGCTGCCCAAGAATAAACTTCAGCTGTTGCTGCATGAATTTGGAGTGTGCTTGTCGCATTCCTGTCTCCACCATCAGTGATACTCATTTTACATAAAGTTTAGAGTTTTCTTCTCTTGGAGACAGATAATATCAGTATTTCCTGGTTTAAATATGGATCTGGTTTAGCCATCCATTGCAATACAGCTTTTGCTAAACTTCCTTGATTTCATGCAAAAATTTCTGGGGTGAGACATACTGATTATTCTGTGTTACTTTATGTTGTTGAATTTTTGTACTTGAGTATATACAAAAATTACGACCATAATGTCTGGAGATGGACTCACTACTGAGCTAACTTGCTTTGACAGTTTTTTTAAAAAATACATTTACACAGAATTACATTTATGGGAGTTTCTCATTTTCTAGTAGAAGTTTGTCTTCATTTATGTCAACATGAATGTCAAGAGTAGTTATTCAGCCCTTGCTAAAACCTTTCTGAGAGGTCACTGATCATCCAAAGCATCCATGCAAGAAAACACACAAGCATGTTGTCACTAAGCCTTAGGGAATAAAGTGCTAAAGGAATCTACTAATTCCACACAGCCTGTTTTACTGTACATAAGCACTACCTTTCAGTAGCCTCAGTTCCCTTCAATCTCTTTGCTACATGATTTTAGTCTTCTGGGCTTAGAGTTCTGCCCTTCTCCTTTACTACTGAGTTCTTGTAAGCAATCTCAATGCTAAAGGTTTTTTTCTTGTGTTTTGCTTTGAGAATGCACTTTTGCTGCATAGGATGAAAGCATTCTTAGAGAAGACCTATGCATAAGAAAGTCTAATGCGAGTTGGGTTTTGTGATTGTTCATACCACTGACATTTCATTCTGTTTGACTTCAGGGAAATTCTATTTTGAATACAAAAGGAGAGTGAGAAAATTAATTTCTAAAATAAAATATGATAAATAGTCTGTCTTATTGCATAACACATTAATATTTTTAGTAACAACAATCCCAACAACCATGCTATTGCACAATTAGTTTCCATATCTCCTGATTTTAAAACATTAAATAGCTGAAAGTCAAGGAAGTACAAAATTGCTGGGGAGTTTTCTCAGTGAGGATGAAATTAAGCAGGTTAGTGTGAGAGCTGGTTGAAACCATAAGTTTAATTAATTAACAGTTCAGGGCACAAGACTTCTGATAAAGCAAGACTCTTTGTGAAAAAAGAAAAAATAATAATAAAATTAATTTTTATTTTCCCAAGAAAATTAATTAAGTCCTGGTTGCTTTTAACAGGTTTTGCTCCTGCTGCCTTGCCCATCCTTACCTGATTTCCTAATTAGACTACATGTCATCAAGAGATGATCAAGACTCCTTGTGCATGGAGTCCCTGCAGAGTCTGTCTGACTGCCTTAGGCTAGGAGTTTTCAAAACAAGTTAGAAATAGTGCAGGAAAATATATTGGAGCTCAAGAGAAAACAAGATGAATGAGCACAAAAAGGGACGTATTTTTAAGCAGTTCAGGTATTAAGATGTGGTTATACTTGTAACATTTTATTAACATTCTTACTATATAGTGAATTTTCTTTCTTCATCATCTTTAAAGATACCTCTCTATGTTCATTAAAGTCAACAGACAAGCCTTTTGCATGGCAAATTTGTAAATTTTTATGAAACCAAGAAAGGTTTGGCTGATTTGAATCAAGCACAGAACATATGCAATTTAGATGGGCACAGAAATACAGTGAGAGGGAAAAGGAGAAAAGGAAAATCCCTAACAGCACCCTGGGCCTCCAAATCCCAAGGTGTCCTGCTTTATCAGTTCAGCTGATAATATACCTGGTCAATATACCAGGTCAATATACCTGGTCAATATAAAGTGAGATGTTGCAGAGTCTCTTTCTGCTTTCAATCTGGTTCAAGTCTGTGTAGCTGCAGTAGTAAAACACTGGGTTAGAGTGATCATAGCAATCCAGCAGCCCCTGTGGGTTCCAGTCAGGCTTCAGGCTGCAGCAAACATTTGTGGGCAAAGCAGTGCCTGGGGGACAGAGGAAGGCTTAACTCCCTCTGAGTTCTGCAGGTGGGGTGGTGATTCCAGCAACCTTCTTTCCTTCATGAGCTGAGTGCTTCATGACATTGCTGAATTTGATGATGAATGACATTTGTGAGAAATGAGTGTTCAAATAAGCACTTGTAAGGTCACATAGGGTTGTGGTGTCAGTTGGAGTGTGGTCCCAACCAGGTGTTGTCTGCCTCGGACACTGAACTGAAGCCCTAAGGAAGAAAATGGGAACAGTGCAAAGGTATCAGTTCATCAAAACACTCCTCCACCCTGCATAAATGTGCAAATGCAGGAATTCTTGAACTGGAGACAATACTTTTTGGGCTAATGGCTCTTGATGGATGTTTTCTTTATGCTTGCCACTGGTTTGTGCTGTTTCTCTGCACAGACCCCTGCCCCACACCGTGGTCAGGGATAATCTCCCACAGACTGATCTTTGTGACAGCTAATGAAAGCAGATTCTATAAAAGTGTTAGACTTGATCACCTTCTAGACAAATGAAATTAAAACACTAGTGAAACTCCCTGGAAGGGAAGATTAAACTTTTTCTATTAAATTGAACTTCTTGGTCAAAGAAGTGGAAGATTCAAAGCAGACAATATATCAGTGGGTAGAGAAGATAATTATTCTTGAGGTAGTGAGACAGCAGTTGAAAACTTTTACTCCAGAGGATAAAACTTTTCTTATTAGAAAATCTTTTAGAAGTGCCTTAGGGATTAGAAAAATGAAGTTCAAATACAGAATAAAGATGTTCATGTGTGGTTCTCTGCACTTTGCACTGAGTGATCTTGTAATACATCATTCTTTTTGTTTTTTAAATCATGCCTTAAATAATGTGGAAAATTGCAAGCAGGTTTTTTTTTTCTTATGCTCTTCCTCTTGAATTAAACAGTAAATAGGCTGGATTTTTCTTTAGGTGGTCATGCAGACATAAGTTGTGCAGTTTTAGTACTCTGCATGGGAAGTGATCATTTCAGATATGGTCTGGATGTACTGGTCCTGATTCTCTGCCCTTTGTACTAATTTTGTATTGGCAGATAAAGAGTGACACTCTCACACTGTTGGTGTCCCTTTGGGTCAATGTGCTTGAGCCTCCATTAAGTTCCCAATACTGAAGAAGATCTTTTGTTTGAATAGCTGATCTTTCAGGTTTTTAGCTCTGCTGGTGACACCATCATGTCAAGTGGTACCATTCAAATTGAAAGGCTACTTCTGAACAATCCACTTTGTCCACTGGTTCCCATTGTTCCACATTGCATTTCCATTTTTGATCAGTTTGAGGACAGAATAATTGCCAGTTCTGCATGAAAACATCTCTGAAGGAACATTCTTGATTTTTTCTTTTTGTTCATTTGTTTACTCCTTCTCCTTACAATCTGAAGCAAATATTAATGTCAGTATTAGGGTTTGAACAGGCAATTCAATCATCATGGCTTTAAAAAGTCATGGTGTTCTATAAGGCATGTCCATGTGTGGTAGTTTGACATTTAGGGAAAGAAATAAAAAACCCATGGAAGTGATTTCTTTGAGAGAAGTTGCTGGGAGCTTCCTCCATGCCTGAGACAGGCCAATAGCTGGCTAGTTCTGAGAACTGACAACATTTCCCACCATTTAGAAATTAGTTGTCATGGGAAAATGCAAAAAAAAAAAAAAAAAAAAAAAAAAGAAAGATAATTATTTCATTTTCATTCCAGAGATAAGTAGGAAGGAAAAATATCATCTTGGTACTTAGTAATACAGTAAAGTTGTCAGCAAGGTGCAATTTTCCCTCTCAAAATAAGTAGCTCCAAGTAATGCATAATAAATATGATTGTGAGCTGTGAAAGCAATGAGAGCACTGCTGAATATGCTTTTCCTGTAAATTTGTTTCTCTCATTATTTTATTATTTCACTTATGAATCACAGCATGCTTGTTAAATATTCTTTTATTCAAGCACAAGTAGCTTAGCAGATACCATACATAATGTGCCCACAAGCTGCCTGTGGTCTTTTTTGCATCTGAGGCTTAACATAAGAAATGACAGAAGAAAAAATGCTTTATATTAAACTTGGGGCTAGAAATATAGGAGGCTTTCAGTAATGACATATGATTAGAATTATTAAAAGATGATGAAAATATGCCAGTGGAATTCTGTTCAAAAATGTTTCCCTTTTGGGACCATCCTATGAAACCAATAAGGAATAAACCCAAGTGGATTCTATTGAATCTGTTTCAAAGAAATACTGTATTTAATAAAGAGAAATTTCTCTTTTTGTAGGGTTTCTTTATTTAATAATCCTTTAGAAGATCATGAATAATTATACCTCTGTTAGCAAATCTCAGAGGCTGGTTTTAAAAATCTGCAAGAATTTCCCAAAGGAATTAATTGTTTTTGCCAGTATGATCATGTTCTTTAGGACAACTACTCATTTCTTTTGTGATACTTTTGAGGATTGAGTATTTTTACAGAGGCTCACCAAACCTTGAGGTAGAAAATCTGTATTTTGGTTCCTTCAGAAATCCCCTTTAACTCTACACTTGAAAAATCCCCTCTTCTATAATGTACTCAAAGATTTCCCTGATTCATTCCCACAATGGTGATGGGTTACAATTTTTCTTCAATTGCTAAGACTACCTAGAACATCCCACAATCTGTTTGTAGTTATCCTCCTTACTTTTCTGATATAACCAGTGTTCTCTCTCTGCTCTTTTATCAGAATTTTTCCCAGTGCAGTTCAAATCTGTGCACGAGTAAGAGAGATGTGTTAATTATCCCTGTGATGAGAGTGTTGTGGAGATAACCTGGTTTGTTCCTCCAGCTCTCCACCATGCTGTGCCATGGAGTGGAGACACAGCCAGTCTGCTGGGTCCTGAGTTGATTCCCATGGGCCCCCACACATGGGCAGCATGGATTTGGCTGATAACTAATGGCACCTACTTCTAAAATAGTGTCAGATTGGAGGCCAGAGCCAGTAAGATGAATAGTTACATTTTAAAGAATATTTTGGCTTTAAACTATACAGAAAAATGTCCTTGTGCTGTGTCTAATGATCCTAGGCTCCTCATGAAAAAAAAATAAAGTATAGGGTAAAAGGATTAGATATTTTTTCTGAAGGTTAATAGCTCCTATCTGGAAATTCAGCAGTTGGAAGCAGTTGTTTAAGTACTAGTAGCTCCCTGGGGAGGAGAAAGGGGGTTTTCTGAGGCAAGCTGTCTTTTAGGAGGACAAGGTCTCTCCTACCATCAGTTCCTGCACATTTTCCCAACTTATTCTATTTCTTTGTATTTTATTGATTTTTTGATATTTGCAGCTTATGGGTTCTATTTCCTGTCTGTTAATGATAATTTCCACGTTTCTTGTAAAATCTGTTATTGATATGATATAATTTGGATAAAATACACTATTAGAGGACTTCTACCAAGCTTTGCCACAGAATAACTGGGACTGAGCAATCTTTATAGTCATATTCTGTTTCAGGTTACTTATTTGGAAAGCCTAGGTAACTGTGGATTTAACATTGGAGGTCTCTAGAAAGGAGTAGTTGAATGGCAGGCTTAATAGAATGAGGAGCTTCTGGGTTGAAAAAATACTATCATTACAAGACTCAAACAACTGAAACGTGAAATATTTCTGGACTACCTGCCTTGCAGCTGCACAATGGGCAGAATAGGCTTCCTCTTCTTAAAGTACTTATGTAGCCAATGAGCATGACTGGAAATACAGGTGGCATTTGTTTAATGAGAAATGAAGAATTTATGCAGTCACAATCATAACAAATGTGTGATAGAAGGAAGGCAAATTTGCCTCAGGTGTTAGGATCTGGTACACAACAATGGAGCTATTTGGAAGCAAAGTACCCCCAGAGTGAGTCTGGGAATACTGAGCTTTGAGCCATTAAGGGCCAACAATCCCTTTACAGAACCAATAAAGTAGGAATGCTCTAAGTATTCTATTAAAATAGAAAATAAATCTTTTACTGGCTTGAAGAAGGACAAAGCTAAGTACGACTTCCAAACACAGTTTTCTCACATTTGTGAAAGCTGAGTAACTGGAAGCAGACTTGGCAACTGAACAGCCTCTTCTTGTAACTCCTTAAAAGCCAATCACAACTCCTGTAGACTGGAGTTGCACAAAATGAATGCACTTGAACAATTGCTGGTGCCTGCCAAACCTAACCAAGCCCCATGGATGGGAGTCTTACACTGCACTAGTTACTAGTTACACATCCTTGCCACTGGCCTCACAGCCCCTGCTTGCATAATCTCCTTTTACCCAGCTTCTCCCTCCCCTCTTCTCCCTCAGTATCTAAACTGCCTTTGTCTCAGCTCTCTGTTATTTTGTAAGCTGCCACCTTTTCACTAAAACCTCCTTCTTTGTATGCTCTTATGGATCCAGGGTAATGCTGGGGGGGGGGGGGGTAGTGTTCCCCTTGTCCTGCTGGACATGTGTGCTCAGAAAGAAATCCCTCCAAGGCAAGGAGCCTTTTCATGGTAACTTCCAAGGAGTGGTGCCTTCTGAGCACATCTCATACCCTTATAGAGATTTAGATCTGACCCCATTTGTTTTTGCTTTGGAATACGGGGAGATGTGAAGCCAAAATCAAGGCTCACACTTTGTCCTGGCTCTTCCTGTGAATTTTATGCCTGTGACAAGCAAATGGCTGCTCTCAGTTCCAGCGAAACCTGTTGGCTATACAAAAACAATCATTGTCAAGGACCTGATGACCCAGAGCTGCCTCCCCATCTGTAACTTAATTGCTTGTCAATTAGTAGCCTTTACAGCGAGTGTATTTATGCAAGGATGTGATACCTACAGTGTCTTTGAGAGAACAGTCCAGGCCAGTGTGCAGCCTGCCCACTGCATCCATGTGGCCAGGTGTCCATGTGGCCAGGTGTGTGGCAACACAGCTTCTCACAGTGTGGGCTGCTTGGGCAGGACACAGCTCTTCTGGGATGTCTGGCTGACATTGTGAATCCTGACAGATGGCAGGAGAGCGTGCAGCACTTGGCAGTGGGCAGAGCTGCCCCACTGTAGTGAGGATACCTCAGCTGACCTGGCAGTTCAGAAAAATTTTTAATCAACAAGTTGTGTGGTATGGACAGTAAGTGAGGGTCCAAAGTGATGCAGAGTCCCCAGGCAGATGCAAAGGAGAGCTGCTTTATTGCAAAAGCCAGGCCTGTATCAGTACATAGTTTTGAATCATAACAACCATAATTCAACTCACCACCATACACGACAACATGAACATAGCTTGTTTTTCCACCTCTAATTTAGCTGAGTCACTTTCCCATAGTCCTTTTCTACTTAGCCAAAGTAACAGGCTTGAGCCCTGATTTTACAAGTCCTTCCTTTTGTAACCTTTATAAGGTTACTTCTATGCAACAATGAACTTGTAAAAAATGAGTCTGAGAAAAAATGTGTATTTCAGAGCAGTATTCATCTACCTTTTGGCTAAGCCTGAAGCAAAATAAGTTTTATTTAAAGGGGAAAAATCAAATCTGTGAGGAAACTATCATTCTAAAAGAGCCACCTGTTTCTGAGGTGGATATACAGTGGAAGAAAAGTCTTCTCTGTCTTGCTAACACTTCTAGGAATAAAAACAATTGTTCTTTGTCCTTCAGCACTTTATTGAACTTCAGAGCCTGGTTCACTTCGAATATATGCTTAATGAAGCACAACTTGTATTAATAACAGCAATGAAATCTAGATAGTGTAATAGAAATTTCAGCTGGACACATACTCTGACCCAAGTAGCAAAGTCCAGTTGTGATGCACTCCAGAGATTTCAATTCACTTCCTAATGATAGTGCCCATGAATCACTGCCCACATAAACAGAAACCTGTTTCTGGATAAGAAAACCCCTTTACATGTTCCAAAGGATGTCTTAATAGTATCTGTGAGGCACAATGCACAAATGCTTTCAGATTAGCATGCTACAGAAAATTGAGAAAAAAAAAATTTGAAAAAATCCAGTATTAAAAGTCAGCCTGACAGCTTTGGAAAGCTAGGAGGGTATTTTTAATAGTCAACTCTTCCTTCGTGAAGATATTAGAGAGACTTTGATACCTTGGATACCCAGAGGCTTTTAGTAGGCAGCAGTGAACCTGAGTGAACAAGCTGTGTGAAATACAAGGTGACCATGTGCAGCTTTGGACAGAGATGCCCAGCCTGACTTTACAGCTGCACCAGCTTAGGCCCAGCAGTCTTGGCCAGCCCCTTCTGTGTTCTGCAAACACATCTGCTGGGTTTCCTGGGAGGGAGGGAGGCAGTGCCCCTGCATTTCCTTGGTAGCACACTTGAGGTGCTCAGCCCTTCCCAATCCATCTGCCTTTGTATCTTGGGAGCTGCTTTACCTGTGGTACTCTTTATCCATAGATAAACTGTTAAAGTGTTAATCTGAGTTGATTGTGCTTGTCAATCAGACAGGTTGAGTGCCTTACATTCCCTTCTCACTCTTCGTTCCAGGAGAACCAAAGCACTTTACAGAGTTAACTGATCAATACATGAAGTGCATTAGACACACAGAACGTGTTTTGTTTAATCTGCTTATTGATCTTTGCTTCTTGACTGAATAAGAGCCTTAGTTTAAGTTTAGATATTTACTGACAACTATGTGAGAAGAAGGGACGAATAGTATATAAAGAAATACAAATTCTACTAAGGTAGGTAAATATGATACAGTGTCTAATTTGGATCCTCCAGGTTTTAATAGGTGAAAATTAGACAGTAGGGAAACAGTGTGAGTTCTGTCATTTGAGAAGGTCATGAGGGATCTTATCAAAGTGTGTAAGTATTTCAGGAGATGGTATAGAGGAGCACTGGGTCTTTGCAGCAGTGCCCAGTGACAAGACAAAAGGCAAGGAGTACAATGTGAAACACAGGAGATTCCTTATGAACTTCAGGGAAGGCTTTTTCTACCGTGAGGGTGTTGAGCAGAGGCAACAGCTACCCAGAGAGGTTGTGGAGTCTGTATCCTTGGAGGTGTTCCCAAACCATCTGAATGTGGCTCTGGCCAGCCTGCTTGAGGTGTAAGGTTCCTGCTGGGGCAGGGTCTTGGACCCCCAGTAGTCCATTCCGGGCTCCAGCATTCTGTGATTCTGTGACACTGCATCACCTCAACAGTACCAGGCCAACAGTAAAAAGTTTTAGCTTTCAAACTGCAGTGTCTCACCTGAGATAGTGGTAATCATTGTGGATCTTGAGGAATCTCTGCATCTCTCAAATCCCAGCTATGCCATGAATCTCCTGGTGTAGTTTGGTCTATGATTTTCAGGCTTCATTGGATTATAAACTGTTTCAATCAGCGATCAAGATGATTCCTGATCTCCACTGATGCCCACACCACATGTCCCATTAATATTATTGCAGGTTAAATGTTGCCTTTGAGAAATCTCAAAATCTGTTTTTCCCAAAGAAACCACTCTGGCATTTATTTTTTAAAGAAAAAAAACAGTGTTGTAAAAAAAAAAAAATCTGTGATGAATATAGTGCTTTTCTGTATATAAATGTCACATAAAGTGGTGACAATTGCCACACTTGTGGCTTTAGTGTTGCTGCACTAACATAAACCAGCCATGTCACTTGCTCCATGTTTAGATTTGCACTGCAAGGTCCAATTCTCCCAGCATAATTGAACACACAATTGCCTTGACTGTGCATATGAGAAAAAACTCTTTACTTGAATACTACATCTGAGGACTGCAACTGAATGCTCAATAATTGTATTTTAAATTTTAGAAAATGATTTGTTACTGTAACCTGATGTTCACAAATATAAGTACAAAAGAATGCAGCAGTCCCTGTATTTAAGAGCTTTTTTAACTCTGTGATTCCACAGGGCCCGGAGAATTGGAGAATTTCCCAATACACAGGCCAAGTAGTGAACTTACTCTTTAACATTTATTGTTGTAAAAACCTTTGTTAAGTCATGCCCAGTGTGCAAAGGAAGGCTGAATCTTGTTCAGCGGCACTCCAGTGAGTAATTCCTTCTCTTTCCCCTTCAAGACTCTGACTGACTCATTTTTTGTTTATTCCTTTAGTTATACTTTATCCATCTCTATATTGCAGTCACATATTCACAGGTACTGAACCTTCCTCCTCAGCTCACACTGCTGCCAGTGCTGGGATGGCTGTGGTGAAGCTGTCTGAGTGTTCATTCTTTTTTTCACCTCTAGTACTAGGGAGCTTCCCAAAAACAGGTTTTCTTTCAGTTCATGGACCAGGGTGTGTGCCTGTCCAGTGGGAATTAGTTTTCATCACACAGAGTCTCTGAAGCAGCTGGGGAACAAGGATGTTTCTGGATGAGAAAGTCATGGCCAAAATATTTTCAGAAGGTGATTGTTCAATATTGTGTGAAAATTAATCCTCAATGAAGTGCCCCAAAATGCAACCACTTCCAGGCTGAGTAGACATGGTACAAAATCCTAGCTAATTTCTTGCTCTGTCACACTTAAATGAAGCTGGTAGTTAAGATTAATTTTCCCTGTGATAATTATTCCACTTAGAATGGAGGTTTTTAAAAAATAGTACAAAATATATCTGTCTTCAGTGAAAATCAGCAGAGACAGAATAAATAAAATAGATGCTTCCCACTTTAATAGGCTTTTTGCCTCAACAATTATTTTGACTAAATGCCTCAGCTTTTCCTTGACATTCATTTAAACAGCAGAGGAATGTATTCTGCAACAATGCTGTAGTCTCTGGACAGGCTCTCTTAGCTACCCTAAATGTGACTGAAACCATCACGTTGGGAAAAAAGGCACTTATTTATTGTAAAAGAAAACCTAATAACCACAATGATGCCATTAAACTGAAGAAATATATGGTATTCAGGCTTTGAACTCAAATTTTTGGGCATGATAATTTCAGAATTTCTATGCGACCTTCCCAATTCCAAGTCTCTCTTGGAGCTCTGCGGTTACTGTTGTCTTCCAAACATATGGGGATGCAATACTGGTGACTAACAGTTTTATCCTTAGATATAAATTCTACTTCTTACCTTTTAACTGCCTCAGAAGTATTGTAAGTTTAAAAAAGTAAATAAAAATTGCATTGTAGCAATCCCTGGAATGAGGCCTTATCTCATTGTTGACTTATCCTTTCAGGAGGATAACCTGTCAAAGCAGGCATCAGCATTTAGATTTTACTTTTTGAAACATAATGTGCTAGAAGAGGCCCTGAAGGCTGTGAATTTCAGATTCCTCTTGCTGTCTTTCCTGCACATCACTACTTCTTAGTAGGCTTGATTTTATCCTCTCCAGAGACATCCCCCACCAGCATTATGTACTTTTCAATTCTTGTTTGTGTATAACTGAGATCCCCACCATATGTTGTGGAATTTTGGACTATAAGATTTCATAGATAATAAGGTAGAAGGTATTTCTAGTACCTTGAGTATTTTTTGATGTTGTGCTTCTTAATGTGAAAAAAATCTTCAGTGTCTGAATCACTTTAATAATACTTACATTAAAATTCAACAATCACGTAACTTTTTATTCTAATGAATTTCTAAAGGTCTCCTAGACCACTGTAGAGCTGGTCCTAATGCTCATAAAATCAGAGGCTTCTGTAGCCTCTTATTGTTAAATAAACAATATTTTTATTATTAAACTTTCCCTAATAACATGACAAGTACATATCTATATGTACTTGTCATGTATTTAAGGAGAAAATTATATTCAGTGTAAGTAATGAATTTCATTAATGAATAATGAATTTCATTAGGACTGTTGCAATTATCTTCTTTCCCTGGACAGAGTCTTTCACTCTTGGGCAGTTGGGTGTCACCCTCTGATTCAGTCTGTAAAGGAGCTGTAGGAGAAAAAGATTTGCTTGTGGCAATATTTACCATCTGCAGTAATTGTATGTGGTTAGTCGTATTTCCCTGTAAAATGTTATGTTGGATGAAGCACAGACAGAGTCACACCATACAGGAGAAAAGATAACCAGAAAAGTTTTTTAAAACCACTTTATAGGTGTAAAAACTGCAATACAAAGGAGGATGCAGAATCTTATGAAGATGACAGGCAAAAATTACAGGAAATAGAGTCTAGGCTGGCAAAGTTGAGGAACATTTCTACCTTTTCTGCCCCCACACATTCCAGGTATAACAATAATATTTTTATCCCTTCTGTGATCTGTTCTGTGTGGTATCATTCATGTGAATTAATCCAAGTGTCCTCCATGCTACACTGTAAAATATGCAGTAGAAAAGACTATTCCCAAAACCTTACAAGGTAAGTTTTAACAGGCCACAACAAACAGCTAAATCTCAGACAGTGGAGAGCAATGACACAAAGTTGAGCAGTCTGATAAGCAGTCTTCAGATTGCTGAAGTCTGAGAAGAAACAGTTCCAATAATTTTTGGAACTGTTACTCCAAAAATGGCTGTTTCTATCTTGAATAATATTTTTACTCATGAGTGGCACAGAAGAAAAATTCAGGAACTGGATGGGTTCTTTGACCCACAGAAAGGCAGACTGTGGATGTCACCACTGAGGGCTCTTCCAAGTATTTCATCTACAGACATTAATTATTTGGTTCTTGCTGGAGTTGCTAATAGTAGAACTAATTTAGATGGTGATTCCTCTGTCACTGAAACTCCCAGCCTCTCATTTCTGCCTATCTTCTGTGAAAACATAAGCTTCAAAAATAAATCCACAGTTTTTGATCTTTTCCTTGACCACTGGACTGAAAGACAGCAAGAGCTGACAGAATCCTTCCTTTTCCTTTGAAAAAGCTGCTGGCAGAGCTAGAAAAGGTTAAAATAAAGCACTGCTTGCAAAGCTTTACTAATCTCAGAGACACAGTAGAACTCTTTCACTAAATGCTAAATTTCTAAAGGTTTTGCTTATATTTCTGTGTGAACTCTGTTCTAAGGATGATGTTTGCAATAATATGCCTAAATAATTTCTTCCTCACTTTATCTACTATTATGTTTAGGGAAGTTATAATTTTTCTTTTTAGTAAGGTCAGACTAGAAAGACATTTCAAACCCTCTAAAACACAGCTAAAATAACTCCCTGTTTTTCCTGACTCCAAGGTCTCTAGTGATTTTTGTGTCTAATACACGATTTTGTCAATGTCTGTTTGTAACACCATTAACTCTACAGCACATGGCATCTTACAAAGTCTTGGGAAATTTGGAGACAGCTATGTGTTAATTTTATTTTAACAAAATCTTTTGCACAGATTTATTTTTCTCTCTGAGCCCCTGCAGCAATTTTTCTCATTCACAGATGTTTGTGAATCCTTTTTTGGTGGTGTTTTCATTTGAGCAGGGGCTTCTGATTGAGAAGTTAGTGGGATTTGCAGAAGTCACACTGAAAAATTCTCTGTTTCAGGAGCTTCCCTGCTGGAAGGCACACTTTGATTCCCTTGGTGAGCTTTTCTCTAAGCATTTCATGCAGAAGCAGTCAGGGAAATGTAAAAACTGCCTGTGGTCTTATTTACTAGTTTGTCCTGTTTTTGCTGAGAAACATCAGACTGTAACTTCTGTGGGGATGTGACACTGGTGATTGGGTTCTTTTCCCTAGGGCTGAGACTAACAAGGGAGAGGCTGTTTTTTCTTGTTCCAACTTACCTTGTTCGATAGTTTATTCCTTCCTTATCTATATATTACATATATACAGAGTACAAGGAGCTACATGCACTAAGAAAGAAAGGTGCAAAATGGCTAATGAAGAACCTCTTCAAGGTCTTTTATATGTCTGTTTATCCAATTAACAAATGCCAAGTAAGCTATTTTCCTTAGTGACCCAATGACCCAACACCTGTGTGCTGCACTGCAGCATTTTCTATTCAATCCCTCATTATTACCCAAAAACCCTTTGAAGAAGAAGATAAAGAAGGAAGAAGAAGGAGAAAGGGACAAGTCCTCCATCTTGTCTCTTGTTTTCTAAAATAGCTTAAACCTTAAACTCTTTCTCACCCAAAGACTTAAGAAAACTCTAAGTTGTACACTCACATTCTCAGTTTCTCTATTTAACTTTAACAGCTGTCTCCATGGTGTTATGTGAAATTCAGTGTTCTCTTGGGTGTCAGAGCCAGGCACATATTCTCTACCTCTGATCCCAACAACTTCTAACTTGGGGAGAGTGAGAGAAGAGGCAGGAGGGCTGTGAGGGAGAGCTGCTGATGTGCTCAGGGTGCAGTGCTGAAACGAGCAGGAAATATTTGATCACTGCCACAGCCAGTGTGTGTAGTGAAGGTAGAAACCCTCACAGGCTCCAATCTCTGCTGCCAGGCTACAGTCAGTGCATTTGTTGGAGTCAAACTGGAATAACTGGAGATCAGAATTTCTAGACCACTAAGCCATTTGCCTTCTCCTGTATTATGCAGAAAAAAATTCATTGCATAAGGCAGGCAAATATGAATCTGTTGTTGCTGGATCTGTTCCTGCTTATGTCTTTACATCTCATATATATAATCATAAGATCAACTACAGCTTTTAAAACTGTAGATATCTATGAGCATTTTTCTATATGTGTCTCTGTACGATCCATCAATATATCACAGAATGGTTTGGGTTTGAAGAGACCTTGGAGACCACTTTGTTCCACCCCCTGCCATTACACCTGTACACCTTCCATTATCCCAAGTTGCTCCAAGCCCCATCCAACCTGGCCTTGGACACTTCCAGGGATCCAGGGGCAGCCACAGCTTCTCTGGGCAGGGCCTCCCAAATCTCACAGTAAAGATTTTTTTCCCAATATGTAATCTAAACCTGCTCTCTTTGAGTTTGAAGCCATAGGGCAGGAAAGAACTAAATCCTACTTTATCTTACTAGCTGTAATACCTTTCCTTGCACGTGATTTAGCACCAGCTGCTCATTTCCTTTGTTTCAGTGTGGTAGAGGACTGATGTTTATTGTTATGGTATAAGCAATAACTTGTAAATAAGTGAAAAAGCCATTTGTATCACTTAAGCTTTAACTTTCAATTTTTTATTCCTAGTGCATCTTGTGTGTAACTAAGAGAAAATCCTGTAAGTTTTGTGCATCTGTGTTAGGAGGCTTTCAGTGTCCTAAACTGGAGAAGGTGTAGCAGAGTGTTTGACTACTTGACACATATTTTTAAATACACTAAGCCAACATGATTTATTGTAGGTTCTCTAAATTCAGGAACTAAGATCATGGAGGTTATTAGAAAATCTGCAAAGGTAACAACGGTTTGAAATTATTAATAGAATGCAATTAAAACCAGAAATTATTTTATTAACAAAATAATAAGTAAAAATTGTTGTATTTTCTGTAACAAGAAATAATTCTTTGCAGAGGGTTGTGGAAATACTAAAGATGACCTAGCTCATACTACTGATTTTTCAGGAGCTCTTCAAAAAGTCACTACATTAAATATACATAATGATCACATTATGACTTCATTATTAGACAAAATAGGTTTTTTTAATATATTTATATATGAATTGTCACAAAAAGAGGAAAATTACAGGATGGAAAACTTTAGATTATTTCTCTAAAGAACCTGTAACTTGTTTTGTTTCTTTGAATCACTGCAATTTCATTGTAAGTCCTTAGGTTTAGACTCAGGAGGAGTTGTGAAAAGCCCATCCTAAATTCTGAATATATTCCAAAGCTATTTAAACTGCTAGAAAGAAAATGCACTGTCCAAGCCTGCAGTGACTCGTATGTCTTCTCAGATCATTGCAGAGTAGATGTATATTTTCTATTAAGAGAACGTGCCAGGACTTAATGGTTACTCTGGTGGGGACTAATGTGGGATACAATTTTTCTTTCCTTCCTCTTTTATTATGTTAACTAATGACACACAGAAAATAAAAACCTAGATTGCACCAAGGGATGAGAGGAGAGGAAAGGCAGTAAGGGATTTCTCTCTAAGGAGGGAAGGATAATTAGATTTTTTTTTTTCTATTGAGAAAAGAAGCCTCGCAGCCAGGCAGACTGTTGATGGGCCCAGCCTTGCTGGAGGCACACTCAGCACAGCCACTCTTAACTAATATTTCAGACCCTCAAGAAGTGCCATTATTAAAAAGTGAAAGTGGCTGTATTTAATCCCGTTATACCAAAGGGAATTGCATCCCCGCTCTGGATGTGAAACGCAGGAAACGGGGTCTTTTTCCTGCTTTGTTCCCTGTGCAGGATACGCATTTTCCCTGAGTTTCCCAAACTCCAGACAGCTGTGGGAGGCTGTGCCACTGAAACAGGGGTGTGAAGGCTGATCTTACCTCCAGAACTTTGTGTTCCACCTGGCACAGCAGAGGTTGGAGGCAGAGATTTGGATGTCCAGGTTTAGCTTTTGCTTGTCTCTGAGACTTGTGAAGTGGGAGATGAACCCTCCTGAACATTGGAAGGGACTGAATTGCATCTTAGACCATACCTAACTGTATGTGGTGAAGAAGGGTGCATGATGAGTTCGTGATGTGCACAAACAGGTAATCAGTGGAGCATCTTGGAAAAGAAAGACTTTGAGCCTGAGGATTTCCAGGCAGAGCAGAAGGCAAAGAGAAGTCAGGCACAGTTCTGTGTGTGATGAGCTCACATACACCATTTACACGTGCTAATGCAATTCACAGGCTGGTGACCCAGAAGAAGGTTTTCCCCTTGTACTATATCACATTTTATGTGTGTAAAATGCTGTATATTCATCCTTCTCTTTAATATTTTATCATCTTTTATCACACCAAAATGAAGGAGGAAAATAGATGGCTATTAAATGTAAATACCAGCAGCTCTTCAAAAAGTTCCCTTTCCCTTGCTTCCCTTTCTCAGCAGCAGGATAAAAAGTCGTGTAGATGCTCTAAAACTGGGCTGAGTCTTTTGACATCTGGCATTTTCCTCCCTAGCAATTTGCAAGAGAGGTGGCAGACAAGGGCCAGATATTTAACCTTTGCCACCAGAAGTGTGTTAGTGTTTAAGGGTTGTGGTTCAGGAAATGAGAACATCCCAATAATCAGTGAAATAAAGATTACATAACATTACCTTTTATGTGAAATTCTAAAATTATATTTATTGGCCAATTCACAAGAAGTACTGTAGTGACCACAGAAATTACTCTGGCTTTTTACAAGTACAGATGCACAGAACAAATTTTAAAAGAACTATTTGGAATATGCATTTAATCAGTCATGTGGAAAACATATGTGTACTAACAATGTCTAATTCATAAACGACTGTGCAAATTGACATGGCTTTTATGAAATACACCACTATGCCATGAAGGAAGTTTAGTACAACTTCTTCTTACTTTGTGTTAAGCTAGAGTTTGTGTACTGTTTTGTCTGTCAAAATTTACTGTACATTTTCATTAAAAAAGGGTTGGGTTTTCTTTTTTTTTTTTTAAAAAAACAAACAGCCGATTCATATCTATTAAAAATCATTTCATATTCATCTTTTTAATCGCATATAGTAATTTAATTAATCATACTGCATAAATTGTGTAGATTCATGCTTTCAGAAATGCATTTAGCATCTGCAACAAGACATTTCAATATATGGTTTATGGTTGCTTCACATCAACAATAAGATATTTCATGTAAGAGCATTTTTCCTGGGTTGAACAGTCTGTTGGTTTGAGACACATTTATGGAGTACAACTCTATGTACAACCATACAGCATGTGTTTATTTAATCCCTTCTCTGGTATATTTTTTATTATCCATAGAAGTGGCCACAACTACACAGACTTTGGACAGCCAGGAAGGAATCCCAAGCTACAAAATACATGCTACCATCTGCAGTTACTGCTCCTCAACAAGAACCAATCCTAACATGGAAGCAATATGGGAAATGACAAACTGTGTGGGGAAAATTGTACATTTTTGCAAGCAGATGAAATACCATTTTTACTGTCAAGAGATGATGAAATATGAAATAGAATTGTCCCAGCCACTTAGAGCACAGCTGTTACATTCAACATGATGAGATTATTTCTCAGCTCTTCAAAATCCTACACTCTAAGTAAAATATAAAATATTTAATATATGGTTAATTCTAACTAGAACAACTCCTTTCACCATACTGCAACAACATTCAGGGTGCCTGTCTGATTCCTGCCCTGCTGCTCGTCGAAAGTCATGTTTCACAGCTCCTTTCTCAGGGATTCCTCTTCTTTTTCCTCTCCTTTGTGTTGCAACCTGACCTTGCAGGGCTCATTCATCTTCCCCCCTGTCCATCAGACCTTGGCTACTCCCTATGCCATGTCTCATTTTGGGAAGGTGAGCAGAGCAGTGACAGCAAGCAGCCACTGCCACAGCAGTCATTGTTTGCTCATCTGACCTAAACCCACTCCTGGCAATTGAGAGTTTCCTACAATATGGTTTGCACAATTTGCACTCACTGGGGACAGAGATGTGCTGAAGGAAGCAGAGAGCTCACTAAAGTCACCACTGGAGCCGTCAGTGTATCTGCTCTCCCCTTTACGCCAATCTTTGCAGACAGAGCAAATGAGGAAGAAATCAAATTCTATTTTCCTTGGGTCTTAGTGATGCAGTGGCTCTTCCAGCACAAAGATTTCAGTTTGGAGTTCAAGGTTTGGAGTTCAGGTACAGAAGGCAGGAGCAGATGAAGGAAACACTTCAGTGAAAAGACCCAAGCTGACTTTGTGCATCCTCCCTGTTTGCCTGTGTGGCTTCTGAGCCAGAGAACACAGGTGTGCTTGGGGCATGCTTGGAAACAAAACACAAGGTCATCATGCCATCCAGAGACCAGAAATGGATCATGAATTTGCAATAGAAGGGTAGGCATGGCAGTAACCAGAAGAGCTGGCACAATTCTATTTCTTTGCAGCAGTTAGTGCTTGGCTAGAAATCTTGAGCGTTTAAGAAAGTAGGTGCATTCTACTGATATCTGAGGAGAAGCAGTATTATCTGTCTTAGTGAAACTACTGGGTAATAGCTTCTGTTTATTGTAGGGACACTTAAAAACATGGGCACATGAACAGACCAATGTCTGTTTTCACATTAAAGACAGCAATCTAATTTTTAACATATTATACTTTGTATTACTGTTTAGCTGACTCCAGTGTTTATTCATTGTTTATTTATATTTATTTCATGTTTATTTATATTTTGTTAAATTATACCCATGTAAAATACACTGCCAAATTCATATCATATGAGAACTTATCCATAGATTACAAAAAAGATTTTTACAAAATCAGTTTTCAATTCAAATTTCTTGTTTAATGTTTGACAACTTATGCAGTGACACACACCAACACAGAGCACCTTAAGGGAATGAACTGACTGTGACTCATTTAAGGAAATAGCATGGGATTTAGTTTGTGGATTAAAGACATTTAATGAAAAGGTAAGAAATACAAAAGTGAAGGAATGAATTGGGATGAGAAGGGTTTCATAGCTTCTCCAATAAATGGCCAAAGGCAATGAACTTGATAACTATCTAAAAATATTCAACAGATATAAACCATAGTTAGAGGAACTATTTAAAGCAAAAGGGTATAACTGAGACTAATGCGATAAAAATTACAAAAAGGATTATTTAAATTCATTTTCAGGAAAAGCTTTCTAATGGTGAATTCTAATAGACTCTAGAACAATCTCCCAGGGGAAGAGGTAGAAGCCCCAGGCCTTAGAAAAATTTAAGTAGGTTGAAGCACCCCCACCCCTAACACTAAAAAAACATATTCTGGGAAAGAATTCTTCACTGTTAGCATAATACTCTACTGGCACTACTTTTCCCTTTTGTCTACTAATCTTTATTTCTAGAATTTGATAAGTCTAGTATGAACTTCTATACACATTGAAGTTGAAATGAAACAGTTCTTAGGGAGCCCACCCATAGTATGTATTGCCCCTCAAAGCAATAATGCACTCTGGTGTATCTTCTCATCTCTGTTGTGATGAATGTCTGAGCAGAATTGCCTGTTAACCACAATCAAAAATTTACTGAACTGGTGGTGCAGTATTTGCAGCAGAATACATATAAAAACCCCATTTCTTTTCAGATGTACCCACACTTTTACATCCGTTTGTGGAGAGGCCAAAAATAAATGTGCCAGTAATTTATTCTGAGAATGGAGGCAATAACTTCAGCTCTCAGATTGGTGTAGGGATTGTGGTTATCCTTGAAAAGTTTTCTACTACGTACATTTTCAAAAATCAGGAGTCCTAACTATGTGGCCACTTAGAAGATTGTATCACTACAAAAAATTTACTTGAGGGCCTTTTCAATATGGAGTACTGTCTTCCTTCGGTTTCTTACATCAAATTAAACTGTGTGGTAACTGTACCCTCAAACTTGAGTCACAGTAGACAGAATGTTTGCCCCAGGCTCCCTGGGCTGGCTTTGGTTCTAGATTTTTCTACTTCATGCTTGTACAGGGTAGCAACAACTCCCATGGCCCTGCTGCTCCCTTCCCAGCTCTGCTGGAACTCAAGGAGGCAACTTCAGCATCAGCCAGGCTAAAACTCTACAAGTTCTCCTTCATCACCACAGCCACCACCTCCCCACGGGCACCATTCTGTGATTTTTCTTGTACACAACATATATATGTATACAAGACATAATTTTTGTGTATTGCAACATAATTGATGTGTATTGCATCTATGTCTGGTCATCTTGGAACCCTTTGACATCCTACATCCATTCTCTTTTTTGTTCATCATGACAGTGTGAGTTCTGGCATGAAAACAGAAAATATTTCCATTTTATTTCTATTCAACACTCAAGCCTTTATGGCTCTATCTTTTCTACAAGATTAAATTTCAACTTTTTTTACATCACTGTAAACATTAACGCTTTCTGTTATTCATGTAGTATTCTCTTCTACCTTTCTGCTTACTCTTCCTTAAGTGAAAATTTGATTTTCTAATGGAACTGACTGTAGTTGATCCATTTCATATTCCAAGGAGCACACCCAGTTAAAACAACCATCCACCTTCTCATTTACTGCACATTAAGCAGCTTGTAGACAAAGATTTATTGCCAATTTCAGTACTGCTTTGAAATGTCATTGTAGTCACAGAATTGGTTAGGCTTGTCTGATAACTCTTTTGTACCTGTTTATATATTTAGGAGAGGAAGGAGTAGAAAAAAAAAGGACATTGCAATTTTAAAAACCTTTTCTTTTCCCTAACCCTTAGAATATCCTGAAACCTTCAGCCAAAAATAGTTTTATATATTAGTACATCAAAAAACACCTGAAAGAACTTTCTACCCATCTGGGAAGTTAAATGTCTCTGAAAGCCCAAGACTGTATCCAGATTTATAGAAAAGGAATAGGTAGAGCTGCAGAAAAGCATTTTACTCCCATTAAATTTTCTGTGTTTCTGAAGTATGATGATGGAATACCATTGCAAAACCTTTGTGCCCTATTTGGAAAATAGGAAAAATTTGAAAAAGCTTCAAAAAGCTTTGAAAAATTTGGAAAGCTTCTTTTTGCATTTGGCAAGCTTTGTGCACCTTGTCAAGGGAAAGCTGAACTCTTTCATTGTACAATGTATTTAACAGGGGAAAAAAATCTGCTGCTTCTTTGTTCTCAGCATAGACATAAATAGTGACAATACACGGCCATGGAGCTTCAACAGCTGATGAATGCACAATTTCCCCATGAGCTACTACTGAAAATAAGAATGAGGGCTTTTCCTGAATTCTGTTTCATACTTTTGCAGTGCTCCATGCTGTTGAGAGTGTTTCTTTATGGGCAGTAACTAATGAAGCACCAGCCTAGAGCTCTCCACTGCAACCACTGTGTCATTCCTGCTGCATATGTTTGGAGTGCTGCACCATGGAGGGATGGGAGCAGAGCTGCAGAAGAATTACTGAATTATGGTTCACCACCAGGGTTTCACAAGGCCGTTTCAAAGGATGTTTCAGCATTGTTCCTGTTGCCAGCAGACATGGAAATCATAACGAGGAAACCACTGACAACAGCACAAAGGCAGCAAAATGCCTCTAGAGAATAAGGGTACCTGCTCTGATGCCTCCCTTTTCATCACCAGGACTGAAGTTGTGAATATACAAAACTTCCTGGGTTGATTTTATTCTGCTGAGTATCAATAATGAGGGCTACAGTTGTTTTTTATTTTAACCCCTAGGTTAGACAGAGGTTTAGGAGATTAAAGCCCTTGCTCCCCTTTCGTTTTTGCACTGTTCAAGTGTTGTGTGCTTTTAATTTATGGCCATGTCTTCTTTTTCAGAGAAAAAAACCAAAAAGAACATATCAGGCTTGTACCTTGCTAATCCTACAAAGATGATGAATTATAATTACTTTACGAGATATCACTGGAGCAATTTTCCCCATGTATTTAGCAGAAATATTTCTTGAGATTGGGTGTGTTAAGAGAGTACGGATTTTGCTCTGCTGTAGCTTTAGTGGTTATCTCTATTCTTTGTGTCTTTATTCTCCATGCTAAAAAAAATGAAGTTGGATTCCAAGAGAGTCCAACAACCAGAAGTCTGATCATTGGATACACAATCTGAGACATGCAGCTTCAGGGAACCTGATCCATGTCAGTTTACATCACTCCCCACACACTGCTTGTTATGCCTTTATTTTTAAAAAAAAACACAACACATTTGACCCAAATGTACAAAGATTGTACAAGATCGCAACTTCTGGGTGCTGTGAGAAGCATTTAATTTATATTACAAAGTGTTGCATGATTTGGTGTATGGGAATGTCGGTTTCTTTACTAACACAAAGGTCTTTGAGGGATGGGCTAGTTGCTATTCCCACACTGGGATGCTGTGAGCTCTGCAGGCTCTGGCTGTGCAGGAACAAGACCTGGCAGCTTCCTTGGCTGTGCTGAGAGAAAACCTAATTCCATTCTGTGGCTGCTGATACTGCTTGGAGCATGAGGAAGGTTATACAGCACAGGATTATGTACAATCAACAGGAATTAATTTAGAGACTTAGAGGGTGGTGTGATTTCTTTGGCAATCTTTTTGATGTTTATGTTTTGTCATTTGGGGTTTTTTCTCTTATCTCCTTACATTTGCTCACTTGGTGTAGAACTATTTTAAGCAGCTGCTCCATGAAGGTCAGCACCTACAGGGATCACCCAGAATCTCAACACCTGCCGCTAGATGAGGCTGCTGCATCAACCAGCTTCCTCCCAATATGTTCACTTTTTTTTTATTCAGTAATTTTATCAGGGCAGGACCTCATAAAACCTGCTATCTCCCCTGAGGCTGGGGATATCCTAGTTTTGAGATCCTTATTCTGGTCAGCATATGTAAATTAAGGGAAAGGGTAGCCCCTTAGAGGAGATGTACCCACAGCTTTATTTCCTCTATCTCTCTCATTATCCAGATGTTTTTGCAAACATCCTTAATTTTGGTATTATAATTTCTATTCCACGATTCCAGAAGCAGCTCCATCCCACCAGACCTTTACCTGCTGTCACTCCAGTAAAGTCTTTCCTGGTGCTGTTCTGTGGAAATGAAGAGCTGTGTGTGCTGACACCAAAACTTTCAGAACAGGCAGTGCTGCTGCCTCTGAGGTTACAGCTGGGGAAAGGGACAGCTGAGATACAAATTATTTATTATTTTATTGTTTATCAAAAATTATTTTATCAAAGCTCAAAAGGCTTTGCCACACTGAATTAAGGGCTGCTACTGCATTACCCTCTGCCCATTACCTGGGGCTGCTGATCTCCCATGGCATTATTTTCAGTTTGGGGTCAGGCAGAGACAGCTCCTGCAGTGGAAACAGTGGATTTCATCACCACAGGAGGAAATTTAGAAAACTCTGATCCTTTCTGAGCCTTGCTTTGTTCCAGAATGGAGTAAGGATGGTGCTCAGCAAGTTCATCACTACCACATGCCAGCCAGGAAAATAAACTGCTCCCTCCCATTAGCTTCTGGTGAAGTAAAAACCAGTCCCACCACCACTGCAAGGTATTACCTGTTGGCATAAGAAAACAGCAACAGTTTATTTTAATTAGTATTAAAGATGTCACAAACCCTACATGTCTATTTCTAATTTCAAATGGTGTCAGCCAATGCAGTAAATATTGAGATTAATCTCAACTGTGCATTTTAAGGTTTACTTGCAAAGATAAAACACCTGTGGATGGGGTAGAAGTGAAAGAGAAATGGGAGCTGTTAATTACAAATAGCCTCTTAGGCAGTTTTATTAATTCAGATAACATCTTTAATTTACATTTGTAGGTTTTGAAGCTTTTTCCAGCCTTAAGAGTAGAACTTCAAAAACTTAAAGGCGTCATTGATGTGATGTCATTTTAGACCTCTGTTGTCACCTCTGGATTCCTGATGCCATGGATTGTGGGTACCTCTTCAGAACTGCTTTCTTTGGATACACTTGTTTGTTTGTTAGTGTAAAAAAAGCCACCTCACCACAAGACACACCCTGAGGGGCTGCAGTGGGTCCAGGGAAGGGAACTGAGCTGGGGAAGGGTCTGAAGCACCAGGCTGGTGAGGAGCAGTGGAGGGAGCTGGGGGTGCTCAGCCTGCAGGCAGGAAAGGAGGCTCAAGAGAGGCTTTTTTACTCTCCAACTCCGTGAGAGGAGGCTGCAGCCAGGAGGGGTTGGTTTCTCTTCTCAAGTAAGAAGTGCTAGGACAAGGGGAAACAGCCTTGAGCTGTGCTGGGGAGGTGTATGCTGAATACTGGGGAAGATTTCCTCACGGAAAGGATGATCAGGCATTGGAAGAGGCTGCCTGGGGAAGTGTGGGGTCACCACCTCTGGGGGAATTGCAGGACATGTGAATGGGGGACCTGGGGACATGTCAGCAGTGGGCTTGGCAGTGCTCAGTGATCTCAGAGGTTTTTTCCAACCTTAGTTTTACAGTTCTAAGCACTTTTTTCAGGAAGGAGAGGAGAGAATTTTGTTTTTTGATTAGGGGCATGCATGTGTCTTTATATACATATGTGTGTGTATGTTCTGGTTGGTTTTTAAGGAAGTAGGTTACATGGAAAAATGATTTCTAGAGGCATGGAAACATTATTAGAATTGTTTTAGAAAAGGAGATATTTCTCTGACTTTCTAGTAGTAGTTTTGCTCAGGAAGTCACTGCTTTCAGTGCTACCCAAATATTCTAGGGCCCATTTTGTAAAGAAGTATCTCATTCTCACTGCCATTTTGTGAAAAGGATGTTTCTATTTATTTGAATGAAAAATGCTGCATAATGCACTCCAATGAGTAATCTAAAATAAGTACAGTGATACATTTTAGTTTGCTGAATATCTTACTGCAAACCAGGTTTTAGTGATAACACACATGCCTGTATTACTTTGCTTAGGTTTAAAAATGTAGGTTTATTTACAGTAGAGAAAATACTTTGTTTGCTTCTTGTGTAATGTATGAGTACAGCCTGAAAAGGTCTGCTTCCAGTAACAAAAAGATAAGTCTACTAGATGGAGAAACACACTGATGAATTCATAAACATATAAAAGAATTAAAGGCTGTCAATAAGATTGTAAATTGCTGTTTTCAAGTTGTCCTAATGTTTGCTATGACAACAACAAAAACAATAATAATAATAATAATAATCATCATCATCATCATCATCATCAGGAATAACAGAAACTTTAAAATAATTTAAGTCCAGTTCTAAATCTGAAGTTAACTTTTAAATATCTACATTTAATTTTAAATCTCTTCTTTCTGAGCAGAAAGATTTGCTGATATGTGCTGATAACAAGCATCATGAAGAGCCTGCTTCATGTCACTTAAAAAATTAAAACTAGGAAATTATCTAGAATACTAGGATGGTAGGAACTGATCTAACATAACATTTTTTGTTCAAGGTATTCAGAAATATTAATATTAACTTTGTATTAAACAGAAATTGGGGGCATTTTTGCAGTTGTTATTTCTGCATATAAAATGTACTTATGTGGCCTTGATTCTGCAAGTATTCCAAATTAATATGTGTGAGGGAATAGAAAGAAACAGGATTGAAAACAAAAGAAAACTGCTGCATTGCCAATCTTAACAACCATGTGGCAACGTAATTGCTGGCACAACAAACAAAAGCATTAATATCTCTGATTTTAAAATTAATACAGATTTTTCTTTCATTTACTTTCTAGTTATTCTACTAGAAGGCCTAGTTGTTGTCAGCATTTCCCTTCAGCTATCAAATGCAGAAACTGGAATTACAAGAACCTCCAAACACACTATGTATTCCCTACATCCCATGACATTCAGGGGCTGCTAAATAATCCAGTATTGATGGAGGTGGATTCCCTCACGATTGTTCCAAGTATCCTTTGCAACATCAGCCCCCACTCAGGGCACTCAGGAAGGCTCTGTTGTGGCAAGACTGACTGGGAGAGTGGAAAGAGGAAGCAGCTCATTTTAAACAGCAGATTACAGCAGCAAAAGTCAAAGATGAAATTGCAAAGAAAACAAAGTACTCAGGAAAATAACCCAGACAAGCCACTAAGCAGTGTTCACATCCATGCTATTTTGCTTCTAAGCATTGGAGAAGCTACCCCAGCAATTGCTGCAGCATTTGGTAAGCAGAGCAGATGAAGATGCAAAGGTACTCAAAGAAAGGGGACAAAAAACCACACCACACAGACCTATCAACACACTGTGTATGTAACTCTGCTTTTTCCTTTTTTTTTTTTTTTTTTTTTCCTTTTTAAACAGTGTTTAAGAAAAATATGCTGTGTTACCATAACAAACTAAAATACTCTCTCAACCTCTAAAGATTTTAGTTTTCAACTATTTTGGTTCCATGTAGGATTTATTTTTCCTTGTCTGCTTTATAAAGTCTCAACTTCAATGGCTTCAGGAAGAAGAAATAAGGGAGAATGATGAGCACAGAAGAGGGCTCTCAGTGTTGTTCCTTTCTCTTGTGCACTACAGGCAGGCAGGGGTACAGAAGAAATAGGGTATCATGTTTCTCTAGAATACAGTCAGACAGGAATTCCAGCTGGCATTCACTAAGCAAAAGGGAACATTTTCTTCATTTAAAGTAATTGCTTAAATCCCAGCCATACATATAGTTATGGAATAATGGGGTCACTTATTTTCCACTAGTTCAGTAAGATGCTGCAGTAAGCTAATGATTCCATGAGACAGACGGTTTAAAGCATCGATTTGCTGCAAATTGCTCAATCCATAACTAATGAACAGCTCTACAGATTTTCAGTGAATCAATCCCATTAGAATTTACAGTTTGCATAAGGCCATATTACTTTTTGTGGACTGAGAATGAGCTGGGTCGTTGGTTTTTTTTTTTTCTGGTAACCTTCAGCAGCCCCTTCTTGTTGCTGTTTTTCTTAAACTCATTTTTAATTTCTATTGGTAGGTTGGATAAAAATCCCTCTCTTGAGGGTATGACAGCATGCCTGAAAAAATACACCATCCACATCTACATAGGCACACATGCATCCCTTGTCAAGCCTAGATATTCCCGTGGAGAAGACAGCTAACATCCAAAAGGCAGGAGTTCAGCCCCTGTAGCACTAAAGCCCTGCCCCAGTTTGGAGGTGGATTATGTGTTTTACACCTGTAAGAATATGAAGTTAGATGGCAACTGGTATTTGGACCCACAGAAGTAATTCTTCCATAACAAGCTGAAATATCTCCTGTGTGAAAAAAGTAGCAAAGGCAAAAACTTCTATGGATTGAGTGACAGGACTTTTGTCACACATCTGCAGGGTAGAAACAGGAAATTGAGAACTATGCTTGCTAACAGATCAAGTTCTGAATTACTTTATTCGTGCGTACGCCAGGAGGTTTGTACCACGTTCTCCCCAGGCTTTGTAAGAAAAGGGTCAGTTCTATCAGTATCAATTACTACAACAAGATCATTTTAGGCTAAACAGTTATAGGCAAGCAGAAGTTCAAATCCTGTCAATGAATTCACAGACTCTGAAAAAACATTGTATTGGTTGCTACAAAAGAGCTGTGGCTGGAGGGCTGTTTGTTAGTAGGGGAGTGTTGAATCATCCCACTCCAACTGCTCTTGCCTGGTGGCATTCTGTTTGTCTCCCTTTTGGACAATCACTTCCTCCTCCTCTTCCTCCTCTTCCTCCTCCTCACTGTCATCTGATTCAGCACTGGTTGTGTCTTCCTCTTCATCATCTATGTCTTCTTCCTCACTCTCCTCTTCTGTCTGGTGTGGCTTTTCATATTTCTACAATACATTTAAAGAAATGAGACAGTAGCAGAAAGGTGCCTTCTTGCCAGCCAGAGCTGTCTCAAATGAGCATTTAGAAATGCTAACATGATGGGCAAATCTGCTTTCCACCATTATGTGATTATTAGGCATCGAATTCATACAAGTTGCTAGCAAACATTCAAAAAATACTGTAAGAAGAATGGAATTTCAATAAACAATCTATTTGTTACCCACACTGCCAAAATTTAAACCTTCAACATCAGCTTCTTTAAAATGCTGATGATTTCCCCTCCTTTTAGTGTATAAATGCTGACATGAAAAAGTTAAAGCCAAAGCAACTGCTATCTTGGATACCTACAAACAGACATGAATTGAATGGAAGTGATGCTGGACCTGAGAGTTCTTCACCATCTTCTTTAGTAATTATACACAACAACAAATCTGAAGCTCTCCATTAGATCTGATCTAGGTGTGCAGTGCTGATACCTGGGCTGGGCTCCTGAGTGTAGACACACAACTGAACAAGTGCACCCTGAAAGAGGCTCAAACCTGCTGCCAGTCCAGCCAGTGGCTCCTGGCAGTGCCAGGGCGCAGTGCTGTGCCCCAGTTATGTACCTCCATGGGGTTGACAGTGATGGTGAGAGCAGAATCATCCCAGTCCATCTCGCTCTCCCTGGCTCCCTCGTGCCCCACGGAGCCGTGCTGACGAGCCGACCGGAGCCGGAACACTCCCAGAGTTATCACCAACACCAGGATGCTCACACAGATGATGATAACGATTGTGGCCACGCTGGGAATCACTGGGACAAAGGGTGGCAGAGGGAATGCAATTACATTTGTGGAACAAGTCACCTAAACCCCACTAACCTGGTTAGTTTTCAACAGCACCCCCTCCTTGGGACTAAGAATCAGGACAGATACTTGCCGTGTGCCTGGGATGACAGAAGTGTTGACCAGTGCCCATCCACTAAGGTGGAGCACACACAAACAATGTTCACCGATATCCTGAGTGTGATAAATCCTAACTAAACAGTGAGCATGCTCTTTGAGCCACATAACTACAGAAGACAAGCAGTTAGTAAGTGCAGAATCAGTTAGTTTTTGCAGTAAAATTGTGTTACCTCACTTGCGTGCTGACCCCTTCTGATCTCACCTGAGGACTCAAATATACATCTCAAAGCATGTATTTTCAAAGGTTTCAAACACTTGTGATTTAAATCTTGAGCTCCCAGAAACAAATGCATTACTACCCTATTTGCCTGTGTTTACAACATTCCTGGGAGACTCTTGAGACTTAAGACATTTTTCCTCACAGTTTGGTTGCAGGAAGAAATCTCTCTGAACTACCACATGTAGTCAGCCCCACGATTAGGTTAGTGGAGAAATGCTGCCACTCTCTATGGTACTCTCAAGCTACTGCAGTTCCAGGAACAATAGTATAACCCAATCCACAACCCATTTTATTGACTTGCCCTGCCTATAAGAATGGAAGTATGAAATCAAAACAGTATTTAGGAACATAAAAAACCCTGCTTTGTAATAGTTTATCCATTAAACATTCAGTTTCATTTTAGTGAACTGTCTGCACAATATAAAGAAAAATACAGTAATTTTCTAAGCATGTCTGTATGTAGCTACTTATAACTGCCTACACTTTACACCAGCTTTCCTTTTTTACATATATATCATTCAGCTAAAAGGATTTCAGAATCCAACTTTTAAACAGGTGTCTTTGCCCTGGATTTAACTTCACTGAAAAGGTTTAAGATTTGGGTATATATCTTAACTCATATAAAAAAATTAAATAAAATTACATAATTAAAATTAAAATTAAATAAAAATACATCCTAATCCCTACTGCACATGACAAGATGAACCTCTCTTATCTCCAGAGAGCCCAGACTGAGGCCTTGACAGCAGCTAACACAGGCACTGCAGCAATTTTGCATTTTAAAGATAATACAGTTTCTTTCTTTTGTTTAGAGTGGGTAGAAATTAATATGCCACAGAACTACAAATGCATAAGAATAATGTAAGCATAAATATTACCCTTCATACTATTCAATACTAGAAACAAGGCATTTTTTAACTGCAGGGGTCAAGGTACAAAACCATCAATGAAGATTTTAAAAAAGGATACCAGGTTTTAATTGCCAAGTACATTCTTGGACAGAACATAGTGCAGTGTTACCTTCTGCACCTCTGCAGTGATCTCTGAGAGGTTTTGGAAGCTGAAACAAAGGACCTCAGGGCTTCAGTCTGTGGAGCAGGCTGACCCACAAGAGAAGCACTGACATACTGGAATCATTGTGAGCAGTCTCTGGGAAGTTGTCACGTACCTGAGCTGTGAGCTGCACTTACACTCCCCTCAGGGTGCTGAACAGATTGGAGAAATTTGGGCTGGACTATCATGTGATTTACATGGTCCATAAAGTTGGAGTTGGAACTGTGTAGAATATTAATCTGGGAGAAAAGAAAAATAAGACACCAGATACTAAAAAGGATTTTATACTCCAAGCCTGCTGGTTCCATATATTACATTGGACTATGAAGTTCATCAACAGATAGGAATACTACTTCATAGATTCTAAAGACCAAATTAACTCATTTTTTTATGCCTGTGGACAATACACAGCTTTGTAGCATGAAAAATGCATTCTAACCTTTCTGGCTCTTCTGGCTCAGATCAGGACTCTTTTGATTTACCTGTTTGGACAAGCAGTGACTTTTTCTCCTCTCTATATTGATCAGCTTTTAGGTGTTACCTAAACATTATGGAATAGCTGTTAATTTCATTAACATTAATTAAGCTGTTAACTGTCTTTATAAACAATTAATTCTCACCGTATTGCTAAGTGGGCCCTGCAATTTCCTGGAGTTGCTACCCAGGCTCTAGGTGGGAAAACACGACTCAGACATCGCTCACCTCCAGGTTGAACTCGTTGCTGGTGTAGCGCCCGTTGAGCTCGGAGCACTTGACCCTGAATTTCCTGTCGGAGGTGACCGAGCTGCCCCAGTTGCGGTAGCGGAGCTGCCGCAGCACCTGCTCGTAGCTGAACATGCTGTCAACACCTGCAGGGTGGGAGGGCAGGGACAGCTCAGGGACAGGCAAGGGAACGCTGCTCTGGTGATGCACAACCAATCAGCTGCTCACAGAATACACGGAAACTGGTAGAAAGGTCTGGAAGTGACAGGGCATCAAATGTTCCCTAATGCTGGAACCCTGGGCACAGAGAATTTCATGCTTTCTGTGCTGACAGGCACAGACCCACAAGAAAACACTGTTTGGCCTGAGGCCATGGGAAAGGCTTCCAAAATTAATAGATACAACTGAAAATGCGAATATATATTAAATCGCTAGGTGAGAAAGCTAGAGTTTAGGGTTTATGCTACATTAGTGAATAAGAGACAACATGGAGGATTTAGGGCAATGTCCCTTCCCCTTTCTCTTTCTTCTTTTAGGGTTTTTGGGTACTGTTAGGGGATTGGATGGAAGAATCCGCATTGCAGGACACTGGTGTTTGGTTATTGGGTTATAAGTGAAAATAAGTCACTTGGCATTTCCTTATTGGGTGAATTGACACTTAAAAGACCGTGGAGAGATATTTCCTACTCCATTTTGTAGCTTGTTAGCCTAGAGTACATCAGTCCTTACTGTCTGTAAAGATGCAATACAGACAAGGAAGAATAAACATCCTAAGCCCAAACATGAAAGCAGTCTCTCTCTCCCTCTCTCGTTAATCTTGGTCCTGAGGAAAAAGAACTGAGCTATCAGTGTCGCACCCTGACACCCTGATCCTCAATTATCTGAGGATAGTTTTCAGAATTGAATGTAGGTCCCTAATGGAGAGGGGTAAATACATAACAATGGTACAGAATAAACTACTTAGTGACTAGAAAAAGTTGGCCAGTTTCCCAGCATTGTACAGGAACACTGAGGAACCCCCTCACTCTCATGTTCCACTGTGATGGCCCACAAGAACTCCAAATTTCAAGAAAGCAGGGACACCACTTTCCTTACCTGGGGAGTAGCAGGAGGGATGCTGAGAATCCTAAGGGCAAACACAGCACATCCAGAGATCAAGAAGCAACTGTGTTTTTTTAAGATACAGTCACTCTTGGGATATTTTCATGGCTAGAAAATCACAGATTTCTGTCCAATTTCTTACATATTTGAGCTTTTGTTCCAATATATAAATGATGTGACAAAATAATGGAAAATAAATTTCATGAACTTACCATAGATTGAATATCCTGCAGTGGAATTTGTGGCATCTAGATGTTTTCCTTGAAGCTCCCCATGATCTAGTTCTAAACACTCTTGCTGGGGGTCTAGTTCTGCACCAATGACCAAAACATCACAGAAATCCAAGTTGTGGACCATTTCCTCTACCACCACTTGCTTATTGGCTGTGAACCCATGGCATAGAACATGGAAAAAAAAGAAGGAAATGAAGAGAAATGATCACAGAACAGCTCAGTTAATTTATGTGCTTTGCATCACGGCTTTCAATTTTTGCCAAGATGGCTGAACTGTTTTTGCTGATATTAAATCCAACACACTTGAAGCAAATCAAGGGAAGCTTCCTGTCTGTACAGGTGCTGTGATGATGAAGGCTTACAAATACCCTCTAAGATAAATAGAAAATATATTGCTCTATAATAAAAGGTACCCAAGAACATTACTGGAAGTAGAAAACTGAGTTTTGATCTTGGAAATAAAGTAATATAAAAAAATTCCATGTTTCAATGCTGTATTGATACCAGCTTTCTCAAGGAAGATCAAACTGGAAAAATACACATCCAACATATCTATGCTGGATGATTCTCTTAGTTACTCTATGCCCCATAAACAATTTGCATTACAAAAACCTGGCCATCTATCCAAGAGCAGGGTACTATTATAAATAGCAAGAGCCTGTGCTGTATGAATTAAAGAAATTAAGTTATAAAGTGACTGTCCTTCAACATGTACAAGTAAAAAAATAATTCTTTCACTGGAAAAAGAGTAACATATCAAGTTAGTATTTAAATCCTCTGATCAACTTAGCACTGAGTGCATGGCAAAACTGCTTAAACAGCTCCCTGAGGGCACAGACACTGCAGTCCTGGAACTTCCTGCCCATTTTGCAAAGTTGATGTTAGAGGGTATCCTGGGAAGGAAGGCACAGCCAGGAAAGCCTTACTCCTTAGATTGCCAACTCCTGGTGCAGTGAATCTGGGTACCTAAGCTCTAGGTACAGCCGTGACATATCCAGAAATGCAGCCCAAGTCAAATTTGTAGGCTTCAGATAACCCATGTCCCTAAATTTGCATATCATTACCCATTTTCTCTTCTCCAGAGACTTACATCTAGTTGCTGCTTATTCTAGTCCAACAAATAGTGTTTAGAATGATCTCTCAAATTAGGCATTTCATCTGCCTTGCACACTAACATGCAAAAGGAATATTCCTTTACAGACAGTGATTTTAAACTTGATACATACTATTGATACATACTTTTGAACATTCACACAATGTTGAATAATAATACATATATTGCTTAGCATTAGAAACTGTCATCATTGAAAATAAATATTTTAAAAGGATTATATATACATTTATAGGTGGGAAATTGAGGCATGAGATTACTTTATCAAGTATCACTCACAAGCTAATTTCAGAACTGGAAACATAAGAACAGAGTAAAACATCAACTTTTGTTCAATTACTGCTTTTCACTTTATCAATACAATTAAAATTCTGCTACAAGTAGAGGCATTTTAATGAAAATAACCTATGTAACAGAGTATGAAAGGAAGAGTAGAAAGGAATTATTCTGAGGTATAATATATAGACAGTGCATGGAAAATCTGCTTTTTTGGAAGAACCTTTTGATCTTCCACCATTTAACACATTTTTCAATGTGTTGAATTAAATTTCTTCAGTATAGCATTACTACGGCCTAATTAATCTGGGTGAAGCAACAACCTTTGCATTACTTCTTTCCACCAGCCTATAAAAATATGAGGAGACCTTACAAAATGAGTAATAATATTGTTGGGGGTTAGGTGTCCTCCTTTTAGTTCTGGCTCACCTGTGGAATTTTTACCCATTAGCTGTGGGAAAACCTGACTGTGGGTACTTGGTGGGTGCATGGCAAAAGCCCAGGGGGGGAAGGGGGGCAGGAAAAAGGAGGGTGGGGACAGTTTGGCGGGCTTTCTTCAGCTTTGGAGAAGGACACTTTGGGCACAGAGCTGTTGTGGTGGGGAGAAGGGAATTTATCCATCACCCAGGTGGAGCTGCTGCTGCTTCTCCTTCTCCCCTCTTTGTTGGTGGCCTCGCACCCCCTGTCCTGCCGGGACGTGTGGCAGTGCCAGCCACCACCGCGGAGCTGCTGATCCACCTCAGCCACCGGCCGAGGATCTCAGCTCATCCCTGCTGTTCCAGCCGACTGTTCCTCGGAGCCCTGCAGGAGCACCAGGACTAACTGCCCGAGGGGTTTGTGAAAACGAAGCCTCTCCTCCATCCCATCTCAGCCGAGAAAACTGTCACGGGGCCCCTGGTTCTGTTTTCTTGCTAATGCTGTAGTTATTGTTGTTTGTTTTCCTGGTTATACTGGTAAAGAACTG
The DNA here is from genome assembly GCF_001522545.3 of Parus major. NCBI lineage: Eukaryota > Metazoa > Chordata > Aves > Passeriformes > Paridae > Parus > Parus major. The sequence goes on from NC_031778.1 coordinate 3,195,756, forward strand.
TTATTCCTATCCCCAGATCTCTGCCTGAAATCCCCTTGATTTCAGAATTATAATAATTCGGAGGGAGGGGGTTACGTTTTCATTCCAGGGGAGGCTCCTGCCCTCCCTAGCAGATACCTGTCTTCCAAACCTGAGACAAATATGTAAAAGAAAAACACAAACCTCTGTCATATTCTCTCAAGTCCTCTGAATGCTCCATTTTGGTGACTGTGCTGATGATCCTGATGTCAGGTAACAAAATAACACCTCTTTCACTTTCAAACTCTGCAGCTGGTCTAGCAAAGTGGCCCATCCCAGTTATGGTAATCTTAGGCTCATTGGCCTGAAACACCATTACATAGGCATCTATGTCTGGGATATTAATGCAGACATCTTCACCAAAACATCTGGAAAAACACATTAGGCATTAACTGCATGTAACACATTGCAAATCAGAGTGTGGCACGGGAACTGCTCCAAACCCAGCTCATGGCTCTCAGATCAGTCCAATTCATCCCCGGGCACTGACACACATGAGGATATATTGCTGTGCCACTGTGCACACAGGCCAGCTCTGGCCCTCTCCTCCTTCAGAGATACTCACTCTGAAGGACAAAATCATTCTTTCCTAAGGTCACTATCAGAATAATATTTTTCATGTTTAACTGACATTTAACAGAGCAGTAAATGGTTAAAAAAGTTAACTAGATAACAACTAACTTCAGTAAACCTAACATTAAATTCAGAAAGTGCTAGCAAACGAATACAACGTGGTTATCTTGTCATGTGTGATTAAAAGGGCCTAATTTTCCATTTAAATTGGTCCCATCATGAACTCTTTTTGGGACCCTTCAATATTTGCAGGGGGCAAAAGGTACTTCCATTTTCATCTGAATCATGAGTGTGCTTTGGCAGTGTACTCCCTGACAAGCTCTGCCTCATTCCAGAGATATGTCCTCTGTTAGATCAAATAGGCCTGCTTTAAAAAGTCATGGCTCTGGCTAGCTCAGAAGGAACTCTAAATGTTTAAAATTAAAAGTAAATAAGATTGCAGTGAATGCACTGCTCAGTCCAGACCGTACTCCCCAAACTATAAAGAGAAGACACATTAACAAGAAAGGTTTCTTAAGAAGATAATATCAAGAGAAAACCACCATGTAAATTGGCATAAAATTAAATTAATCCTTTAGGTTCAATAAAAAAGCAGTATGATTTATTAATTTAATTTAGTCAAAATTATTCTTTTTACATGACCAAAGAAAAAAGTAATTCATTAAAAATGTTCCTTATTTATTCAGTTCAGCTGATGTATAACTTACTGGACTTTAGATGAGACTTTGAGACATCGTACGCCTGCAGTAGGAAACTGTCTGGAGTTGATGTATGAGACCTTTTGAAGGGCTTGATTTATATTCTCAATGTCATCTCCTTCCATGACAAGGACTGACTGGGAAGGGTTGAAGTGATACTAGGAGAGATGTAAATAATTAGTATTTAAGGGACCAGGTACAGAGTACAAAATAATGTATTTTTTAAGGAATGCTGCACAGATGGAAGTTAAAAATTTAATAATTTAAGAAAAAAAAAATCTTAGTAGCTATCGTTGGCTGAATCCACATGTTGCTCTCTAAAACATGTACTTGTATCACCTAAATAACTACTCTTACAATTAATTTTATAGTAAATTATTCCAGATTTGTTGTTCTTTGCCCAGCCTTATCAACCTTGATGATACAATTTCTGCAGCATTTTCCAATGCTATTTATTTTTGAACTCTGTAGATGTTCAAAACCTTTAACTTACCACCATGACTATTATTCCTATGTAATCTTTTTTAGGTTAAACACATTCTCCATATAAAAGCACTGCCTTTTAAGCCAGCCTGGTGTGCAGAAGCGTATTTTGGCTGCTTTCTGTGTGGTTTTATCCTGGGATACCTTTCTGAGGTATATTTCAACATGAACAAACACAACGATTACAGCATTTGCCTCCCACATCTTCATTAACGTCAGACACACTAAAGGAGGCTCTCCATCCTGTCTGATGATCAATAAAGGTGTCATGATTTAAGACAGAGCTGCTCACTTGGGCCAGCAAACCCTGCAAAGTCACTGCCTGTGCTTGTAGCCCCAAGCCTTCTCTACTCCATTGCAGTGAACACACATCAGTCTTGCTGACCGAGAAACTTTGTCACTATTGTGACATAACCAATGACTGATTTGTACCTTCATTGCAATTAATCCTAATTCCATGTTTTGTCTTTGAATTGGTTCAGAAAACCATCTGCACTGCAGAGGAAACCAGTGTAACCCCCTTGACGTTGCACCCTACTGCTGTCAGCACGGAACACAAACGCACCTCTCCCTCCTGGGTACTCCCTCCCCAATAAAAGCTGGGCATGGATTACATGAACACGTTCTGTTAAATACAGACAGTGGCTGCCTACACTTCCTTACAGCCAGAAAGGTTAAAAAGCAAAACACATCAAATGGACTGTGATGAACAGGAGGAAGTGCAGGGCCCTCTGGAGAACAGAACGTGGAGAACTGGGTTTAAAGCTTGTGCAGGAAGATCACAACACACTGAAGGGTATTTTTTAACAAAGAGGAGGACTAACATGAATTGCAGCCTGCATACACTTCTTTTTCCTCTCTTTAAGCTAGCAGCAGTAGAGAATAAAATTAGCAAAAGGAGACTCTAGCTATCCAGTTAATAGCTCAGCTGCCAAAACAGCTGGAATGCTGCCAAAGGGACTGGAGAAAGCCCCAGTCTGAGACATTTTTGTCTTTCTCATTAAAAAAAAGTTAAAAATAGCAACAGCTTAGGCAGTGTCTCGGAGAGCTGTTAGAGATAACTGAAAATTAGGCTGCAGCCCAAAAATGTCCAGCACAATCATGTCAGAAACTGCTGCTGCTCTGCTCTTTCTCAGCTGGTTAAAGGGTGAATCTCCATGATACAAAGGGCCTGGAAACACCTTCCAGCATCAGTCTGTCAACACTTAATCTGCAAAGCACCACATAAACAACCCCACAGAATCCATCATCTGTGCAGCTGTCACACTTACCTGTCTGGGATCAGGTGTGTTTGTTTTTCACACCACACCACCTTTCTCTCTAATTTTCTCTTCAAGGTCAGGCAAGATTCTGCTTTCAGCTGATCTTCCTTCTGTCAGCCCCCCAAAGAAACCCTTCCACAATATCTCTGGCTGTTCCTTTCATTTTTGCCTCCTGCTGTTGCTCTTACTCTTGGCTTGCTGAGGCAGTAAAAGCAACATCAGTAACTTCAAAAAACCCACTATGCCTCATCTGTATTTCAGAAAATTAGAATGTTCTGAAGGTTTGCAAAAGCATGAAAAGGCAGAAAACAATCCCTTATCTTTCTTTTACCCTCTGCACTGCCACTACATTAAGGAAGTCACAAATGCTGGACCAGCAGTTGGTGGTAGAAGAGGGATTTTCCCAAGCCCATGAAACTGGGGTGACTCAAATATTGTCAGGTTTCAGAGGGCAACAATAGGGGAGAAATTACAATGCTTTTAAGCACCATGGAGAAGTGTACAGTGCTTTAATTCATGGAAAATCCCAGCAAAGAACTTACTATTAGGCATATACCATGTGGGTTCCAGAAATACCAACCTGCTCCTGGTGTATACTGCATTTTAAAAACAGCTTTAACCAACCCTGGTATCCCGTTGCTGTGAGAAGCAGCAATGTGAAATTCTTAATGATGTTGCTGGTAGGATGATAATAGAATTCTTTGGGGTCTTTCCTCATATGTAAAAGAGCTAGCAAAATTCCTTGTTACTTTTGCACTTTCAATTTTCATTTTTACCCTTGCTTTCACAAAATGTGTCAGTAATCACTGCAAACTATCGTCACCTGGACACACATCTGGGCACATTTCAGGTCAGTCTATACAACAAAAAGGTTTGGCTAATAAAATGCAGTCCATGGTATTCCCACTGCAATGTTCCAGATGAGGTGTTTTAGCACCATCCTCCTCCCCTCTGAGAACTCCACACCAAAACTGGTTCAGTTTCACAGGACACATTGTGTGCACCCAAAGGAACTTCCTGAGCTGGGTCTGAATCTCAGCTCCTTTGGAAGTGGTATTTGTGTACCAGGAAACAGCTTCACAAGTGCATTTACACTGAGCACAGGAACACTGTCACCAGATAATGGTGTCGGTAAAGGAAAACAGACAGTGCAGCTCATGCGAGCATTGGGATAGCCAAGATCCTACATATGTATCCAAAGAACAATTGGATGCATTCTGTATCTAAAGAACAGAATTTCAGAATTCTCGAATGAATGCAAAGCCAGCTGACCACTAGGTCAACTGAAACAGGATTTCCCTGTCTGTTACTCTCCAATCTTAGAAAAAGCTCTACATTACCAGTAATCATATGCGTATTGAAGATGGATAATGACTTATATTTAAATCTAAAAATTTAATTTATTAACTTTAGGAGTTTTTATTTTTAAATTTTCATGTACCATAAAGTTTTCCTCTTTGAAAACACTGAATTTTAGAATGCTATTGCATTAGGACTTGTGCATTCCACTGCTTTAAAACTACTTGAGATCAAAATTCAATAAATCTTTGGTATCACGTCTATTTCTGTACAAGTTACAAAATAAGCATGAAAACACAACCTAGCAATTCATACAGACTCTGAAATATCAGCAGTGTGTTACTTTCTGATCATCTAGCACTGCAATAATGGAAACGTTTTTCTTTGCAGTGTCACAGCTCGTCTACTGTTCTGTTTTCTCTTTGCATGATTTTATGGGAAATTACATTGCTTCTGGGAGTACATCTGTACTGTGTATACTCTCTTGGGCTCCTCACTTCATAAATCAGATCCAATATTTTATCAAAGATGATGTCAGTTCATCCCTCACCTTTATTCCTTGGCCAAGACTCTCAAGAGAATTGATATCGAGGCCTTCCTTGCAGGCCTGCAAACAGGAAATCACTTTCTGACTCTCAATTTTCCCTGGCCGGATTGTCAGACTGGCCAGGCTGCCATGGAAATACTGAGCAAACCTGGGCTTGGTGACTTCACCTCCTGCAAGAAGAAGGATGCAAAATGGTTATTGGTACCAACACACAAACTGCACATGTAATAAATTGTTGCTGTATTTTATATATTAGTAAAGGCCTGTATGCACAAACCAGCCTTTGAAGTGAGTTGTGATATTAAGGGCTAAAATCCTTGAAACTTGCCTGCAGAAGAGAGAGTAAAGCAAAACAATATCCTTGTGTGTAGGGGAAAATATGTAAACTGTGTGTGTTAGCCAATAGTAGCTTGCTCTGCCCGCAGACCCTGTAGAACCCTATAAACGTGTGCTAAAGATAGAAATAAACGGCATTCACAATTACTTATGTGAAGACTGGTGAATAGCTCGGGGGTCTTTCAACAATAAATCACTTTATGTTTTAATATATTTAAAGAATCTCAATCCATCTTAGCCAAGTTGTGGTACAGAGGAATATCTTTGTGGGTTGGGGGGTAGCTGGTAGCAGGATGTCTTTAAAATACTTGTTTTTCCAGGATTGTATTCAGGTGTCTATAAAGCTGAGACAGCAAACCCAGATATGAAACACGGTTTCCTGCAAGGAAGCATGTGATTTTTAAAAACGAACGTATTCAAGTAACAAACACCAATTTAATAAATGTTTAAGTCCAATATTTATTTATAGAGAAACTGTATTTGCAAGCGTTCCATGACAAGATCAGCTACCTCTGCCTCTGTCCGCCTGAGAACATGGTCCCAGATGAGCTGACAGTGGTGCCTCTGTACACAAAGTGCCACACTCCCTGGGGTGGGTCTGAGGACACACTGGGGACTGCAGAGTGAGCAGGGACCTGTGCATAGCCCCTCTCTAAGAGGCTGGGAGTGCTGTGACAGACTCAGGGAGCATCATTTGGTCCTGGCACTCTGTGTTGCACCAGGCCCTGCAGACACGCTCGGCTCGCCTCTACTCCAGGAAGCTCCCAAGGAAGACTGATCTTTAGAAGCTGTCAATAAAATGTGATTACAGACTCCTGCTCCAGTGATCATGGCATCTCAATTACTCTTGGGACAGTTAGTGATTTGCTCATCCTCCTTTAGGAGAATTTTTAAAGCTTGTTTTACCTTCAGTGTTATCTCTCACAGTGCATGTGAATTACTGCCTACCTCAGGCCTGGGAGGATGGAGGGAGCCACAGGGCATCGAGCTAGGCAGACTAATTGGATTAGCAGTTGATAGCCTGTTGATAAGGTGTTGTAATTGGTAGATAACTCATCACTACAGTGTTTGTAGCTTTAGTGTCAAACAACTTGTTTTTGCCAGGCAAGATAGCTCAAGCTTGAACTTGAACTTGTGTGTGGATTGGAGCTGGATAGGGATGAAGTGGCAGATTTTCTTTAGGCTGCTATTGTTACTAAAAATCTGCAAACCCTCACTTCCAGCCTCTGCAGGATGAGCATTATGAAGAAGACTCGAGCTATTTTATATAGTGAAGAAAACACACACTGGTGTACTGGCAGAAAAGAGGCATCCAAGCAGGCTGTTTCTTCAGAGAAACAGGCAGGTTTTGTTCTTCTTTTTTTAACATTACAGCACAAACTGCCTCTTTTTCTTACCCCAATGGAAAGCTCACAAGGGGCTGTTATTCTTGTCCACTTGTCCACTCTCACTCGTTTGTCCATTACGTGGGAAATTTCCTCTGGGCAGAATTTTGTTGAGATTTCCTAGAAACTTTTACATTTACAATAACTATAGTTCAGCCTTTCTGATACTTACCAAGACAATTATTTGGTAATTATTTGGTAAATCGATAGTGCATTATGGGGACATTTGCTTTTCAGCCAAAATGCTGTTATATTTATCTTCTTACATTGTCTTTAAAAGTACATATACAGCAGTAATGTAACTGGACAGAAAAAGGTGTGCCAAATTAAAAAAGGAAAAAAATAAAAAAGCAAACCTCTTCTTAAAAAGAAGACAAAGAGAGAAAACCATTTAAGAGCTTACAGAAGAAGTAGGAATCACATTTTGTTTGAAGCTTCACATTCTCATATCACTACAGAATTGTGAAGATAGCAAATTCCAAGGCTAAAATACCAACACTAATCCTGGAGCTTTGAAATTTAGAAATATAATAAGTCTGCCAGTATAATAAGTCTGCCAGTAGGTTTTAATACTTCTGAGGTGATGCAAAATAAAAAGCAGGTTCAGATCAGTGAATGTATTTAAATGCTAAATACACTCATTAAAATGTATATAAAAGACCAGACAAGAAGCCAGAACAGAGAACTCAGTGCTGTGGCTTTGCCTGACAGAAGAAGCAGAATGAACCAAAGCATCCATGAACAGATATTGGTTGTTCTTCCACTTTAGACTAGTTCTCCTCTGGTATTCTTGACACAGAACTTGATCTACATCAAAATCACACCCTTGGCAATCAGTGAGACCAGTGATGTGAACGAAATTTTAAAATTATTCAGATTAACTTGACAGGGTTTAACTTAATAGGGTTTATAATTAACCCTATGTACCTGCAGAGAAAGCTGTCAAACTTCACCAGGGTACAGAAAGGGCTGATTCCAGGAACAGCTGTACCAGGTGTTTGTTTCTGTTCTCACTAAGAGACCAGTTTGCTCAGCTCTGGTGTCAGCATTAGCTTTTCCTAGGCCTCATGGCACTGAAATCCCAGCTAAGGAGTAAGCTGGGATTTGCCATGCATGAGGCACTTTGCTGGGGTTAGGTGCTACCTGTCACTGCTCCAGGGTGACATGTAACCAAACCAACATCAGCACTTTAGCCTAAAGATAATGCTTAAACTCCCAACCTCAAATAAACCACCCCCACTCAAGCACAGCAGTACTGAACGTCAACTGCACAAAAAAGAATTCACTCTAGGCTGACCTTTGTAAAGGACCCTAAATCAATGAGGTAGCTCTGCTTAGATCTTCCTTTTAGTAAGATCCCTGAAGGAAGAACCAAGGTTTTTAGATTAAAAAAGGAAAACTATACCACAGTAACATACAGTATACCTAATTCTTAGTAGATAAAGCTCATATTGATAATGCCAGAACAAATCATGCAACTTTCCTCATGCACAGAATGTCATTAGAGATGGGAACCATTCCCCAGGCTTGGTTTAAGTAATTTGGCCATTCCCTGGGCTGCAGTAAACTTCACCCAGTGCCGGACAGTCCCTGGGAAGAGTCTCTTCTATCACTTTTAAAGGCTGGCTTTCTGCTCTTTCAACCATCTTCACTTCCTGCTTGTCACCAAGAATCTGCCCTTCAGGAAGAGGCTGACTTTCCCTCCTTTTTAGAGAGTCCCAGCACTTGATTCACATTATTTTAAAAAAAAATGCATCAAATCAGGAACAATCAAATCAGGTGAGATTTTTACATTACCAGGGAAGTGTAAAGATGTAGGAGAGATTTGCTTATGGCACAGACAAACCAAGGCACAGTGAGCACATCATAGGCTAAAGCTGGGATTTGTCACATAAGCCTGAAGAACTGCACATTTGGTTTGTTTTCGTGTTATGGTCAGGAGAACAGCACTGATCTTAACCTGCTCTTATATTTCACTTGAGCAGCTGAAGGTATAAATAAAAAACAACCTAACTTTTCATAATGGATGCTATAAACAAGGCTATAAAAGTCAGAAAACAGTTACTCAGTCACTGAAGTATTAATAATAGGCAATAATAATCTTGAAGAATTTTCCACATCCAAGATTCCTGTGGGATACAACTCTGAGAAAGTCAGAGAGAAGGTGCAGGCACGGTGCTTGCTGCAGAACACCAGGATGAGGACCAGTGGAAGTGATGGAAAGATCAGGGCTCACTTGTATCACAGGGGACACTCAGGCTCCTAAAGAAGCTGCAGAACAATTCCCAGTTTCCAAACCAGAACTGAACATTTTCATCTACATGAGGGTAAATCCCTCATGGCAGTGCCAGATTTTCCTACTGGTGCCAACAGACCATTAATTGCAATTCTTGTTCTTGATTTTTCACTGTCCTCTAAACACTCTCTTCCTGCCAGTCCTTTAGCTACCCCACAGCCACGACGACTTTTGGCTGTCAGTGAATCAGTCAGTGTGGGAAGAAAAAAAGTAATGTTATTTCTTCTGATTCATTTACTTGTCTGAAACTGTTTTTCAAATAATTTGACTTTGACAAATGCATGCTGTGTACTCAGAGCATTAAAGTGATTTAGTAAAGATGGAAAAGAAGGTCTTGCCCTTTCTGAAGGAAGAGGTTAGAGCAGAGCTTTGATGAAAAGAAAGGAAGTAGTAGCAAACCAGAGCTGGGAACTCTTCATATCCTCTTAACAAGGACACTCCTTAATGCCTTATGACACCAAAATCACTTTATATTTTACTGAAATAAATCATAGAATACTGTAAAGCAGCTTTATAGTGCTTTGAAAATACAGATGTTAAAACTATTGTTACTGGCTAAAATGTATTAGCCTAAGTAGACTTATTAACATTTTCACAGAAAGTATTAGTAGTTAAAATATTTATTTGATAGAGCCCCTTTTTCTTGAAATATAAAAACTTTGAAAATTAATGTTTTGACTAGAATAGATTGGTTCTCTATGTTGATTAATTACTATTTCACAGACTGAAATACAGTGCTGAATCTTATTAACAAAGTAACTTTCCACACCATTTATTTCAGACAGAATGAGGGGTTCAAAACAAATGTACCAAATGATAAGCTTTGTCAAAAGCAGTATCTTGAAACCTTGTTTCACATAACCATTAAAAGTTTATCTTTTTGCTTGGCACATGATAGTTTATCAGATTCTTTAGCACACTGTATTACTAAATCTTAGCATTTTTACAAGGTGGAAAATTTTTTTCTACTTTTGAGGCACTCCAAATTTCTTAGTATTAAAAGAGTAATAACATAATATTGCTGTAAATATTAATGGCAGCTATAGGTACGATTTCAGTAGTTTAAATCAGGTGTTTCACCAAAACAGAAGAAGAATCTTATCCTGAATGGCTAATTAAGCCATCAAATTAACCCAGGCAGAAATAAAAATGCTTGAAAATGATCGCAACTTTTTATTTAACAGCTTAAATATGAAATATACTCTGTTGTCTGGATGTAATATGAGCCTATGGGAGCAGTTTTGCCTTAATTCCTCCTCAGACAGAGGTGCAAAGGGAACAAGGTCATCATTGTTGAGCCTCTATGGCATTTGCTCACTCCAGAACTTTGATCTAAAAGTACTTCACCAATACTGCATAACAAAAAAATCAGCCCATGCAAACACTAGCTAGATAAGAAACAGTCTATACTTTTCCAAGTACATGGGATTAGTGGAATGCCAACCGGCTTATCACACCTCCAATAATTATAAAAATTGTAAACTTACCAAATTTTGTTTTTAGGGTTAGTGTGGCTTCATTCTGCATGTTGTCATCAGAGTAAAGACTGGATCTTTACCCCACTCATAATCTAACAGCTGGGTTTGCTGTACTATTTAGTAATATATAATATTACTAAAAATATTATATTATATAATAGTATAAAATATTATAAAAATATTATATTATATAATAGTACTTGCTATTTGCAAGTACTATTTACACTGAGCAGCCCTGCCATGCATAAGATGCCCAAATTTTACAAATAAGCACAGATCAAATTGGCAAACAAGCTATTAATGGAGAAAGTGAGACCACATGAAAGAGTGGGGAAGAAACACAATCTGTGTTAAAGTGTTTTTTCCTAATTATAGTTCACTTCATTGGAAAAAAGACAGTGGAAATAGAAAATCAACATGGAGAGGTAATGGAAACAACTTTACAAAAAGAGAGAAGCAGAGAAAGACGAGCACTTCAGGTGTAAGGCAGAGAACAGATAAAGAAAGTGGTGTAAGGGCCAGGTAAAATTAATGAGAAGTATGGGATTATGAAGGGTAGAAAACAGAGAAAAGTAATATTTAAGAAAATGCCTGTACAGGTATGGCTCATGGCTTTCGACTTTTGGATTTATTTTACTCTCACTTTTACCTCTGGTGTATTAACAGAGTGAATCTAGTAAATTACCGGAATTGTTGGTGAGATACATACAATGTGAGCTCAGGACTGGGCCATGAATTCTAAAAGAAATCTGAGGGAAGGGCTGAAAAGAGATAGTTGGAGTTCTTTAATACCTAGATTGTTTACTTAAGGTTGGAGGATAAGGGAAAAAAATTAAAAGAAGTGAAGATAAAAGATAAAGACAACAATCTTTCACACTGTGTAGACAAACTGTATCCAGTACCTCTTCAGGTGATGAAAATGCAAAGCCTGTTAATGTCCTGTCCATTTTATCCTTGGACTTGATTCATTAACAACTCTGGATTTACATCTGATTTTATCCCATTGATCTTTTAGCAGTTTATTTCCTATGCAATCAGCAAGACAAGATTCTTTCTTGGCCTGAGCTCCTGACTGTGTTGTTTGCTATCTGGTGTAGTTTTACCTTGCCAGCAAGCCCCCACTGTGAGCTGCATGGCGATGTGGGAGGGGTGGATGGGCCAGTCGTTGGTCACCAGGTACGGCTCATAGGTGGTCCCGTCCATGTACAGCGTCACCACGGGGAACTCCACGTTGACCACATAGTAGTGCCACTCCTTGTCACAGATCTGAGAGACACAGCAGAGTATTAGTTGGCTCCTACAGTGACTGATTTTTAGATCCCATATGATTTTTAAACTGTGTTGTTTTCAAATTTCACTTCTAGTGAATAATGTTACTGCAATTTCTACATCTCTAACATTAATGAAAGCCAAAATAATGTTAATAAATACTCTTGGCACATTTTGAAAATACAGGTGATAAATAGAAAACACACCCTGAAAACAAGACATGAATAGAAAATAGAAAAATCATATAATTTGGTATTTGACCTGTATTTTCACATTTGCTAATACATAATATTAGTTTCTTAATGTTTGTATATAGCTTTGAAAACACATTTCATGTAAAATACACACAGGATGTACTGGTGTAGATACTGGGGATCCCTATTAGGTTCAGATTAAGAAAATATACAGTCCTTAGTCACTGGATTGAAGAGCCATTACCAATGATTGCCATTATTAACTCATCCCACCAGTACTTAGAAAGTCCTGTGCAACCTGCCAGGATCTCAAAGGTGCTGAAAGGACCTGGGCCATGCTCTGTGTAACACAGAGGGACCAGCAGTCTACAGGTTTGGGCAGGGAACTCACCTCTTCTCTACCCTTCATCTTTTGGCCTTGAGCTTTTTCCCAGATGGTGGGAAAATGAGGATCTTCATGGTTTTCCTGATACCCACCAGCTTTGAAAAGCAATGGCCACAGTTACAACATACCTTCAGCATGTAAAGGATGACAACATTAGGGTCAAATCACATATGGATTTCTGAGCTGGACAACCAGGGACATCCAGGATGGCCAAACTCAGCTTTAGTTCAGAAGTGTCCAGCTGGGTGAACCCACGCCTCTAGAGACGGAAGTCTGGTGTGCAAATACCAATGTCGGCCCAACTATTTTTTTCTGTTGTTGTATCTTGCAGATTTGAAAGTTTAAAGGAATGAATCACAGCAAACTGGTAGGATGAGTGGGCTGTTTTAAAATCAAAACAATAGTTACAACAATGGTACTTTCAGTTCTGGGGAGATCCTTGTTTTGAGGTGTTAAGAAATGGAAGTGCTTGAATGCAGATATCCTTGCTGTTTCACAGAAGCAAGCAAAAAATGATGTTTAAACATAACACTGTCCTTGGTCAGGTTAAGCTGGTGCAGTATCTGCCCTTTGAAAGCAAAAACTAATGTTTTCTTCCAGAAGACATTTCAACAAGCACTTAATCACCCCTATTTCAAACAGATACATTTATTACTGCAGACATCATAGCTCCACAGCAAGAGATAAATGCAGCAAGGGGCTGCTGGAGGGAGCCTTCCTTTTGTAAACAGCAGACAGCACAAATGTTTTCTGAAGGTTAAATGAGCTGAAACCAAAATTGAAAGTAAATAAATTGGAAGACTGAAAACTTTGCTGAACAAACACCAAGCACCAACAGTATTATGCAGCCCTGCCTTCCAAGGAAAAGCAACTTGCCAAGCCCCTGACCTGCTCATTAACATGTGATGCATCACAGCCACATGCAGCTGACATTTCATAGCAAACAAAACCTGGTTTTGAGAGACCTTGCATGGCCAAACCTACAGGATGAATACCTGGCACTTTGTGGAGAGCTGTTCCACACTATTTCTGTTTTGCAGCCCTGAACTGCATCAGGCAGGATGCCTCAGGTGTACCCCAATGAGTGAGTGATCCTCATATTTAACTAAAACAAGGACAATTTGACACAGCAAACCCAAACATTTTGGGGCATTACAGGCACAAAGAGCATGATAATGTGTAGCTAGTGTAATTACTCCATTAGTCAGTTACATTTTTCAAAAAAAAATGCTTCCTGGAAACACATTCATAAATTCCACAATTCAGGACTCCTGCAACTAGGCTAAGTGCTTCCAAGAGAAATGCAGATGTCCAACTGTGGATGTCCACACAAAGTATTCAGTAACTTATATTTTTTTGTGTACATTCTGGAACATAAGTTATTGCAAGTGCAGACCACTCGGTGATGCCCTCAAACCCTCACTTACCTGCATTTCCTTAAATTTCAAGACATGAACACATCAAACATTGTTTGGAAGGAAATTTACACATTTAAAGGCTCAGCTCAGTTGTTCCTGAGATTTCAACAGCATTTGTTTGTCATCTTAATTGTCACCCGATTTTGCTTCAGCTTAGGGACACAGACACATTTATTCCTCCAAATCATCTTTCAGTATCTGTACTGGGCCGAAGTGCAAAAACAATTGTTTTACAAGGAAGCAAAAAATTAATTCCAAACTCTGGGATATGTCCCAGTCATTCAGCAGCAGGTGGTACTTCATCACTGGCCATTTCACAAGCAACAAAATAATGAACTGAATAATTGTGGTGTGCAATTTCTTATGCTGTTGTTTCAGACACCTTCTTTGCCTTCTTAACACAGGAAGACAATTTTTTCCCCTGCATGTATTCCATTGTGACAATGGAATGCAATATGAAGCAGTGAAGCCAGGAAAAGAAAATTGTAAAGTTTGAAATTTATTTTTAAAATTTAATTTATAAAGCTACTGTAATGAGATAAAATTACAGATGAGGAAGCTGGGCTTTCCAAAACTGCTGGATGGCTTGTTCTAATCACTTTATCATGCCAGTCTGCCTCTAAAAAGTATTAATTGAATCACAGTGAATTAAACAGTCTAAAGTCCTCGTGCTGAGTACAAGCCATTGCACTGGAATATGTTTTTATGAAATAGCTGAAAACAGCTTTTATATAAATCTATGTGTCCTAGGCTTTTGGCATCTTCTAATGAAAAATGTCAGATTTTTGTGCTTTATATTTGAATTCTCAGGAGAAGAGTGAAACAAAAGCTCTTGGTCTGAGAAGCATGTGGTGCTTAGAACCAGACTTTCGTGGTCTACAAGATACCCCATTTTTCAGCTTTGTCTACACAGGCCTGGCATGTGCCTGGGAGAATTGGCAATTTCCTGCTCTGGAAGCCTCCCCTGGGTCAGCTGGGGCCACTCCTAGACTGTGGGTCATCCACCTGCATGGCTGCACACGCCAAGGCAGCCTGTGCTCCTTGAGAAGCCAGTGAAGAGCTGTTGATGCTCACCACGAGCCTCTGCTGAGCAACCTGCATCTCCCACTGGTGCCCCTCAGCATCCCAGGGAGCCTGAGCAGGAGAACAGCTCTGCATATCCCAGGGAGCCTGAGCAGGAAAACATCTCTGCACATTCCAATCTGCACATCCCAGGGAGCCTGAGCAGCAAAACAGCTCTGCACATCCCAGTCTGCACATCCCAGGGAGCCTGAGCAGGAGAACAGCTCTGCACATCCCAGGGAGCCTGAGCAGGAGAACAGCTCTGCACAGCCCAGGGAGCCTGAGCAGAACAGCTCTGCACATCCCAGGGAGCCTGAGCAGGAGAACAGCTCTGCATCCCCTCAGTGCTGCTCAGAGCACACCTGAGTGTCCCCTCAGGGCCCACAAGGCACGTGTGGCTTCCATCTTCTGCTTCCCGGGACTTTGCTGAGGAAGTACTCTCAGAGCACGCTCAAACATCCTCAGCAAGAGCAGGAAGGAGGAAAGGAAAGCAAAGGAAGTGCTCTGCTCACTGCAAATAGCACCACTTATTGCAGCTATGAGACAAAAATCCTTCTGCCCGAGTGGTCTGAACCACTCGTTCAGTTACCAAAAGTGGTCTGACCACTTTTCTGAAGAAAGCATCTTAATCCAAATTTAAAACAAAGAGGATGTCAGTGCAGTCACTTCTTGATGCCTTTTGTAGCATCTTAACAAGCTCTGAAACCATCACCCCCATCCTTAGCCATCATAAAACACTGGGCCTGCTTTGGGCCCCTGAATGCAAGGAGTACTTAGACAAACTGGAGTGAATCTGATGGAGAACCAGCAGAAGGGCCAGCTCTGGCCACAGGAGGAAAGGCTGGGGAAACTGGGCTTGTTTGGCCTGGAGGGAGGCAGCCTTAGAGAAAAACAGCAGCCCCACAGTGCCAAGGGAGAAGAAAGACCACAGACAGGCTTTTCAAAGTGGACAACTCTGTATTTTTATATCCCCTCACTAAAGAAGCAATAAATGCAGGGAATCTCAATGGCATTAGCATTATTCACTCAGCCACAGACCCCTAGTCAACCCTCCTGCCTTGTTCTGAAAGCAGCCAAATGTTTTGTGGCTCTGCTTCAAAGCCTGGCCCCCACAACCCTGGCTCAGAGCACTGAAAATAGGTGACAATTGGATGGGGAGAAGGATATTACTTTGAGTTAAAAAAAGATACCATATTTTTCTCTCCATCTCTAAAAAAATCCTTCTGAAAGAGCTTTTAAAAAATTTACAAGGTTTGGCATTGCTCTTTATCTGTTGATTACAATAATTTTGTAATTTTGGGACAAGAAAATATTTTATTATGTATTTTGAACATATTTTTATGGTACTGAGAGAAAGAACTGCACTGTTTACAAACAGGGAGCTAAAAGGAAGGTTGTGAATGACTGTTTCATTATACTTAGAATGAGGACCTAAGGAATAGTGCCACTGCAACAAGGAAGCCTAAAAAAGATAAAAATTTGGAAATGGTTGGCAGTGGATTTCATATCAAATTTTAAAAGTTACATACCTTTGCAATTTTTTAAAGAAAGATGTTGTGTACTTACATATGTAAATTTAACAAAAATTAAGCATTTTAGGCAGCTGAGTCATTCTGCCAGAGACTGTTGAGTTTTGCATGGAGGCAATTCACAGGTGAGCACAGAGAGCCTTCCTCCTCTCCTGCTTTGGGGCACAAAATTGTCAGAAATGGAATCTTCAAAGATATTGAATGAGCTTTTATCTATTACTTTTGAAACTGATTTATTATCCTAATTGTTTTGCTAATGCCAGTTCACATACACAGATGTCTGTAATTGGGGCATGTTTGTTTAAAAGAAGAAAAGGACCAAATGACTTGGGGCTTTGCTGTTGCTATAACTGCTGCTTCCCTTTGATTTCTTCTAATAAATCTTAGCCTTAAATTTCAGTATCTGAGCTACCTGATTAAGTGGTATAGGAAAAAAAGTTACACAGCTGAGTTTTGGAGCTCCTTTTCTCATTGTCTATAAGCACTTCTGGTTTATTTATTTATTTATTTATTTATTTATTTATTATCTTTATACCACCAGGAATAGAAGAAAACACTGCTAAAAATGTCCTGGTGTAGATCTCAAGTGTGTAATTCAGTATGCAGATATTCAGTGTAAAGGATGGAATTGTTTCACTGGGTACCTGGGTTACCTGGTGCCTTTCTGTTTTTTAATGTAATGAACAAAAACCTGTTTCTGCTGTGAATATGTGGTTTTATGGCAGAAGTCTGCTTTTGTGGGAATCAACAGATAAGCACTTGAAATTGGCTTTGTGCTACACAATGTCTGATATTCATTTTGGGGTAAAGTGCAAACACTGACTAATCAAATCCATTCAATCATGTGAATTGCTGTATTTGTAGCATTATTTATTCTACTTCAGTAATAGGCTCAGTATTAGGACGTATTTGCCACGTGCTGGCTTTACTCAGCCTAAGCACTGCTTCCCTGGAAATAATCAAAACATCTTTGGGAAAGGGTTTGATATTCCTGACCACTAAGTGAAGGTGTGCAGGTTGCAGATAGGTCTCCAATATCTCCACAACCTCTTCTGAAAATTTTAATTAAAGCTATAAAATATTCATATTACGTATCAGGGCTTTTTTCTTTGATACTCAGTGTTTCATCTTCTACATTTATCCTTCAGCAGTTCCTTCACACATCTTTTTCCCCTGTCTGTAAAATCAATACATTCTGTCTCTGCAGTGCCAATAGGTACAGTGTGGAAGTAGTAATTAAGGCAGGATGGAAGGAGAATATACTGCATATGAGAAAACGAGACATTGATACACACCCCCACAGTTGAATTTACAGGTGATACACTGCAAAGAATCACCATCATCTACCAAAGCAGTGTTTTGTCTGTAAGAATACTGCTGCACGTGCAACCTCCACATAAATCTTGCAGCTTGAACCTCAGCCTGCACAGCCCTGCTCAAAAATGGTCACAGAGTCTCCCTGAGCAAGCTGCAGAATTCTGACAGCTGGTGGCTGGCAGTGAAGGAAGAAACTCAACCATCCAGGCTTCTTTGCTCTGGACCAGTTTTTCTGCTTTTGAGATTGGAGCATCACCTCTCTTCCAAGTGTCAGCAGTAGTGGCTGTGGCGTGGTGTAATTTGTAATCCTTGGTAAGGAAGTTGATCCTCAGCTGTCAGAGCTGTATCACAACTTGGATGTCTCTACTACAGATGCTGATGTGATGTTACAGCTCAGTGTGTAGGGAGTTAATTTGGAACATTAAATAACCATTCTTCTGCAGCTGTCTTTGTAAAGGACCATGTGTGATCACTCATAGAATAAAGGAGATGAGCACCTTCTTTCTGGGACCTCAGCTCCCTATCAGAAGAGCATTACTTCTTCAGAAAGCTGGGCAAAGCAGAAGGCATTTCCTACAATTGTGTACTTTGAAACAAACTGGAGGTGAAGGACTGGGAAACACTTCCTTGTCCTTATAAGCTCACTAATTGAAAGGATAGTTCAGCCTCATGCTGATTGATTTAAAATGAGAGTTTGTGTACCTTATAAAATAATTGTTTCTTCAGTATGAACTATTCAGTAGGATAGTTTATAAAACTGTCCATTAGAAAAACCTGCTGGAATTTCTTGTGTACCTGCTCAAGTAAATATATTATGCAAATAAGCATGTACCTAACCACAGTCTTTCCAAACTGGTATTTCCAACATTTTACTCACTGTCTAGTACATGTTTTATTCTTCTGCTTAATGTTTATATGACTTAGACATTTTCTTTCACTTTAAAAGACAGATTTTCACAGGCTGTTCAGGAAACATCCCTAAGATTTGATATTTTAAAGAAAATATGGGTAGAATATTTTGTTAGAAAACCTTGAGCCCTGCAATTTATTACATGATATGGTTTATTTAACATGTCAAACAGAAGGGTGGATGTCCATTAAATCACTCAGAAAATCTGGTGAGGAAAGTTCTATCTTTCAACCATTTTTTTTTTTCTCTTGAGAAATATCCCAGCAATACAAATTCATCAAACAAATTCCTGAAATACATTTATATAGCAAATTTGCCAAGTATCTTTCTTCATAGCTACGGGTGTTCCCATAGGAAATGCCTTGTTATATTTTATCAGAAATTCTTTACTTTGTAGTGACAAATAGAAGTAATTATTTTTATCCTCCTCAGCCATTTCCTCTCCACATCCATTCAAATGAATGCAGGAACAGGTGAGTCTGTGTTGAGCACCAGACTTCCAGATGTAAGACATGTCTTGATCTTTGATTTTCCTGTGATTAAAAACCTGAATCCTGCAGAACTCTGTAGTGTGTTTTATTTGGAGGTTGACTGACACAGCCAATGTCCTTCATCTCAAAAAAGGTGAACACAGACACTGCAAGTCACCCTGTAGCAACTGGGGAAATTTTTTCGTTATTTTGAGTTAGTTTTATTCTGGTTGGTGTGTCATTCTTGCTGCAAAAGAGCTAAGTATACAAATCTGACTGTGAGTTTTCCAAGATTTATGATCAGATTTTGTCTGATCTCCCTGTTCTGTGTGCTGGAGAGAGGATGTTAACTGTGGCACGAAGCTCCCTGTTAGCCAGAACCCTCTGCCAGGCAGAGCAGATCACTGCCCTGCCCCTCAGCATCCCCTGCCCCTTTTGGAATCTGAACAGCCACTCAATTATTCCAGCACTTAATGAAGCCAGCTTCATTCCAAGCATACATGGCATTTGAGCCCTCTGCAAATGAACCTTCAGCCTGTAAAAACAGAAAGGATTTAAGAACTCTCAGGGTAAACCTCAATGCACTGACTATAGAAAAAGAAAAGGGAATGAAACAATAATCAAAGACATCTCTTAGTTTCTTATTCTGCAGTTCCCTGATGAGATCTTGCATGACCACAGTGCTGGCCTGTTTCCATCAGAAACCACCCTCATTTGAAATTTAACTGGCTGTTCACCTGCACAGATTTATCTCCTGTTTTACTCCTAGAAGAGACTTGACAGCTCTGTCCCGTACCTGAAGACTTTTACATTACTGTAAGATGGAGGGATGGTAAAAACAATTCACTGGTGCAGTCCTTCACCACTTTAGTGGTACATATATACATATGAATGTATGAGATATATAAATATGCATATGCATACACACACATGAACTTCAAGGTTTCTAATTTCAAACTAGAGTGAAATGTTTGAAAACAGTGTCATAGAATAGTTATGTATTTCTAAAGCTTTAAAGTAAAAAGGGAACACTGCTTTACAAAGTCAACATGGTACAGTCACTGAAATGAATAAACTCCAAACAGCTCGTATCAATGAATATTTTCTTAGACCAATTAATTCTAGTTGTGAAGATTTCAGGGTACTTTCAACAGCTCCTATCAGAATAATTTGGTTTAAAAACTATTAAAGAAAGAGAAATTATCAAAGCATACAAAAATGAAAAACATTTTCAGAACTAAGTATTTAATAACTGAGTTGGACTGAAATTGAAACAAAACAAAACAAACTGTGTATACTGAAGTGATACACAGCTAATGAAAACTGATACCTGTTAACTCTACTATTAATGTTATTATTGATATTCCAGTGTGTCTCTTCCCATGTTTTTCCTGCTCTCCTCAGCTGTAGATTTTCAAGGACAACTCCAAGTCATCTTAATTATTTCCCTTTTTTCCTTTTTTTAAAAATCTCCTTTATTTTTCTATTCATTAGCACCAATCGATCACAAATTAACAAAAGGCAGAAAAGTCCCCTGATGCCAGGGTATAAAAGAACAAATAAAACCATTAAGATTAATGCAAAGAATTTTGCTTCAGAGATGCAGCATGGGCACTGCCAGCTTGGAGTTGCCCTTGAAAAATCGACAGCTGAGGAGAGCAGGAAAAGCATGGGAAGAGACACACTGAACCTCCCACTACAGATCTGCAGCTTGTCAGGCTTAACAAAATATTGCCTTGCTTCTATCAGGGCAGAAAACTACTCCTATCTAAATGGAAAGAATGATCAATATTCCGAGATAAATGCACTTTCGACCAAGTAATGAAATATGGGGACATTTTTATAGATCAGCTTGAATCAACTGAATCTGAGGAGTAGAAAGATCAACCAAAGTCTTAGCCAGAATAAACACTACAAGTTTGATTTCCTGCATCTATATTTAAAGTGCTTCTATGATTGTTTCATTTATATGCCTGATAATGATCTACACTCTGATTTGTCAGTATAAATTTTCTGTTAAATATCTCTTTAAAGTAAAGAAGCTACTAGAAATGTTAAATACCTAAATGTGTATATATATGATGAGAGATGAAAAAATGCAAAGATTCGGGAAGATCATGTCTTTGGGAATTTTTCACAAACAGAACACATCTACCACTTAGCAAGTAAGAATAATATTAAGGAGAACTATGAAACCCACCAGATCTTTTGAGCTCCCACCTAACTGAAACAGCCCAAATACCTCCTTTGTTTCCTAATCTGAGACCTGACGTCTGATTGACATACTTTATTGAAGTGTTCAATTATTTTTTTTTTTAATTTTGACTATTAATGTGTTTATAAAGCATGAAACTGTTTAATTTTCAAATGGTACCCATTATATTCCTGAGGTCCTCACTGGGAAGGGAGCACAGAGATTAGGGATGTTTACACATACATTGAGGCATAAATTGTGTCAGTCTTATTTTCTTACATTATTAATGTCCTTTCCAAAACTGAAAAGGTGTGGGCTTTTGAATATCCTGACTTCAAAGGGAGCTGAAATGCACTTTTGGTCTGTGAGTTTGTTCCCTCCTCAAGACAGCACACAGAATTCTACTTCATTTCTGTCATGAACTCTCATCATTCATCTTTGACTCTTATATGGAATTTAAATCACTTTAAAGCCAGAAGGATCTGCCTTCTTAGGTGACACATGCAGGGACGTGTAAATGCCTGTTAGATATTTCTATTAAGAGATGTGCAACAAATGTATTTTTCACTCTTTGGAGGGCTCTGTCTGCAAATGGAATTGTGGTCATAAACTAAATGAAATTCCCATTTAACATGCCTCCTGAAACACACATTATTTACTAGAAAACCAAGCAAAGAATTTTCAGTTTATTAATAGTACTTAATTAAAGCATAGACTTCATTTAAAAAACCCCAAAACTATGAGTGTTAATACAAAACAAGCCCCACTATTCTTTGCCATTACCTCTCAAATACATACAGGGGTTTTATTCAGTTTGCTTTACAGAAACCTGGCTGAAATGCAACTACTTAAATGTTTCAAGGTTACATTTGAGTCAGGCATCTTGACTGCCTGCTGCTCCAAGAACTGCGACAACTGAGAGGCATGGTCACACTCCTGAATGGAACTCAGGAACTGAGGATTTTTGTCTCCCTGGGCATCAGAAGTTTGAATGTCACTGTTCACAGAAGGAGGATACATCCTTGCTGGTGGTGTCTGAACAAATAAAACACTTGGTTCTGGCAGCTTTCAGGATGTTATAAAGGAACAGAGAGTGGTATTAATGCAAACTAGACCCCTGAGACAAAGAAAGGGTAGCTGGAGCTTGTTTGTTTTGAAGGCCAAACACTTCTGCTCTGCTCTGAAAACACCTCCTGAAGAGAGCTCTTCTCCTCCCTCTCACACAGTCCCACCTACACACATCACTCACTATCAGACCAGAGGACTACACCCCCTTATCGATCCACATTCTACTGGAAGTGTTGTATGCTGGCATGAATTCATTAAATAAACATCCAGAATTGATGCCTCAGATCTCAGCTCCCACCTGGCAAAGGTTCCAGGCTGGTCTGCACACAGGAGAAAGCCCACCTGGATCCTGCAGACCTGTCCTTGGCTGGCTCTTTGAAGGCTCCCATCACTTGGCAAATCCCTCTTCAAAGGCTCTGATCTCTGAAGGAAGGGCTAAGACCACTTGCAAGGGTTGCTTTAAAGGTACTAGGCAAAGGCAGATGGAGCTGATAGGGGTGTTAAACACCTCTCACAATTTCCACCTTTTGGGAAAGGTAATTTACTTGAAAGATTATTTTCTCTGTTCAAAGTGCACAGTGCAAATTGGGGATGAAAGAATCCTTGCTCTTACACGTGTGTCACACTGAACTGACAGGATCTCTCCAGGGAACCATGGGGGGAATCTCATGCAGCTCAGAGCCCATGACTCTGGCACATCTGGATACTGCAGCAGTCTGAGCTGGAGGCAGCCACAGCAGCACGAAGGCACAGCAGAAATAGGTGCTCCTTCCCCATACAGATTACTCTGGGATTTACTTCTGTTCCAGCAGGCAATTAAGGCATAACGCAGGGAAAAGCAAATGCTGTTTTGTTTCTAATGCAGCTAAAAGGTGGCAATGAATCATACTTGGCTACCTTAATAGTTTCTGTGAAGATTGGTTGTGTGTCCATGCTGCTGTATTTATACATAGAGATTTGTCAGGAAATGATACAACCCGAGTTATGCACAGTCTCTTCAGTAAAATGGGGACTGCTGGGTCTTTAATTACAGAGCTGGCATTCTGCAGACAGATTGATTATATGTTACATACCATAGGAAGGTAACTAGTTATCAGCTGTATTTGTGACTTTGTCAGAGAATGCTGTTATTTTGTCAATATGCAGCTTGCTTTTAGTACTAATCATGATCATGTTCTTAGGGCTTTTATGGGAGGAAACAAGTCAGCACGAGGGTCTGCATCCCACAGCAGTTCTGGGCTGACATCAGGGAATGAAACAAATAGACTGTGGCAAGACATTCTCAATATCAGTGTTATACAAGCTCTTAAAGTTTTATGGGTCTCATTAAATAATTGTTTAAAGGCTCAAACATTTATTCAGAATTGACCTGACTGAAATTTTCCCAGTGAGACACTATTTTGCTGACTGGCAAATGGGTGCTGAAATTACTGTTGTTAGAAATGGGACAACAGGTTTTTCAGGTAAAAAAAACCACAAAACCCAACACAGAAAAATATGGCTTTTTAGTTTTGCCAAATAGGTCAGGTGTTTGCTTTCAAAACTGTAAATAACTTAAAGAAAAAAAATCTGAATATTAAGGACAAAAATTTCAACATGCTCCCCTCAAGTACATAATACAAGAGTCAGACCAAGCCATATGGAAGTCTTACATGACACGAATCAACTGTAACTGCAGAAATAAAGACAATACATGAGGCTGTGTATTTTTGAAATGCAAAGACAATTAGTCCATTTGGACTAGGAAGTGATGGTCAGAGAGAGCAAGAGCAGTTCTGCTCTTGCAGGAAGGGATCAAGTGTGACATTCAGCAATCTCTCTTATTACCTAAAGGCAACTGTACATTTCCTGTCACCTCTGCACACACAGACTATCCACGGTCTCTTATTGCATGCACTCGAGAGTCAGATTAATACCATCCTTTTATGTTTGGATTGTAATACACTTAACTGTTATCCCAGTTCTCCTTCTATTTACTTTAGCTGAGCACTGGGTGGTAAGTTACTGCAAGAATTTTCAATAAATCAGCCACATTTGGTTAAATATACATCATACAGAAAATGAAGGCTGAATTTCAAATCAGGGTGTGCTGGTTTTGCATTAATTGACATTTGGTGAGCAGGGAAGAAGCCACCCACAGAATTTTTTTTTGTTTTTTTTCCTGGGTTCTCTGGCTAAGAGCTGCTAAGAGCTTCCTCTGTGCCAGGCAAAAACCAATAGCTGGCTACCTCTGAGAACTGACAATCTACTAAACCATTAGGGAGCTAGATTTGCCTCTGTGAGAGCACGGTGAGAGATCTCCCCAGTGCACAGCCTGGATGAGATCAACCTTTCAGTGCTGGGGAACTCCATAAAAACTGTTTCAATTGATAAAGTTTGAGAACATATCAACCTATGAACACCAATTCTTTCCTGACTCAGGAAAAGGAAAGGGTGAAGACGCATAGAGAAAATAACATAGGACACTGAGGTCAGTAAAGAAGGAGTCAAATTCTAGTTAGGAGGGAATTGAGGAGATGCCTTGGTCTTGGGCTGAAAATTCTCTTTGTAAGGCTATGGTGGAGGTATAATTTTGATATATCAGACTTTGTAATTCCCTGTAATTCATGAAGTGCATGGGGGGATGCAGCATTCACCCACAGCCCATGAGAAAAGGGCACTCGTACTGGAGCGTGTGGATGCTGAAAAGCTCTAATCCAGTGAGAAGCTTGAACAGAGAGAGATGAGAAACTCTGCCCCAGGGATAGAAGAGGAAAAGCCTCTGTTCCCAGAGATAAAAGAAGTTTGGGTTTTTTTTATTCTACAACAGCTCATCCTTAAAATAGTACCCCAGAAGCTGACATGGCCCATGAAAGCAAACTCTGGGAAAGCATAAGCATAAGCGGAACTTTCACACTGTGAACGTTTTCCTTTCCCCAGCAGCTGATTCCCTGTGACATTAAAGCCACAAGAGAACTGTTCCTTGTGGAGAAGTCTCCATGGTATAGTGAAAGAAACTCCTCTCCCTACAACAATTAATAAAAGACTATTGTAGAGGTGGCAACTGATTGAAAATCACAGGTTTTGTCCCTATGTTATCAGAGGGAAAGAAAATAGGTTCTAGGGAGGGGAGAAGTGTTCTGAAGGTTTTATTCTGATTCTTCTTATTATTTTATTTCTGTTAATGAAGTTTTCTTTACACCTTTTAAGTTTTGAGCCTGCTTTGCCCTCCTCCTAACTCATATCTCACAGCAGGAAATGAGTAAATAATTCTAGTAAATAATTCTAAACCCACTACACAGGGTCTCTGTGCTGGCCATGGAATTGCAGCAAACACTCACTAGGGAGTGCATCCAAAGCCAGGGATGGTGGCAGAAATGCCTCAGGGAGAGAGGGCATGAGGCCACTCAGGAAAGAATAAAAAATGCCACGCAGGCCTTGCATGCAATTACAGCAACAGTGAATTCCTCTAAACAGGTCTGAGTCCACAGGTCAACTGGAGCAAACAAACTGGAAGGTAAAAGACTGAATTAGTAATGAAAGGATCACTGTAAGATTGGAAAAGAGCTAGTGAGACCCTGGACTCTGAGTAACTGCTTGGAAAAATACAGTAAAATTCTGGAGTGTCTGGAATACCATGAATTGTCCATTTGGAAGAACACTAAAGCAGGGCTAGGAAGATCTGTGCAATATCAGTCTGCAGCTTTTTGTTTGTTTTCAAACAGTTTCAAACAGTAAATTAGAAATAGGAACATCACTGGCTGCTGTGAGGTTATTTTAAAATTGGAATATTTGTTATTATACTCTACCAGAACTTAATGCTTCTTTTGGGAAATTTTCTTGCTGATGGAGGTTTGTTATGACTTTAATACGCAATTACTTAAAAAAAAACCCTAATACTAAAAAAAAAATAAAAAATCACAGCTATCAATAACACCAAAGAATGCCAGGAATTTTCCTGAAATTATGATTCAATAAACTTGTGATTTCTAACATTAAAGTTGCACTTAGAATTTAATTTGAAAACAACTTCTGCTAATGGAAAATTCAAGTGAGGATCCTGGTCTTGCCTCCCTGGGAAGTTTCCATAGGGCTCATTGCTCGCTAATGAAGAATATGCAATTCTGAAGCAGAAAAAGCTTTCGCGGCATGAAATTATTCATAAGGATTTCCATTTCCTAGCCAGCACTAGTACTGCTACAAAACTCTAAGTGGATCCACAATTATTTTTAACCCAATCAGGTCATAATTGCTTATGAGGGAATGGTTAGTGTTAAACTTAGAAGTTATCCTGGGTTTGCCACGCTCATGGACTTGCAAAGCTCACGGATCCAAACACAACTTGAAGAGCACATTTTTAATTGGTGGCATTGAACTGGAAACCTGCATAGTTACCCTGACCTAATTTAGCAGCTTTGTCCTTACCCAGTGAGCATCTGTTGGTAAGGAAGCAGAGGTTTGGAACCTCAGCCAGGGCACACTCACACCAGTGAATTCACACTGCCTCATCAGCTCTGCAGATGCCTAGTGCAGCCCTCAGGAATCTTTTACTTTCCTGCAGCACATAAACACAGTAATAACATCAGAGTTCAATATGGCCAATAGATATCAATTCTTCTGAAAGCCTGGTGAATGCAAAAAAGTGGTTTTTAAATCTATGCCTTAAGACAGTCGATATCTTTTGAAAAGTAGACCTCTTTATGAAAAGTGAAATTGATCTTTCTTCAAATTCATGTAAATCACGCATTTGGTTTACCCACCACAGTCATTCCTAATACATGCCAGGAGCTCTGTAAATAAGAATAGTGATTTTGATGACCTAGGGAGGTGGTGCAGTGAGAACTGACAAATCCATTGTAAAGCTAAATGACTCTTACAGTCTTAAGTGGGGAGTTGTTTATATGGCTACTTTCACATGACAAATGCCTGATGTAAGTTTTATTAAACCACTAGCAACCATAATAATATATTTTTAGAATATTAGGCATCACTTAGAGGGTAATAGGTAAAGCTGGAAGGAATTTAAAGGGGGTATATAAAGTGCATCTCTCTCTCTGCCAAGGCTGCATGACGTATTCCCACTACAACTTCAATAATAATTGTAAGAAAATAAAAATTTAGTTGGTAAAGTATAGAAATGGAAGATTAAGAGTTCTTATTTGGTGCAAGTAAATAACTGCATTAGAAAATGCAGCTTTCAAGTAAGAACCTTTCTATTTAAGGTATATTCACTTGTGGCAGTAACACAGGACATTTCCCAGCAGTGACAGGAAGTTTGCAAACTGATTTACATGCAAGGTGTGAGCTGCTTTTGTAGCCTTGAAACTCGTAATGTAATGTGTAATACTGATTTTCACAATGGGCTCCAAAAATAGGGATGGCTTAATTGCAACTTTAAATAATGAAATTGCTTAATTATGCTGACAGATAAAGCACCTGAATAGCCTGATTATGTACTGTAGCTGCAGCATGTCTTAGTGCTGTCATGCTGTAACTTCCAGGTGTCTTAGTAAATTAGATGAGTCGTTCATTCATGATGAAATAATTCTATTATAAACCACCTTTCTTGTTGCTAAATTGCATTAAGCAAATATGTCTGTTCAATAACAGTCACTGACTGCAGTTAGGCAGCAGCTTGTGTTTAATTTTTAAGTGTAGAACTAGAAAGCTGCTCAGTTCTGCATTTTTACAGAATTTTTCATCATGTGCTTGAACACATGCCTTTCTAGGCTTTGACATTTTCAAGAGACTACCCAGATGTTAAAGTAAAACTGTGGAATCATTCACCACCATACTTTATTCCTGAACTACAGACATCCAGAAACCCTGCCACCAAGGCTGGAATAAACAGTTCATGCACATGGATAAATGAAGTTATATTTCTTAATTATACAACCTCTTTGTCTCCTAACCTGCCTTTAGAATGATAAAGATGTCACTCCTACCTTCGTGAAATGCTTCAGACAGCACCTGAAAGCCAACCTGCTTTTCTTTTAAGATAAATTTCCTGAGGGGCCTCAGGAAATTGCCCAAGTACATTTCCAAAACAGTTTGAGCACGTGTTGAACAAATTCTGGTGCACAAGTGATAAATCACAGATGGTGAAAATGAGAAATATTAGAAACAGCTGACAAATACGAGAGTGAGTGTGACTGTTCACCTTCAAATGATCGTTTGATTGGGAATTTCTGTTCTAGGCTTTAATTTCCTTAGGTTCCCAGAGTACTGTAAAATCAGGATATTAACAGACACTTTAACCCAGCTTGTTTAAGTGTATTAACTCCATATCAAGATTTTCTCTAAGAAATGAAATTATTCTGAGGCCTTTCCAAAGGATGTTTTAAGAATGTTATATTTTTTCTTTATTGTTTCATGGTACTATAGACAATTTTATGCTCTTTTTATTCTCTGCAGAGCTTTCTTCCTTTTCTTTTTCCAGTATTGATTGAGAAATGGGGGTCTTAGGGTCCAAAGGACGTTTGCAACAGTTCTGACTTCCCTTGGGAATGACCATAACTTCATATGGGAAAAAGAGTTGTCCAAAGGACATCACACAATAGGGACCATTTTCAGAAGGGTCGACTCAGGTCATTTAAAGTCTTGGGGAACAGTATCTGAGCATGAACAGGTGTGAAAATCCCATACCAATGTAATAAAACAGGTCAGAAAACTGCAAAATGCAGAATGGAAATATGCAGAAAAATCTCCAAATAACTTCAAGCAAAAGCAAGGAGAGAAACTGTAAAATATTGAGCTTGATTGCTCCTTAAGGTCATAGAAGTTTTACAGAAGCACAGAGCAGTCCCTGCATTTCACACTGGGCTGTACTGCAGAAATCAGGAATGCACAAACCCACAGTTTGTAGGGAATACTCCAGAGGGGGCCCAAGGGAATTTCTGTATGTCATAAAGCAAGTTCTGAACAGCTACTGTGACTGGTTTGTCAAGGTTTTGTTGTTACCAGTGATAGAGCAGCCACATTAAGAACTTATATTAAACAAGTTTCTTTCAGTTGGGATCTCAAAGAATATTTCTAGCATTTATCATCACTGGTGACGCATCCTTGTGCTACCAGAAACTGTTCTGAAGCAAAAGATTGAATAAATATTTGTCAAAATACCATTTAAAGATAGAAAGTGGCAATAAAATGTGTCAGAATAGGCAGGGCTGTAATGGAAGGCACTTGAGGTGCCAGGAATGCAGCAAAGACTTTTAAGTCTTGCAATTATTTAATCTCTGTTGTAGAATTAGTGATTCATTTGTCATTTCTCTTACTGGCTCTGTAGGCAAACACCTCACTGATTTGTTTCTGCAGTTTCATTAAAGGTGTATGCACAAAGCAGTGCAAGGCCTGCATACTAATTTCTAAAGTAAGTGTTTAAGAACATAAGAAACTCTTTTGAGCTTCAAGTAATTAACAGCTAAACTCCATCATAAAAAAAAAAAAAGTTGACTTCAAATAGAGCATCATGTTGGGAAGGATGGGACTGGCAAGCCTGAGGGCTTTTGCCTAGAGAAGAAATTTTATGCACAGAGATGATGGAAACTTGCAGCATCCTGTCTCTCTGTGTACCCTTACCCCTCCTGGACTGAGATGACTGTGTACTTTCCACAAGTATTCCCTTGTTTTCTCTCTCTCTGAATCTCTCAAGAGGGAGGCAGCTCACAGCTTTCATTATATGAAGGAGGCTCTTCTCGAAACTGAATGCACACAAATAACAATTCTAAAAAATGTCTAACAATGCAGCATAAAAGAAAAATATTCAGGCATAAATCCTGTTTGATGGAAATATCTAATTTTAAAATATATATATATATATAAAATGAGTCTAGATACCAAATCAGTTTCGCTTTACCCTCTTACCATGTAACATAAGTTCCTTCAAAACTCAGTTCCTGCATTACCATATCCTTGAGCAGGTGCTGATTTTAAAAAAGGATCTGGGAGTGATCAAAGGGCTTGACTGGGCATGACTGCTTCCTCCAGGGAAACCCCTGGGGTGTGTGGCCACTGAAGTGGTGAAGCACAAACCAAGGCCTTGCCTTGATCCTTTAGCAGCTCTGTGCCCACACAGACAAAATGCACCACATTTAGATTTATCTAAACTGTCTTCTTTAGTTCCTGTTAGAAAAGGAATTGTTTTGGGTGTTTTTCACAATGAAAAGCACTGCGGGTTAATTCTGGGTTATTTAAAGCAATTTATCTCCTCTCAGTAAAGAAACAGTAACTTTCTGCATGTTTATCTGGTTTTTCCTGATTTAGAATGATTCTACACCATGCACTGCATTCCCTGTTTTTAATGGGATCAACATAAATTTTGCCCATGGGGTGAAGACTGTTTGCAGACTGATAACATGTAGAGAAACATTTTAACAGAGTAAAAGCATGATATTTCAGTAAAAGCCTGTCTGCACAGGCCAGCTTTCAATCCAGGCATCAATATTAAAGGCAGTGTCCTTGAAACTCTCCTGGAACAGCGAGAATAAAGAAAAACAATGGCATTGTGTACATGCAAAAGAATGTAAAACAATATGTATTAACCAATAGTAGCTTGCTAAGCCCTGTGAACCCTGTCAGACCCTAAAAAAGTATGCTAGAGATAGAAATAAATGACGTTCACCATACTTCTGTGAAGACTCAGTGAATAGTCTGAGAGGTTTTCCAATAGTAACATCCTGAAAACAATGCTGAACTGTGAATAAAGTACATGAAAGAATTGTTAATCTCTGGCTCAGAAACCTTCTCCCACTAAAAAAAGTGTTGCTATCCTATTGATTTAAGAGAAAGAAAGATACCTTTTGGCTTGATTCATATTTGTATGAAAAGTGTAATACCTGTGCTGAACAGAGTGTGAAATACACCATCCTATTTAATGTTACATATTCCACTCTCACCAAAAGCTTAAATGAATTGTTTCATCATTCAGACTACATTTTTTTTGGTTCACAGCTTTCTAAGAGAGTCTAAGAAACAGTTTTAATATTTTATTATCAGCAATTGAGAGAGATGGGGACAACTGAGTGGTGACCAGAATCCAAATTTACTGTGGGCTACATATGCTAATATACACTGCTAGGAGGGCTAGTAATTTTTTACTGTGATTGGGTTAAACATACAAACAAACTTACACATTTTTTCAACATCTCTTCTACTTGATTCAATCTTCTTCCCTGTGCCACTCTGATCCAATCATTTTGCAGTCTTCAAAGCTCTGTTTGTTCTCGCCAAGGCATCTTGATTATCAAGTCTTTTATGCTAATCAGGTCCAAAATACTTTCTGTCTTTGCAATACTTTATATGTTATTCTTAGATGGCCCAAATGCATATTTGGCTGAATATCACACCTATGTTCCTATCTGAGACAATTAGATGACAATTTAGATGCCTTTTACTGACTTTGGTAACAAAACTTTTTGTGATAAGTTCTTGGGTTTAAAAAGTGTCAAATACTTAAAGTTTGAGGGAAAAAAATGACATCAATGTTGACAAACACATCATGATATTCAATTTAAACTTTTGAATGGGAAACTCAGAAAAAAGGTCACGGTTCTGAAACAAAGGAAACACCCGGTCTTACAAGGGAATGGGAGCAAGTAAAAGGAAGGAACCTCCTTTACCTGGGTATCTATTGCAGTTTTTATTACCCAGCATTTTAAAGTCCTGACACTGATTTTCTTTAACATTGCTCTTTCCATACCTTTTCTTACAGGTCACTGCTAATGGATTCTCCCACAACTACGACACTTAATTTGCAAAAGGATGTAAGTGGGTAAAATCCCAAACTATCCACATTTTTTTCCCCCATGTTTCTTATAAATAACAAGGATAACCTCAGTAAAAAGTCTGCCACCTCTGATTATCAGAGTCTTTTGCAGAGGTCCTGTGTCAGCAGGTCACTCATGAAGGCATGTCTGCCCAGGACTGTGGCACTCTGAGATCAAGGATCACTGCATGATGAAAGTGAAAACTTCACAAGTGAAGTGAAAAATTCACTTCATTGAAAAATACAAGTCAAAAATTCACCTAGAAAAAGTCATTAATGGAACAAGTAGGGTTAAATAAACTGAAAGCCATACTGGAAATAAATCCTTAGGTTTATGAACTGATGTAAAGACACAATCTTCCCAGAGCTAACCTGGCAGACACTGTCATGTGGAGGTTCCAGACACTTCTTGAGCAAGGCTGCCATGGTGTCAAGAGGCTCCAGATGTACTGCTCAGGGGCAGGAAATGTTCAGTGGATCCCTGTATCCAGTCAAGGACAGAGCCTGCAGCTAAGGTGTGTGTCATACTCACCCACCACAGAAATGAGAACTAGACAATTAAACTAAACTTGGAATGACAATTAGCTCACATTCCTTGTCAGTGCCCTGAAAGAATGAGAAGTCTCATGGAGGAGATAGAGCCCAGAGCAGCTGGTATTATAAATTTTACTGATCCACAGTGAGAGTGATAAATGATTTCACCAGTTCAAGCTTCACCCTCTTCCAAGATCACTGGATTCTTCTCAGCAAAAACAATCTCTGGATCTGCAACTTTATGTTGCACTCATAAAGTGAGCTCAGCAATAAAATGCTCTGCCACGTTTTCCTCTGCTCTGGCTGTGCTTGGCACTGAGCCCTGGAGGGTCCTGCAGCGGCATTTCTACGCTGTCCTGTCTGCAGAGCCCTGTCCCTCAGGGCAGGAGGGGGAACAGGGACAGCAGCTGGGCACAGCTCCATTCCCAGGCTTGTCTTAACAAAACAAAAACAACAACAGGGAATTGGGCAGTTTGCCACTACAGAATGAACTGTTCTGGAGATGAGATTTCCAGAGGTATGTCAGTGTCTAAATATGCAAACAATCAACTTAATCTACTCCTGGAAGAGTAGAGCCCAGCTTCTTTTCATATTGAGTAGGATCCAACTTGTTTTATGATGTGGTTTTAAAATATCCTGTGCTATCTAAGACAGACCACTCTGGGTATACAGTTAGAAGAAGGCATCATTTTACTACGTTATAGTGACAATTTCTCACTGCCTTGTCTTCAAAACCATGCAAGTTCTTTCCTGACCCATCATTCACATATATTTTCAGTTTCTTTTAATTTACTCTACCATATAGGCCAGATGGAGCATGAAGAAGAGATAAAGCAGCAATTTTTATGAGGTCCCTTCATGACAAAACTTACAACAGTATCACCATGACAATATAAATTTATCTTCATGGAAGTCTGGGCACACAACCCATAACAAACTTTATTTATACTTTAATCTTACTTTCTTCTTCAGATATGAGCAACAGCTGAAAATATACTGTGGAAATCAATTGACAGCAGCTGAATGAAAGAAGATTAATCAAGTGACCTAAAAAAAAAAATGTTTTCTGTCTCTGGTTTCCATCATGTAGGAGTTTCCAGCAGTAGTTAGGAAGGTTTGTGTCCAAGTTATAAGAATCACACACAAATTTCATTCATTGAGAGGACACTGGTTCTCTCTCATTGCAAGGACATAGACTGCACTCAATTTTCAAAATCAAAATACTTCTCAGAAACTTTGCATTATTATTAATTTAGATGCTTAATACAGAAGTACAAGTCCATCTTCAGCACTCAGAACAGCCTTATCTGAAGTGATCTGGCAATCTGAAGACTTGCAATCTTCAGTATGATTTAATTTCAATTTCTTTTGAGACACACTAAGATTTCATATTGGGTACAGCACAAACTGATTCCAGGCTGGTTAGTGTAAATGAAGAGCAAGTGCTATGACCACCACAGGCTTTCTTACCACACTCATCTGATAAACACGATGGAGATCTCATTTTTATATGCATAAAGAAGGTGAATTAGAAAAGTAAATATTCCTACAGCTACATCTTCAATAGCATAGTTTGAACTCAAAGATAAGAAGAAACTTGCTTTGAAAAAACAGTGCTTTGCTGAAGTCTTTCATGCAAATAATCCTTATCCTACCTAAAATTAATAAATCTATGAAAGGCAACTCTTATCTCTTTAATCATAATTTTCTGGTAATATATTCTTAATAATAAGGCAAACTACATACAGCACAGCAGATGAAATAAAAGGTCTGCAGATTGGATTTACAATATAATAGGAGTGCCTTTCTGTGTGTCAGCATACCCTTTACTGAAAAGGTTTCCATCACTCCCATTGTGCTGATAAAGCAGATTTAAAATAAATTATAAATGGAAAACTTTTAGGGAACTGTATGCAATGTCACGTCTCTCTCCACTGCCAAAGGATGTAAACCTCTACTTACCATTTAAAGCGTCTCGATTGAAAAAATACAACTAGTGCATAAAATGACTAGACAAAGTTAATTCATTTCTCTGTTTTTCTGTGGATCCTAATTAGAATTGTAACAGTTGCTCTGGGATCTGGGAGGTTCCCTGTGCTGTCCTAGGGGTTGACAGAAGGGATCTGGGATCTGGGAGGTTCCCTGTGCTGTCCTAGGGGTTGACAGAAGGGATCTGGGATCTGGGAGGTTCCCTGTGCTGTCCTAGGGGTTGAAAGAAGGGATCTGGGATCCAGGATCTGGGAGGTTCCCTGTGCTGTCCAAGGGGCTGAGGGGAGGGGAGGGGAAGGTCCCGGATGAGCTGGGTACCTGGTCAAGCTTCCAGTGGAACTCGGCGGGGCGGAAGGTGTCGGCACGGTGGAAGTCCTTGCGCAGCAGGAGCACGAGGCGGCAGTTGTGCACATAGAGCGCGTAGTGGTGCCGGTTCATCTCTGCGGGGACACAGCCAGCTCAGCAGCACACACAGCTCGGCCCTGCCTGGGAACCTGGCACACTGACGGCACCCAGCCACAGCACACAAACCCTGGATAACCCTGGAGCTTGCTCATGAATCCTTATGGCTCCTCTTGAACTATGCTGTAACAGCTTTGTCCATGGAATAATCATGTCCCAGCTAATAAATCAAATCCAAACACTTATTTCATCTAACTAGTTTCAGTGAAGACTTAGAACTGTTTCTCCCAATCTAAATCATGAAGAAAAAATAATTTCTTTTTTTTTAAATCAATCAATTCCTACGAAATCTCTAGCTGTGTTATCCCAGCTGTGTTTGAAATTTAGGTTGTCATCAGGCCCCCCAGTAAGCTCTCAAGTCAGCAATGTTTGGAGGGACACCATCTGAGATTAGGTTTTTTTAATCAGACCAAATTAAATGAGGAGAGATGGCAACACTACTGCTGGTGATATTCCCTTTGCATAGCATTTTTCCCATACACAGACTCACCTGTCTTGTCAGAGTTGCAGAGAATGGTTTCCTTCTCGGCTCTTAATCCAGGACTAGGTCCATGTTTCATCCACAGAGTGATGGTGAATTGATCAGTTAAATTTTTCGGGACTATTCCGTCTGGGATTTTGGCTCCTTGCTTTCCATCAAATTTAAAAATTATGTCATTGTTATCCATGAGGAGCCCAGCTGTCCAGTTGGTTGTTGCACTGGGAGATGGTAACAGATCAATGGCACCTGAGGAAGCTCCTGCAAATCACATATAATGAACAATGCAATAAGAGACCAATGAAAAAGCTGTCAAGACTAATTTAATGTAGGCCAGGGTTCTGAGTCACACTCTTTAGATTATTTTACTATCCAAATGGTCCTACCAGCCTCAATGCTAAATCACTGAAATATAAATAAAACACCCACCATCGTAAACCAGCAAGAGTTTTCAAGTTTAAATGTACTGTACAGAAAACTACAGAAAATAATGTAAAGTTATCTTTCTTAGAAATGTTAATTTTCTGAAATCCATTAATGACATTTTTTCAGCTGTTTCAAGATCTGCTAAGAGTCAAAACAAGAAGAGATAAAAGATCCCAAATCTCTGTAGGAATGCAAAAATTTTAAGCCAAAAGTGTGTAAAATTGTTTCATAGTGGCTTTTTAAGAAAACAGTATTATAGTTATGATTTGGAAATATGTACCAAAGTCTCGGATTCTTCTCCAAAATTTATTACTGTAAAATTTTGAAGTGATATTTTGAATACCAAAACTAACACCTACATATTCATAGTTTGAGCATGGAGACAAAGTGTATTGATTTTACGAACTAAACATTGCATTTGTGAAACCAGCACCAAGCTCAACAGGTTCTATTTTACCTGCCCATATTTGTATGGAGATATATGTCTAGGTTTGGAATCTCATCTTGTTAGCGTGTTTTAATCCTGCTCCAAGAAAAAAACAGTGGATTATGTGCTTGGGAGATTGGCTGGAATAAATCATGTTTTTCCTATCCTAATAAATCCAGCCAGAGTCGCAGGCTGCTCAGCCATGAACAGTCAGAGCTGGAACAATGCAAACAGGATCTCTCTGGACGTGTTCCCAGAACAGCCTCATCACTGGATCAGTGCCTGATGCTGTTTTCTCCCAAAATGCTTCCAGAACAATACAGGAACTGCTGCATGAAGTGCAGTTTTGGGTTGAGACCCCTGAGGCACCTCTTGCATATAAAAGTGCTTATTTTCACAGGTGATTTCTGCAGTTGGCTCCACCTTCTTTCCCAGTCCTGCGCATTTGGGCTCCAAACTTTGTGCCAGGGTAAGCACTCGGTGATGTTGCTTGCTGAGCTGGACCAGCCTGCTGGCTTAGCTGGAAACATATCATCCAAATATGATCTACCCATCCCAAATTGTCCTTCATTACCAGATCAGCAACTTTCTTTGAGCATCCTGCAATGCTGCATCACCCAGGATAACGGAGAGAGGGCAGGATCCTGGCTGGAGCAGGGCCTTGAGTCTGATACTCAGTGTTTCCCTCTCTCAGTTTCCCATCTGCCACATGTGAGATTTAACAATCCCATTATATTCTATTTTATCTACATTTAGAAAGAAAGGACACAGCAACAGAACCATCTTTCCACTATATTTTAGGCTCCTTAACCTATGTTTATTTTAGCGTGATTTATTCTGATATGTTTTTGCAGTCCAAATGGTGTCTTTTGGACAGTCTGTACTTCTCATTACTGTCAAGTGACAAGGTGAAAGAATGTTTACTAAAATGCTTTGTGGCACAACACTAATAATTCTTTGACTTTAAAATGACTCAAGTGTAATTTAATCATTTAAGCTTCCCACCTTTACCATCCAAGGGTGTGCAAGTCTCTGGGTTATTGAAAGGCAGACTTGAACCTTCTGTCATGTAAAAATGAATTTTAATTCACCCTCCTTAGCATCTGCCTTCTCCAGATTTCCAACAGACAAATGAAGAAATTAGCACAGGATTTATAAACAGGATCTTTAATTACATAGAGAGAGCCTTGCATTTTTACATGATGCAGAGATATCTGAGTGCTCAGTTCTGCACTCTCTGCAGTCACACAGTGTTTCACTGTACAAAAAAAAAATCATGGTTTTCTTCCTTTTCAAAGGATTTTATCATCCAGGAATTAGTTACAATAAGGTAATTTCTGGGAGAAAGCTGATTTCCAGAAATAATTTAACCTGCTCTCATAAGAGTTCTCTCTACATTAAGGATGGCAATAAATATTAAATTACAAAGTGCAGGCTGAGCTAAATGCAATTCTCATGTACAGCACATTGTCACTTACAATCTTTTTTATCGAAGTCCTGTTACAAGTTTCTACCATGTCTGCTCTCTATGAAGACATGGAAAACCTGGACCAAAAAGTGTATTCTTTCAGCAGTGAGAATTTTCCCCCATTTACGTACACCCTCAAACCTTTGGCCATCTTCTCAAGTGTTTTCCATTCTGCCCCTTGGTGATGTGCTGAGCCTGAGTTGAGGTTCATCCGTAACATCTGTCCACTGCTCAGAGCTACCTGCAGCCACCACAATGGCCCTGGCAGACCTGAGAAATGTCTTTAATCCTCTTTTCTACTACAATGTCTTCAGGTGAGGAAGTCAAGCCATGCTCTGCAAGCTGAACCCCTTAGAGTTTGCACAACCTTCCTCAGCTAAGGACTTTTACAGCAGCTGAAGGTACCTCCTCTCAGCCCTGCACTTGAAATGATAATATTGTTAGATGTAGCTGCTACATCTAACAAGTGTTTGATTTCAAGGGTTTTTTTTATTTTATTTTTTTTATTTTTATTTTTTTATTATTATTTTATTTTTTTAATTTTGTGGTTTAGGTCTCGTTAACAGTCATCCTCACTGAGTGACTGTGCTGTTTGCAGTTCAGGTCTGTAAGAGCACACAGCAATGTTCTTCTGGCTGCCAATACAGCTTCCTACAGGAGGCAAGAGTATGAGACTTTAGCTATAACATATTTATTTTTATTAAAATTCTAGTATTTTATGAAATCAAGCCTTGCACAGCCTCTCAAATTTAGTGATTAAGGTGCATATTGTGGCAGATGGATTTTCATCTGCTCTTCTAGAACCCAGGCATTTGGATAAAGACACAGAATTGAAGTCATGATTGTTTCTGTGATCTTAACTAAGCAATTTTGAAGTTGAAAACATTCAAATTTTATCGCAATGCTACTACTCCCACTCACCTTTACATCCCTTTCTCCATCTCCACAGATAACTGAAAATTGTGACTGCCAACCATTTTTCCCTGGGAATTGCTTCCACATTTTTAATGATTTAGTAACACTGGCTGAATTTTTTCATTTACAAAAATTATTTCCTAAAGGTTAGTCTATTGGTCTTAACATATCTGCAGCACTGCTGGGTGGTTATCAGAGCAAAGGCAAGCCCTACACCAGAGCACCACAAACCAAAATCCACCCATTTATATGGAGAAAATTGCACAACTGCTACTGTAGCTCAGACAAAAGGCAGGCAAAAAGATGCAGAAGATGAGAATTAGTGTCCACACCATCAGGGACTCAGAGGAGGACTCTAAAGACAGGATATTAGAGCAGGAGAGACATCTGATCTCAAAAGATAAAGGGATTATTTCATGGCCATTGCCTTGCCAGATACAGAATCTTAAAGTCTAAAAAAAAAAAAAACCAGCAGTACTTTCAAGTGTTTAACCTGCCTTTCAAAACTGACTTTTGCATTTTACACAAAGTCATCAAAAAGCCCAAAAAGAGAGGAAAAAATTAGGAACTATTTCTCCACTAGGTCAGCTCTTATCTGAAGTTCATATTTTCACTCAAAATATTGCCCAGAGTATTGTTTTACTTTTTGTTTGTTTGTTTGTTTGTCCTCTGGCACAGCACTGAACAGCAAAGCAGAAAGCTGAGTTAGGAGGACGGAAACACTGAAACAGGTTCAATTCCCTTCACATCCTGTGGTCTTCCTGTGATGGCAAATCTGCACTGGAAATCTCACTAGACTATCACACCAGTATTTGCAGCAGAGGGAAGAAAGGAGAAAGAGGTAAGAATGAGGAGTAAGGAGAAAGGAATAGGAGCAGGAGAGAAAAAAATTAAAATAAGGCAGGGAGAAAGTATGAGATGGAATGAAAACAAATGGAAGAAAAGGATGGAGCAGCTGTCAATTATCACCACTCTCTCAACTTTCATTGCTACGATCCAGAGTGAGCCAGCTGAGCTAAATCCATGCTCACAGGTCACAGGGAAATGCTGTCTTGTCTGCACAAACATTATTATGGCAACTGAAATCCATATTCATACCACATAATTTCTGCAGAGATTTTTCAGAGTAGGTTTCGCGGTCACAGCCCTTTCCGATGGAACTGGTCTGCAGCTCAATGGTGGTGTGGATTGAGGACACTGGTCCATCACACGTTTCCAGGTGAATACTGGGGAACAAGGGGATGCTGCCAGAGCCAGGCCTGTATTCAATCCGTTTGTTCCAGTCTGTAAAAACAAACAGATCAAAAACAAGAAGATCTAATGGTGAAGAAAAAAAGAGGAGTTATATAATTTCAGGTGACATAGTGTTCTCAAAGGTCGCTGTCTGAGGCAAAAATAAGAGTTCCTGAACTTGGCATCAGTAAGCTATTCTCCTGAAAAAAAACCCTGGATTTTGGCCTTGTTTTTCTAAGAGTGTCAGGCTTACTTAAGTAGCACTACTGCTGGTTGAGTCACACAAGTAAGGGCTACACACATCTGCTGACAAGAAGTGCTAATTGGTGTCAGTCTGGAGCTGCAGTGCTCACACTCCTGTGACAGACTACAAGCCAACTCTGCAGGGAGGAGGTGTCTGCTGCACCCAATTTGGTCAGATTTCACAATGTTGTGGTAAGAAAAAATGCCTCCAAGGAGCTACACACATCATTCTAATATAACACCTCTGTAGAGTCACTTCTTGTCTTTGAACATCTTCCTAATTTTGTGAAGCACTAATGACAGGAAGGTCCAGTGAAAGGATGACTTGTGCTTCCAGCCAGATCTGACTAATCTCTGCTTATGCAGATGCCTCACAGCCCATAAGATTTAAACAATCCCCTGCCTCAGGCAGCCACCTGTTTGTGCCACACATACCCCTGTCTGCTCAACTGAAGCATTTAATGTTTGAAATCCAATTAATTATGGTGTTTGCAACACGCTTCAGAGAAAACCCAAACAAGCAGCAGTAATTATAAACATGTATTTTAGCTGTCTTTATAGCTCATATTTTCATCAGGTCACAGGATGACTGGAGCTGGAAGAGATCCTCAAAACTCACTTAGTCCATCCCCTTGCCATGGGCAGGGGCACCTGCCACTAAACCAGGTTGCTCAAAGTCCCATCCAACCTGACCTCAAACCATTTGAGGAACAGGGCATCCACAGCTTCTCTGGGAAACCTGTGCTGTGCTTCAGCATCCTTATAGGAAAAAACATCTCTTTCATATATCCAATCTAAATCCAACTTAAAAGCTGTTGTCTCTTTTTCTGTCACTACAGGCCTCAGTAAAATCTTTATATCCATCTTTCTTGTAAGTCCCCTTAAGCACTGAAAGGCCTCTGCAGGATCTCTGTGGAGCCTTCTCCACACTGAATAACCCCAGTCTGTCCTTAAAGGAGAGATGCTCCAGCCTTCTGGCCATGTTCATGGCCCTTCCCCTCATTGCTCTAACAAGTTCAAATCTTTCTAGGTAAAAGAAGATTTCACAAATGGAAAAGTTCTAGGTCCTGGCAGTCAGCAAAATTCCTGAAAGCAAATGGACAGAGATACATTCAAAGTATCAGTGGAAGGAAAACTAATAGTGGATAGAAATATGTATGTGCATTTAGTAGGTAAAGGAGTTTGGTGTTTTTCAACAGATCTCATTTCAGAAAGCTTGAAAAGTGGTGCTGGTGCTCTCTCCCCTGGTCTTAAACTGCATTACATTTTTAGCAGACAGGCTGAACATCCATGCAAACACTTTGAAGTATGAGGCACTCCAGAGTCCAGGTAAAGATGATACAACCACTGGTCTGCATCCCAGAATTCTCAGAACTTCTTCCTGACATAACCCAATTGGTAATCAATCATTCAGCATTATTTTAAGAGGAAGATGAGACTTCCTGGAACATTCTGAAAGTATTTTTAGTATCTGTTTTTACTAAAATCTTCAGGACTTGGACATTATGACTAAGACAACCATGACACCATGACTGCCTATGCATAAATAACTGAGTTGCTATTTCAGTTGTAATTTTCAGGTAATTCACTCAGTTTGCTCCATATTAAGTTAAACTTGATCTACAGTACTGCCTAATTTCTCTGCAATTGTCAGTTTAAACAGTTTCATTAGAATTTCAAGTACCATATACAGGACATCATTACAATAATAAGTTTCTGTTCCCTCTCCACTGCAGAAATTTCAGGTTAACACTTTTCCAATAGAACAAGAGCAGCAAATTCTTTCAGGTACTTCAGGCAAAAATAAAAGAATTTGCTAGTTCTATACAAACTAGTAATCTATGAATTATTGATCTTTGTAATCCCTTATTCACCAGTTTAGGCACTGTGTTCCTCTACCCAAAAAGGAAGATAAAGTCTTATATATATCTGAAACCTTTCTGACTATTTCAGCAGCTTTCAGCCACATTTCATTTCTCAGCTATACCAAATGAACTGTTACTCATGCAAAATATTCATTAGTGGACGTGAGATGTGACTGAATTCAGAACTGCAGCTGCACACTCACATCCAGCTATACAAGGATTGTCCTGTAAAACCCACAACATATAAAATTCCAGTGCTCACAAGGAAGAACGATGGGAGCCCTCTGTTTTTGCCACAAGAACTGAAAGAGGTATTTTGTTTCATTGTATTACCTTTCAGCTTGGCAGAGGTGGGAATTTGTACTCAGAGATCATAAACCCTGCATCTCCTAAATTCCTACATCTCCCAGATTCATCTCAGCTCTAAGTTGTAAAACATCAATAAGACTTGAACGAGTGTCTTTGTCCCTTGGTCCACTGCATCACCACAGACCAATTCTCATCCTAAACTGCACCAGGACTTCCTTCATTGACTTAGTGCAGATTTAGGAATTTCACCAAGAAGTCCCTGTCCATGCCAATGGCATTCCCAGGCAGGGATGAGGCAATACTGGAGCAGGTTGCAAACCTGAGATGGCAGAACCGTCCCTAAAGGCAGCAACAGCTCTGTTTGATAAAAACCACCTGGATTATTTCTACAGAACCCTCCCCCAAGAACTCCAGCTCCCAGAGCTGGGAAGCTGAGGCAAGCACCCTCTGCATCTCACCACCAATGCAGGCAGCAATGCTGGGAAGTGCAGAGTTGAAACAAGCAAAAGTAAGTGGTAGTAACAGTACAAAGAAATTACTGTGAG
This sequence comes from Parus major, assembly GCF_001522545.3. Lineage (NCBI taxonomy): Eukaryota > Metazoa > Chordata > Aves > Passeriformes > Paridae > Parus > Parus major. The sequence goes on from NC_031778.1 coordinate 3,238,583, forward strand.
AGTAACCCAAGTCCTTAAATTAATTTTGAATGGGGTGAATATCATTATTTTGCTTTCTCCCAGAATAACATCCCACACTGGACTTACTCAAAAGATCAGCACCTTCCCTTCAGGAATTTTTGTTTCCTCTGGAGTGACTCAGAGGAAAAGTCTTATATAACCTGAGTCTGCAAAAGCCTCTGAATTTAGGTATTTTCTAGATAAATTCAGATACATAATCCCACTTGAACTGTCAGGCTGCACTTAGATCAGCTAAATCCAACCAACACAGGTTTGACACAAACCTGACACAAATCCTGCTACAACCACATGTTACACTGCAAACTTAAGAAAGTAAATGCTGTCAGGGCAGAATGCTAATCCCAGGGGGAAAGTCTGAATAAAATTACCACTGTTTAGTCTGGAAGCCTCTGTTTGGATTTTGTAGCTCAACAGGCTTTACTTGCCACTTGTGGCATAAAGCTACTCCAGACAATGCAAGACAGCCCCAGCTGGGTTTTCCCTACAATATCACATTGGAGTGTAAATATCACACATCAGGCTTTTGCTTCAGATTTCATCAATTATAAAGCAGCTATGTAAACATGGATCTTGATTGCTGAGATACTCAAACTGTCCCAAGCTCAAAATGGATCAAACTTCAGTGACACTTTGAGCCTTTAAAAGTAAATCTTAATGCACTAAACAAATTTTCCTTTTAGCAGATGGCTAATGTAAAGACTTTTCTTGATCTCTAAACTC
>NC_031778.1:3240533-3303922 GCF_001522545.3 Parus major
TTCTGGAAGTTTATTCTGGTGTTCTTATTCTTGTTGTTTGTCAATAAACTTTCTTTATTCCTTTTAAGTTTTATGCCTGTTTTGCCCTTATTCTAATCCATATCTCACAGCAAGAAATAAGTAATTTTCTTAGTTATTGGTTTTAAACCACGACAACTGTCTTTGTGATCCGTTTTATATTTTAATTAATTTCTAATGCTAGAAGACACTAAGAAGGATTTAATCTGATTTTTTTTTTCCTTGAAGGAGATCACACATAAATCACATATGATGTGGTTTATGTCTCCTACATGTGTGTGGCCATAAACTTTGATTCCATTTCAGGGTGTTAAAAGATACAGTAATGTAATTAAAGATAATTGTAACACAATGAAATGTGAAACTTCTCTCCTGTTGCACTGAAGATCTGCATCTTGGCAACTAAATGCAAGATAAAATTTATGTGAGCCTCTGCAGCATCCCTACATAATTGCTGGAAGAGAAGTTTCCCAGAGCAGTGTAATTGGTGCCTCTTCTGTTTCCTCTGCAGCATCTTCACACCTGTGCTGTTTATGTAGGCTAGAGGGTTGGCTAAAGGTTACTCTGGTGCCATTTTATGTGAAATGAGAGACTTGTTACAGAAATGATAATCAGGTCTGACTCAGTTAAAGCGTTTCCACAGCAAAGAGAAAAATCAAACTGATGCTCTCCTGGTTTGCTAAGAGATTGAAGTGCACATCTCAAAGAATAAACAAACATTCAGAGACACCTTTTCCTTGTACAGCATGCTGGTAGTTTTAAAAAGACAAACAAAAAAGACACAGAAATGTGTGCTTAGTACAGGATAATGGAAATGCTGCTGCAGGAGCTGGTGAACCCAGTGGAATAAATGTTGTGCCTGACCTACTGAAACTGAATATTCCATCAAGTGATAAAGTTCCCAGATTTAATGGTGCTTCATTATGTAAAATAAAAATATAAGAATCTAAAAACCATGAAACAGCACAAGTTAAGCTGTTATTTGTTGTGAGACTGCATTTGAATAATGTTATTTTCCACAGTGTCAGAGCCCCAAGGGCACTAATAAGCCCTAAAGAACCTCCCTTCTCTGGGTCTGTCCGGCTCCCCTGAGCAGGGTCAGGGCTTGGCTCTGGGTGGCTGCCACCCCACCCCGCCAGCTCTGCCATTACAATTGGCTCTCTGCTTGCTTTCCTTTAGGAAATAACCTTCTTCTTGCCAGGTTTGGGCTGGTCACAGGCTTCTAATGTCTCTCCTGGAGAGTCTGCAAAGTGCTTTTCAGATTCTCAGAGACAGACTCTGAAACACTGCGTGGAGTAGTACTCAAATCAATGAATTGAGTGTCATAGCTCATGTAAAAAGTCTGAAATTTTTCAGCCCACATCCTAAGAATATGTGGAACTTTTTACATGCAGAGAAAAAAAAATCATAATGAAAAGCTTCAAATCTAACTGGATATCCCATAGTGCTTTAATTTTTGAGCAGAGGAAATGTTAATGGAAGTATGCTGTCAGCTGCATCTCAGAGATAAGAAACTTCTCAATGAAATTATAATTGCCTCAGTAAAGCTCAGGAGGATTTTGCAGTGAAAATTCGAAAAAGAAAAGACAATTTTTGTAGTTGCAAATTCAGAAATGTGAACAAAGGAGTTATCTTCCACACAGTTATATGGAAATAAAATTCTAGTTAAATAGATCTAAAATGAATGGAGTTTTTGTATCACTTAAGATGGAAAAGACTGGTTTCAGTATTTCAATCCTCATAGATAAGCAGAACAGCCTGCAGAGAGGGCAAAAATGGGTTACTCTGAAAATGTGCTCATGGTACACAGGGAACTCACCGGTAACGATTCCTGTGAGTCTGCCTTGGGAGTGTTATTTGATATTTCCATTTGCAGTCCTGGCACAAGAGCAGAACTGTGTTAGTTACTGCTGCCAGCCAAGGGAAAGGAGGGCAATGCCACACTAGAAGTCAGTCTAGAAAGAATATCCTAAGCACAGAATAAGATGACCTTGAGAGCTGGTGTTACAGAAATAGAGCTTAGTAATGATACAAAGTGCTCAGGAATTTCAGCAAACTGCTGGGAAATCACTGAAAAATGACAAATAGAAAAAGAGCTGATTCCATTAAGACAAGAACATCATTTCCACGGGCCATCAGTCTGATACAGCCAGGCAAAAGCAAGGCAACCTTGGAATATACAAAACACTGTTTTCAGTAAGAGTCCATGGTACAAAGAAACAGGAAAGGACCTGGAGCTCTCAGGGAAGATGTATTTAGCTATAAAGCAGACCCAGAATGTATTAAAGAGAGAATATCTGAAAAATCAGATTGAAACAGGTATGACCGCTTTCTCTGAATGCATCTGGTAGTCAAAACAAAACAAAACCAATGTACTTGTAAACAAATAAAAATCAAGAAGGAACTTACATAAATTTAAAACTCAAGACTTGGTAGTACTCAGTTCAGTTAATTTTCAAATGTCTGGAGTGGGTATTTTACTAAAATGGTGCCATTCAAGTTACCAGATGAATGTAAGAATGAATTTCAACCTGATTCTCCTGGCTGAAGGATGTGTGGCTAATGCATGCACAGCAGTACCAAGCCTAGACTGGCATAAAGACTCCCTGCTTCACGATAAATTTAATTTATAAAAATATGGGTGAGTATCTTACAGCTAAGGCAACACAAGGATGGTGTTTTGAGCTACAAGGTGTGTGCACAAGAGTAATACAAATTGATTTATATTTAGTGCAGAAAATACTTGGCCCTTTAAAATTGTTCCGTAAGACTGAGAATATTATCTCATCAGCAAGGTTTCTGCACTTGACCAGCCTTCTCCAAATATTTAATTGCCTTAGTAATCATATTCCTCTTTGTTAAAAATATTGTCAGAATGAAAGCCAATATGGTTTTGGTTTTCCTCAGTAATTGGATCTTCCTAGAAAGCCCCCATGAAAACCATTCTGAAGTCACTCAGCAGCTACTGCAAACAGCATCTCTGAGGAATGTTGACTTAGAAGTGATGTGAGATCACTCTGCTACCGAAATGGAAGGTCCTGCCCTTCTCTGTACAAAAGAAGGATTTTATTTTAGCAGGAAAAGCAAGCTGATCTGACTGCACACAGCCTCTGAATAACTATTCAGCCTTAAAGAGGAGGTAGGAATGTGCCTTTTGGTGCCCAGGTTACCTTAGTGAGCCCTACATGCCTTAGAAATGATATGTGCTATCTTTGATGCATTAACCACCTTTATTAGATATTTTTATAATCTATTAGGTGAATAAACAAAGAGATGCTTTTATTTCAAAACTGTTTTTAAGCCAGCACTATGTAAAAGTAATTGAATTTTTCAATACTATCTTTTTTTTTTTTATGAGTTATTAAAGAAATTCAACCCTATTCCCTTTCTTGAGAACTTGGGTGTGGATGCATATGGGTTCACAGGCACTGGAAGGTAAATGCAAGACATCTTTTCAGATTGATAAAACACTTGAGGCTAGATGCTGTGAAATCCTGTTTTCTATTGAGTCCCAAAGGTCTGTTCAGCTGTAGGTGAGTGTTAGTCCCCACTGCCTGTGCAAGGCCGTATGAAATTTGGCATGGAAAAAGTCTCATGAGGGGAAACAATGTGACTTTTGAGTTTTGGAGTTTTTTGTTGTCTTTGCTCCATACTCACCTTCCCAGGAAGCACAGCCATCCTTCCCAGTTGTGAGTTCTCTGACACTTTCCCAGGGTATTCACTTAGCTGCTTTAGATAAGTTTTTTTCTTCTAGTAACTGTTTTCTGTCTGAAATCAATTGCTTTTTAGGGAGCAACCTCACTTGTGGTTTAATAATTGTGGTGTCAATAACTGAGCAGACCTCTGACAGTCTCAAAACATATTTTTCAACTTTTTGGGTCCATTATTCTGCCTTTTTTTTTGAGGCTAAACTCTTTTTCTCCCCATACAGTAAATCACTCACCAGAGAGCTTGTTACAGGAATAGTTCTTTTCAATTTTCTGCTATCTTGCATCTTCCAGCACATTGGGTTATATTTAATTTCCATTTGTTATCCCACTATGGAGGGAACAGTAACAGTTTTGTGAAAACTGTTCCTGAAGGTAACAGTAATGTGACAAAAGATTAAAGTACCATAAATGAGCTAAAGGAAATCTGGTGTAGATTGCAGGATTTTGTCTCACTTCACCTCATGCTATTTAATGAAAATAGTTTATGGATGTTTAGTACTGGGGTGCCACAAGTCTGCCCACCCTCCTTTGAATAAGGAAGATCTAACTTTACAGAAATTGGTATTTGTGACTTTAAAAACAGCAGCAGTGGAAGGAACACCTTTCACTGAGAGTGAATGCCCAGAGGAAGTGAGGTGTGAGCTTTGTGTCCACACAACTGAAAACAGTTCTGGAAGGACAGAACCTGGGGAAGATGTTGAAGGTAACAGGTTTTTGCTTGGGATGGAAACCCCATAATGGTGTTTAAAAATGTTTTTATTTTTAAATAAAATAAAATTGTGTCAGGAGTACTGTCATGATCCAGCTTTTCTTGGTAATGCAGTCCTTCACCTACCTGGCAGGACATGGTCATTCCCCTGTTTGGAAATCATGGACAATGCAGCTGGCATGAAGAGATTTTGTAGCACAGCTCTGGAAGTCACTTCACAAAACTCACAATGAGAATTTCCAATTAAAATAACTGATTAGGAATGAATTAAGCTCACCAATTTATATTTTTAGCTTGCTCAGGATACAAATAACACTCCAGAGTGGTCTGCTCAGAAAGCAAATGTCAGCTTGGGTCGAGTTTGTTTCTAAAGCAGCCACTGAATAGAGGGGAGGCTTTTTTGCTGAAAATGTCTGTGTGGGGATCTGGCCACTTCTGAGTTAATGTTCATCATCAGAGAGCAGGGAAGCAGCTCCTAGATTTAATGAAGGCTTCAATGCTGTTAGCCCAAGGGAATATTGATGAAATATTTGGCTCCACTTGGCTTGTGGAGCCTTATTTGCTCTGCCACACACCAGTCACGTGCTGTTGGCCTCGAGAAACACGAATAATTTTGAATTGTTTTACATAAGCCTGTTCTTCCCTGCCCCAGCCCTGCACAGTAGAGGTTATTTGAAGGGCATCTGCACTGAAATTTGCTGCACTAAAATTTTTAATACTGAATTTGCATTAGACTACTCCTATTTCTATTCATGATAGTTACATAAACAAGTGCACAATATTTCAAATTACAAAAGTCATTAACTTTCAGGAACTAGGTGCCAATGCCATAAATTGAAAATCCAAGTATTTATTTGTTCAGGATAACTGAAGAACAAGAAAAAAAAAATCACGTATTTTAGCAACATCTCTATTATATCCAAAGACTCAGAATATTCCTTTTTTCTGTCAAAAACTTCCCATTATTTTACTTCCTGTAGTCATCCAATCTTTACAAATACAGCATTATTTCAAAGAAGATGGAGAAAACCTGCTGGCTGCCCCTCTGTGGGGAGGTCACAGAGCAACAGACACAGAGAAGAAAGAACACTGTACATATCTTCCATTTCTAGTCTCCAGATTTCCTCTTTCCTCTTTAACACTACTAGAATACTCTTGGAAGGTTTTGCTTATTTGATCTTATTTTTTTCTTTTTTTTTTTTTCCTTTGACACAGGTGATTTTTACAGATACTCGCTCAAACTAGCAAACAACATCATCTACCTGAATTTCTCTGCCTTTAAAAATAAATAGGCATTAAAAAATCTCATTAAGAGAAACGTATAAATTTCTGGAAGTATTATGTTGCAGCTCATTTTCAATTTACAATCAATGAATTGATAATAATTAAGGACTGATGCCCTTAATCTACCCTTGGTAGATACCCAATTGTTTACTCAAAGACCTTCCACCCTGAGTAGGAGACATCCTCTTGCACTCTGTGCTCCTTGACCTGGGGATGTGCCAGGGAGGTGAAAAGTCATGTGTTTGACAGATGGAAAGGTACAAATAATATAAGCAAAGCATCAAAAAATGAACAAAAATAAAGCCCCAAACCCTGACCAAACCTTCTTGAGGTTGTTCCTTTCCTTTTATTGGCTGCCTGGTGCCTAAACCAACTGATGGAACCAGTAACAACCATAACAACCACATTAACTGTGAAATAATAGTGAGCAATAGAAATACACCATTACCATCTCTGCAAAACTTAATCAATAAAATACCTGAATTAAAAAAAAATAAAAATGAAAAAAAAAATTCATCAATTACACCCATTTTAATACAAATCCCAAACTAATTTGGGTGTACTTAATTTATCTGAGATAACTCCACAAAATGGAAGCAGAACATTTCTTCAGTTTAGAGACCATAATTAGTTTTATAGAATAAATAATTAGAACAGTAAGATCTGTTAGAGAATGTGGAAGTAGTTCATAGGTATTGTGGCTTTTATCAACAAAAATGCTCTTCAAAGTACTTGGGTACTAGTACATCCCAAAAAACTGAAATGTGGTTCTGCTTTAGGTGAGGGATGTGGAAATGGAATCCTGCCATTACAAACACTTCATTATTAGCTCTAGACCAGAGCTTCTCATTTGACAAAGAAAACCTTTTTTTCATCTAAATGTCAACCTGCAAATTTACCTTTAAGTACAACAGCCAAACTGATTTTTTTTCCTTCTCAATCATTATGTTTAAAAATTACAGTTATGAATGTCCAGTTAGTCCTGAATGACACCTGCATAATGTGGTCACATCCAATTGGTTTGTCTATAATCCAGTCCTCATTTCCATCTTAATTCCTAATGATTAGTGGCATATCTATCTTCCCTGTACATTGTCAGCTGGGGTTTTCTCTATTCCAGACAGGGTATGGATCCTTACAGCCTTTTTAGAAAATCAAATTGATTCTTACCAAAATATCTCAATAGCAAGACAGGAATCAGTTTAAAGATGCTTTTCAGTCCCAGTGAAGGTGCCTTGGCTCCTGCATGCCACAAAAGTCAATCCTGAACCTGGAACAAGATAACCTGAGCAACTCCAACTCATGTGGCAGGAGTACCTTCAAAAACGTTCTTTTAAGGAACAGTAGGCAAATCAGCAGCATTTTTTTTTAATCTTCCAGAATATTCAGACTGACTCATAAGACAACTTATTATTAGAGTCCTTTTTGTCTGGTCCACTCTTTGTTCTGGCATGGCAAATGGAAGCAAATGTGGGATTCCCATTTACTTTGTTAGCAGCCTTGGAATGAGACAGAAGATATAGCAGCAGTTTTCCACACCAGTGCCATAAGCACCCTACTTTCCTTACTGCAAGGTAGAGAGAAGACACCAGCAAAAAAAACAAAGAGATTTCAATAAAAAATTGAAATAGAAAAGCTCTTCAGCCTTACCTTGCCAGCCTGGTTTGCACACGGGTTTGACATTAACGTGTACCAAGACATCTTCTGTTGCGTGTTTCTGCCCGCAGTCAAAAGCTGTCACCATTATCTCATACTGGTGCTGTTTATCATAGCTCAGTTTCTCGGTGTTCCTGATGTTACCTAGAGGTTCAACACAAGAAAACATTCAGAGGTCAATTCTTGGCTGAGCACGCACAGACTGCAACGTTTGGGTCCTGGTTCATTGAGTGCTTTGTGACTTTGAGCTCTTTAAAGTGCACGGGACATGCACAGGAAGGACAGGTCAGAGGAACAGGAAAGATTTTCTTTCAATCCAGAAGAGAAATTAAGAAACTTGTAGGCAAATATAAGATGGGAAGGATATCATGTGGGCATGGCTCTATCAGAAAACATCTGATCAACAACACTTTCTAAAGATGATAAAAGTAATTAAATCTTGTTAAATCTTGACACGTGAGCTGTGAGTAGGCTCACCCTTCTTTTCCACATTTGCCCCAATACATGGCTTTAACAGCCACATTCCTGAGATCCATTACTGAACCCAGGTATCTTCCTGTTTTCCCAAAAGCTATTACCCTGTAAATGAGAGACATTTTAAAAACAGGAAAATCCCCAGAATCACCTCCTGCTCTGCAGCACTCAGCAGTATTTGATAGGGCAGCACAGAGTTATCACATGGAAAAGAAAGCCCAGCAACAACAGGGTTTATCTGCTGAACCTGACACACATATAAAGTTGACAAATTACCTGCTTTGGGAACAAAGATATCCGAACTTTCAAAAGGAAAGGGAAAGATTTTTCTCTGAATAGCTCCTGGAGGACTGGGAGAGCACTATGCAAAATGCATGAATTTTCTATTAACAAGTTCAGCATTTCAATTCTGTCCATTTCCACTGAAATTTACTTTTTGCACAAGTTGAAACTTCATCCTGTTTAATTAATTTTGTGTTTTTGCTCAGGCTTATTTGTTTTACCATCTCTTTGAATGAGGGTTTCTGTTTTAGAATTCAAGGGAAAAACTTACTCTGCAGCAGTGCTACACACAACAACTGCTTTCAAGCAAGGAGCAGCAAAATCCAGCTGTTTGTGCTAAATTTGAAAAGGACAGCTGGGCAGCCCCCATATCCTGGAGTTTAGTCAGATGCAGTGAACTGATCCCCACAGGTGCTGCCCAAAGTCTTTTGTCAGGCACACAATGTTAGGTTTGGGCATTTGAGTTTCATTTTCTTTTTCCTTTTCACTCAAATGAGTGAGAGACAGGAGAAAGCAGACAAATGCAACTTCTTAAATGAAGTCTTTCACTATTTATTTGACAAGTGAAGACTTTTCAGCAGGTGTCTCTGCTGCACACTCCTTATCTTGTCAGAGCCCACTTTCTACTACTGCTACTACTACATTAAAGCTTAGGAGTTTAATTGAAATGGATGCAAAACTTTCCAGGTCAGGCCTCAAGGAAGGCTGCTGTTTGCATTTATCACCACCTTTAGGTTCAAAACCTGTAGCTTAAATAGCCCCTGGCACCTGCAGTTATAGGTCAGGCCCAAAAACCCATTTCTGCTTATTTTGTGTCTCCCTTGCTCCCTCTGTGAGCAGGGCACAGAGGAGGACAAGCCCTTCTTGTATTTTTAAGTCTTGAAAGGAGAAATTAAACAAGCTGCTGAAGGCTGATTTGGAAACAGGACAGTGCCCTGCAGACTGTGCGGTTCTCTCCCTGGGGTACCTCATCTTGCCAGGCATTTTCAGGCCTGCCATGGGCACAGCTCTTTCCTCCCCACAGGAATAGCAACAACCACCAACAATTACTTCATTGGGTTTTGAGTGAGTGATTGACAAAACAATCTGATCACCCATTCTACTGTCTTGAGTTGCCTGATTACTGGCTGCCTAAGAGGATTTAAACTGCCACTGTATATACTTAATTACTGATTTTTCATCTGCTCAGTTCTTCTGTCCTTTTGGCATTATATTATTTCTTACATGAATCTTTGTATTTTCTTTATATTTCCCTATTTGGTTTTCCTTGGTATTATTTTAGTCTGTGATCAGCAAAGATAATTCTCAAGAAATCAAAATTGTTCGAATTTTCATTAGCAGATGGCTAGAATTGGTGTGGCACATTAACTGTCTTACAAGATTTATAAATCATTAAATCATATTTACATTTCATTAAATCTATCTTCCAAGATCTGTATTTGTGTACCTCATTATGACCATTTTGTATTTGGACTACAAAGGTTCTGATTCCTAGGTGTTATTCTTGAAGGTCACTTGGATGACTTGCAGATGCTACCCAATAGTTTATTGATTTCCTAATAACTTTTTTTCCTTACCACTGATGCTTCATGATTCTTTGGGTTTTTATAATTTAATCAATATGATTAAAAAGCAGACACAGAAGGGAAGCAGTATAAACACAGAACAATTAAAGTTTTAGAGATGATAGTCTGCAAGTTTCTATTTACATCTCACCCACAGACAAAAAAGTTAATAACATTAAAAAGAGAAAATTTTAATGGGAGAAGTAAGTACATGTCTACACAATTCAAAATCAGGCCACATAGGTTTTTTTCAGTCTTCCCAAATATCTGCCTATTCCTGGAAATACCCAGAGCTATAACCAATTTTCAAACAACAAAAAGCAGATCAGTGACTACAGGAATATAAAAAGTCCTTCCTGAGGGCATAGACATTTACACCTCTCCTTCTTCAAAGTCAGTTTTAGGGATAGATGGATATAGACATCCCTGTTTTACAGCTCTTCCACCTTACTCTGGAGCACTCATGAGGATGGGGAAAGACTTGCTCCTCCTGCAGCTCTGGGTGCTGTTCAGGAGGATCTTGTGAGACCCTGTCCTGTCTAGGATTTGTGATCTGATAAAACTTGTACTGCCTGGGCAGGCCCCTGTCTCATCCTCACATGGAACAGTCTGAACACACATCTGTGAAGTGCTCCCCAGAGCTGAGTGGCAAGTAAGAGTCATCCCCATTTTTGAGGTGAGACTAGGTCAGAGCCATGACAGAATTTCTATCTATACCTGAGTTCCCAGATTATCTGACCATAATCCCTGATAAATAAAGCACAAGATATGTGAATAGAAATGAGTTTTTCTGGTATTCCAACAGATCTGTACATTCTGATTAAATTTTTCTGTAATTTTTATTTTTTCTGAAAAAAGCCTACCCAGTATTGCTGCAGTAGCTGACTTGATTTGGATTCTCTGCTAAGTAGAAAATGAGACTAATCTCTATGCAATACTGCTTTAAAACATATTACACCTCATACCTTTAATCACAGTTCTTTGCACAGCAAAGCATAAATTTGTCCTCTGCCTTTACAAGACTGTATTTTATGACTCAGAGTTCATTACCCTCCAAGTTGGGCTCATCACATACAAGAGTGAATTTTATTAGTGCTACAGTTTCAGAACACAAGGTAATTTTATCCACAAAGAAATCACATATCAAGGGCCAGGGTTCCCAAACATAACTGGGAAGTTTTGTATTACCTCCCCAAAGTGTCTAAGTTATAAGGACCTGTAGGAAATACTCCCAGAGCTGATGCTGATTCCTGAGCCCACCCACTCCTGCCTCACATGGAGTGGGGCTGAGGCAGCCTGTGCACCAACACAGTCTGCAGGGCTCTCTCTGCCACTCTGCAAAGCTTCCCCAATGTGTAATATAATTTTTTCAAGGCCAAAAAAGTGCTCCATGCATGGATCTAGGGACAAGAAATCAGTTTTACCTAACATGACAGTGACCTGCCTAAAGAAAAAGGGCTGATGAAATAGCTTCACCTTTTTGCAGATATATATTTGGGGTTATTTTCATATGTTGGTCATGAAAAACATCCACCATCTGGGGCAGACAATGGTATGTTTTCCTCACAATTCACCCCCACCTCCATCTTTTGGGGCCTCCTGTAATAATTAGATTTGAATTTAAGGTATCTGGTTATACTCTTTCTGAGCAATGAAGCTCCACATGTAGGTGACTGAAAAGCATAAAAAAAAATCACAACCCACAGAAGACACAAGAACCTAAATCTGTATTTCACAATGGCTAAAAAAAAACCCTGTTAACAAAATCCTAATTAGCACAGTATTACCAGACAGTCACAGGCATTTCATACATCTATTTTAACCACCCTACAGGGAACAGGGCAAGTTTCCAGAGAATTTGCACCAGAGACAGTTTATATCAGCTGCCATAGAGAGACATTCTCAGCAGTGAAATGTGTTGCAACTAAGCAACATACTTCTGTCACAAAATGAAAGTGTAGCCATCTATTCTAACTTTGTCTCTAATCCCAGTGGGTTTAAGCAATTATCATTATCTTTAAAAATTGCAAATTAGACTGCAATTACTGTTGGTTGTGACAGCACTGTTCTTTTAGTGAACAAATAGATCAAAAATATTAATTGAATTAATGACCAAGAAACTGCAAGTATTACAACCTTACACCAATTATTCACTGCAGGCTTTAAAGTCACATTTAAATCAATGGTTTTCTCATTGCCTTTGCTGAAAAGCAGGTCCCAGGCAGATGAGGACAAAGATGTAACCAAGGACTCCTGACATTTCCCACGCTTTTGATCATGTCTGTGGCTGCAGAAAGACATGAGCACTCCTGAGGCAGCTGCTCTGTGTCACAGGAGCTGAAAAGCAGAAATGACTGATCTGTACCACACCAGTTTCAGGGTATTCTCTGTCCCTTACATCTGCCACAAACCTTGCAGAAAATTAGACACAACCTGCGGCTTCTCCAAGTACCCACCCTCCACGCAGGCAAGTCATGTGGAGCCTTGAGAAAAAATTGATTCAGAGACGTGGAGAACTTTCTTTTATGACAAGGGAAATCTCTCAGTTAGAAAAAAAATCCATGGAGAGGAAAACTGGGAATTCTAGGGAATTGCTTCCAAATGTGCACTTGCTGTAAAAAATCCTCTGTGCAGTTCTCTGGATTCTCAAGAACATGTGCCAGTGCCCATATTTATGCAAACACAAACATACTCCTTATGATTGCGTTTCCTATACCATATGCTTGCTTCCCAGTGTGTGGTAATGAGAGGGAATTTTCCCCAAAGTCATTACAATTTATTGATGTAACGGGTTATTGTCTTCTGATGCTCATCTGTGCATTGTGCAAGAGCTGCACAAATACAGATGAATAATCTTTGAACAGGGTAAAGAGTTTTTAAAAAACATCCCAACATTAAAATGACTGCTCAGAGAAAACAGTGGCTCCATGCACACTTTCAATTTACAACTTGGCCAAAAATCATATTTATCTTCCAAACTGTACTCTCCTCCTACAAACAACATGGGTTAAATGCTTCTGCTAGGAGAGAGAAAACAGAGCACTCCTGGGTATGCACACAGGGTGTTTCTTCTAGGGAATATTTTTTGTATTTTCTGAAGCTAGCAGAGAAAGGGAGTAAGGACCTTCCACACACTTTTCATGCAGGTCAGCCACCATTCCCAAACTCACTTCCGTGTTCTTTGCTGTTCCAGGAAGCTGCCATACAGAGAAAAACTACTCCATATAGGAAACTTAATACGGTTTATTATTTTCCCTAAAATACAAAATATATACCTCAGAAAAACAACTAAAACAAAAAAACCCCTAAGTTTTACCAAAAACTTAAGAATGCTACTAATTCTCCAAAGTACATTTTCTTCCATGCTGCAGAATAATAGATTCCCTTCAGGAATCTGACCAGGCAGGTCTGTGGACCCATGATCCTAAAAGTGTTGACAATCAATGAACATATGCAGACTATTGCATATTCAGGCTCTGCTTCAAGAAGTTCACCTGTAATCCAGTGAATAAACCCTGCACAAGGCAGCACATGCTGCCTTGGGGAATGCCATCATTTGGATGGGAAACATGATCTGAGGCAGTCAGGAGAACGGACTGAGTGACCAAGAGTCACGTTGCTCAGTGGTTTAATTTCCACGGGAGATCACTGCATTGCTTTCTGCCCCAGGGTTACACAAAAGAGCTGGAACTGCTCGCTGTGAGGATCCCTCCATTCTCAGAGATGAGAACAGGATGTCCCTCTGGAGTTCCCTGTCCAGCCAGGTGGTCAGCTGGTGGCCCCAGGCCCTGCAGACTCACCGTTCCTGTCGATGGCAAAGGGCACATCTGCCGTGACAATCTTGTAGTTGCAGATCTGGCTGTACTGGGGGGAGCAGTCCTCATCTGTGGCTTCCACCTGCAGGATGCTGTCATAGATCTTCCCCTCTGTCACTGAGGCCTTGTACACACTCTCCTTGAATGCTGGGGAGAACTCATTGACATCCTTCACCTGGATATGGACTACTGCCCTGAAAAAGGCAAAGAAAATATCAAAGAGAAAAATGAATTTATTGGGACGCCTCACTAACTGTTTATTTTGAAAACACTTGAAAAGACTGACAAAACGTATCTGGAAAACTAATAGGTAATTAATAGGTAAGTCCCTATTAAAATGAGATATTGCTGAATTTTTATGTTTAATTTGCCTAATTTAGTATCTTAATGTGGCACTAGGTAAAAGTCTATTGTCATGGCTTGTAGGAATAGAGTTTCTTGGTGCTCCCTATTAAAATCTTCCTCTAAAAATGAATCCTGGCAGAAAGCAAATGATATAATTACAGGGTAAAATAAGCAATGAGGAAAAAAATTCACAGTAGTCTTCCATATCCACTACCTAAAAATGGTCAGTTTACAAACATTCTTCCGTATTAATTAAGGCTGACACCTTCTGCTGATGATAATTATCTAACCCTTCAATGAGTTACAGCACTGTACATTTAGCCCACCAAGGCCTTTGGTATTTAGTGAATAAATCCTAAAGGCCTTGATTTGTAAGAATTTGCTTTCTGGTTTGATGGGCAGGGTGCCAGAGGGACGCAGAAGGGATGTTCTGGAGCAGTGGCAGAGCCACAGTGAAGGCTGGAGCCCCAGGCAGTGTGGCTGAGAGTGTCCTACCAGACAAAGTCTGCTGGCAGTGGGCCAGATTTCATTTAGTCAAAATTAGACGAAAAATTTCCACAACTGTATTTCTACCAGATTGTTGCTGATATAAGAGGGGGGAATATAAGAAAACTCGATATTGTGAAGCAAAACCTGTTTCTGTGATTTGATGGTGATCTGCTATTGCAGGCTTCCTCCTAAATCTGTGTTTTTTTATAAATATCCTGAAAACTTCAGCATGCATTATAGACCTAATTAAATTTTTAATTGTCATGTGTTCTGTATGAGCAAAAGGAAGAATGACTGCTATAATTCATTTATTATAATGGCTCTCAGCAAAACGAACTTGTACAAATTGTACAGCACTTATACATTCATGTGAATTAAATCCATCTTTAACGACAAATGGTCTGGAGCTTAAGTTTCATGAATTCAAAGGAAAGAAAAGCACTGTGCCACCTAAGCTTATTGAGGGAATTGGCTCTACAGTAAAAAGTGCCACCTACTGACTTTCAATACACCCCTCTTCACAGGACTTCACTTTGAGACTCCCTGGACAAAAGCTGATGTCAGACACCATTCAAATATGACACTGCTCAGCTTATGACATACAAATACTAAAAAAGGGGGTTGATTCCTCTTCTCTTACCCTTTGAAATGGGATGAACAAAGAGAAAACCTGTTTAAAAATTGCATATATCAATTGAAAGCTGGCTTCTATGACCTGGATGTATTTAACATGAAAGTAAGAATGGAAAATATAAACCAAAACTGAGACGCATTTATCCACCCAAAGGAGAGTCTTGTCTAAAACTTTAACTGGAGAAAGCAAACAGGAGTATATTTCCTAATAGGAAAAAGGAATTAAAACATGGGTGGAATATTGCAACAATGGTTCATCTTTGTTTTATTTGCTTTCTACCTGACAATAACAGACTGTGGGAGTGAATGTATGCCAAAGCAAAAAAATATTTCTCCTCATTTTCACCCACTTGTGAGATTTCTTCCAGTTTTTTCCACCTGGTCCTGATCCACAGTCATAGGCCTGGATGATGAATGTGTATTCCTTCTGCAGCTCACAGTCAACGGGACTCTTTGCTCGAAGCTGACCTTCTCCAGATGTCTTGTTCAGCACAACAGCCTCAAAGGGCATTTCTTGCCCATGGATTTTAAAAGCACAGATTTCACCTGTGAGGAACAGCACAAAACAGTCATAACTGGGGGGGTGGGGTCTGAGTCTTATGCACTGGAGTGACACCTGCAAAGTTCATTTGTATTTCACCTGCTGTTACTGAGGAGGGAAATACAGGCTCAGACACCAGGTAGTTATGTATCCAAAAGGACCACTGAGCCTTTTGTGGTGGGATGCGCTGAGTGCAGCTCCAAGCACACTCCTCCCTCTTCCTCTGTCACTACTAAATGGTTTCTGAAAGCCCTAGAGACCATTCCATATGGTACCAACAGCAACAGTGAGCAAATGACTTCTGAGCGAAATTAAGAGACTGTATTTATTTAAAGGAAATAGCAAAAAGAACAATAGATAATACTTCAGAGGTGGTCCTTTTTTAAGTGCTGTCACTCCTTGAGCCACTTGAGCTGCCAGGTGGCAGCTGTGTGGATGTGCAGATTCTTGCAGCTTAGTTTCCCAACAGTGGAAAAACTAATGGTGTGGAACATGGGCACATTCAAAATACATCCTCCTTTATTTACAGACATACATTTTCTTTGGAGCAGAAGTAGTTGAAGGAACACAGACAAGTGTCCCTTTTGGATGTCTCAGTCAACTACCTACGTTCTCACTCTCATACATCCTTGGCAGCAGCTCACTCTGCCTCCAAACTGCTTCCTAATATAAAAGATCGGTAGCATCTCTCAGAGGAGCACTACAGAACAGATGATATAGCAAGGACTAAAAAAAATTTGATTTGGTCACAAAAGACAATGTAAAGAATCTTGTGAGAATATGAGACTGGAAAGGGAAAAAAAGACCCAGTTTCTGGTGTTCCTTATTTTATCCTTCATAATCATAGCAAGAATATGCACAGGGAGTTCATTTTTAACCACTCCAGAATCCAGCTTTAAAAATGAAATATACAAAGATCAATGTAACTTAAATATTTTGATGACACATTAAACACATGCTCTTTTATGAACAAATCAGTCTTGGGACATGCATTACAGATTCAAAGCTGTCTCCCACTCACATAATCCTTTTCCATTTATTTCTAATTTACAGTTGCAGCCTTTCGAAAATCTTGCCAATCATATTTGAGCTAAGTGCCAAATTCTAAATTAACTCTGAATCTATGACCTCTAATTCAGGGCTGGCTTCTCTTTCTCTATTACAATATACTGTTTATTTTTGCAAAAGAGAACAGACAGTGACTTTGCAAAAATGCTGGAGTTCATAACTCCCATTATGTCTGAAAAATAAAAAATGGCAAAGGTGTTTGTGCAGGGAGGGTGGGGATTAGGTACACTGAGGTATAAACACAGGATTTTTAGAAAATTCCCTTGATTATCACCACACAGGTTTCCCTTTATGACTACAAGAGCTGAAGCTTTGCTCATCTACATCCACTGACATCCAGGCAGACAAATCCCACACTTAACAATTGCAGTCAATCCTATGAATGTCTTTAAAGGATTGGCGCACAGCTGCTTTGGTAATTATGGGGCACTGAAAACATACATTAAGCATTGCTTAGGCATTTTCCTGCTGCACCCTCTCCCTCCACTGGTGTGAAAGGACCATGGAGTCTCCCAGGACAAAGCTGTGCTCTTTCCCAAGCCCTCTGCTGTTCACCCTCAGTGAGCTCAAATATTTGGGCTACAGAAGAAGCATTGGACTTCAGCCTGAGAATCAGATTTTCAGCAAGGCTAACACCTTGCACATCCACAAAAGCAGATTGCACAATGGCAATGAACTGTGCACAGGGGCCAAAGCACAGGATGAAGAGAAGGCTGAAGGGAAGCAGCTTGTCCAGCTTTAATCATGGGCACTGATCTCTGAGTTTGTATCCCACTGCTGTCACACACAACTTTTGAAAAAATTATTCACATTTCTTTGTAACTACAAAATAAAACATTCACATGAAATGATACTGTGGATTTCAGTGCAAACATAGGAAGTCTAATGGAAAATACTGTTTGTTGTGTTCTATAAAGACTGGCCTTCATAGTTTCTTAACAGTTTTCCTCAGATGCACAATCCATCAACAGAAATCCTGACTTCAGTGGTTTGTGTTTATTATTTTATTGATCCACTGTTTGATTGCAAACAAGACAGCATTTGCAGACATCCAAGCTGCAGTTCTTAAAAAACAGAAATAGCTCTGGGCAGAAAAAAGTTTTCTTAGCCCCAATCTAAATATTTATCATTTTTCCTCTCCAAAGGCAGAGCCCTAATGCAAAGCAATCATAGAAGCAGCACAGATCCCAATTAGTTCTTGTGAAATATTTCAGAAGTCTTTATATCCCACTCCTATGCAAGATACTCCAGCTTTAAATATAACTCTAATTTTGTCTCCATATTCCCATTTGCCAAAAATGACAGCTGCCTGGAAACGGTGAGATATTTGTAAACACACTGCAAAAACCCCACATACAGTTCCAGAATGTGGCTACAGAAACCTGCTTATTTTAAAACAACTTCAAATGTTTTTAAAAACTGGGTAAATTGTTTTGTTTTTTTCTTCAAAAGAAAGGCTTTACTGTTGTTTCCAAATAAATTAATTAATACTGTAGAAAAATTTAAATGTATAGACTCATGATGTTTTTAAAAGGTGGATGTTTTTAAAATGGCTGAAATGCAAGTGGAAATGATAACAGAATTGTAAGAGCTGTAACAAAGCAGAAAAATAAGTAAGGTCCACTGCCAGACATTGACAGATATATAAAACTATTATTATTACACATTACTGTGACAGCTATAGCTCGTCTATAAGCTGCACAGATAGTTTGGTTTAACAGATGCCAGCTTGACCAACCAAGCTTAAGAGAAGCAAGAGCCTGGACATGATAATGATAAATCAGATTCAAACCCAAAGAGGGAGCCCAGCCAATCCCTCTGAAGCATGGATGCACCCATACAATGAGTGAGCTGGGTGGAGTTGAGACCCTTAACCAACCATTTCCATTTCATGGAAATGTGAAACCCCTCTAAAAGCAGGTGCCCTACAATAAAATCTGGCTGCTGCTGTACCAACACGGTGTGTGCTTGTCTCTTTGCCTGTCTCCAAAACTGCAACACATTGCAAACAAATCCTTTAAAATATAACAGATACTATTTCTCATTATTAAATACAGCTACAGGGCTTTATTTCAACCAGGCTGAGCTAACCCCGGGCCTACATGACACCTATGGGAACTGTGCCAAGCTCATCTGTCTTACTGGGGTCGTAGGTAAGCATGGGTTTGTAATTCACTGGATGAAAAGGAGGCAGGATTTCTCTCCTGCTCATAGCCACCACTGAAGATGCAGGACCTTGGCACCACCCTTCTCCCTTCTCCTTTGCAAGGCTGAAATAATGAGAGTGCAAACTGGGACATTGTTTTTCCCCCCAAGATCAGCAAAATTGTGTGCTTTGCTCTTCATTTCATTTGAATGGTTTTGGGAGCAGGTGGACATAGGATTTTGTGATCATAGAAGTGGTGGTAGCACTGAATTGCTAAAAAAAGGATAAGCTGGTGACACCATGTAAAGGTAGAAGCACATTCATGAAATCCTATAGCAATTTCCAGGGCAGAGGGAAAGTATCTCTTCTGCCAGGCCAGGAAACACACTCTGAGGGCTTCCTATAAAACTCGACTGTAGGGTTGAACTCTGCAAGAGAGTTTCACTTTAATACATGTTTTAACTAAACTCTGGACACATTTTTTCTTCAAATCATTCAGACTATCATTAGTAATAAGCACATATTAATTTTTAAGTTTACATTTTTTTCCATTTGAAAGCCTTGGTAGATCCATATGTTACTACTGCAGGGATAATAAGGAAATAATTTCCTCTGTAAAAATTATAATAGCCTGAAAAAAAAGCTACTGATGGTTCATAATTTTTGAATCATAACCAACAAATTTATCCACTGTTTGGAAATTGATAAAGACAATGTTTCACATGTAATATTTACATGCAACATTTAGCGATTGTAAGCCTTAATCAATAAAAATGTATTACTGCCTTTTTTATATGAAGCACCAGATTCATGATCCTTGCAGTAAAATAACAAACCCCAGTGTTACTCCTTTAATAACTACACAGCCTCATTCACTTGAAACAATTCCAGAAGTTATTAAAAAATCACTGCATGCTTATTTGGCCTTTCACATCTCCCTTTGCTGTTTCCTCAGCCTTCACTACACCAAGAATACTGAAGACTTCAGATGGAAAGCTGGAATCTGACATTCTATCATTGGCATCAACAGTTAAAAAGGGTTACATAGTTCACATACCAGTTGTATGTGAACAAGGAATCACCAAATGCTGTTTCACTGGGCTGCAGTCTGGGTCACAGTGGCTCAACAGGACCTGGGGGTGCTGGTCACCAACGGCTCAACGTAAGCCAGGTGTGCCCAGGAGGTCCAAAAGGCCAGTGGCAACTGGACCAGTGTGGCCAGCAGGACCAGTGATTGTCCCTCTACACTCAGCACTGGGGAGGCCACACTCCAAATCCTGTGCCCAGTTCTGGGTCCCTCAGAAAGACCCTGAGGGGCTGAGTGAGCCCAGAGAGGGGAACAGAGCTGGAGAAGGTTGGAGCACCAGGCTGGTGAGGAGCAGCTGGGGGAGCTGGGGGGGCTCAGCCTGAAGGAAAGGGGGGTCAGGGCTCTCTGAGAGAAGGCTCTGGTGGGATGGGAGTCAGTCTCTTCTCCAGGGTAACAACTGATAGGGTGAATGAATGGCCTCAAGTTGCACCAGGGCAGCTTCAGACTGCATGTCAGGAAAATGCTTCCACCAGAAGTGTGGGTTAGGCACTGGCACAGGCTGCCCAGGGCAGGGGTGGCACAACCATACTTGGAGGGATTCAGAAGACACAGAAATGTGGCACTCAGGGACATGGGTTAGTGATGGGCTTGGAAGTGCTGGTTTAATGCTGGTCTCAATGATTTTAAAGGTCTTTCCAACCTCAGTGGTAACTGCATGCTCAGGCAATCCTCATGGGAATGGAGCTCACACTGCTGTGTCCAGGACACATCTGGGTGTGTGACTACACACATGGATCTGTTCCTGAAACCATCTGTTAACTTCAACTGTGTTTTAAAAAGATGAATTTTTTCCCTCAAGTGCTATGAAATGATGCAGCTCCACAATACAGAGATGCTACAGAAAAAGCATAGGGGTGACAAAGAGGTCACATCTCACTAAACAGCAAACAGAGCATACAAAAGTGTTTTAAAAGCTCCACAAGAAGAAAAGCTTCAATTACATCTTGTACCTTTTAGGTAGCAGTAAATCAAACGTGAAGCTCAAACCTCTAGGAAACCAGGCTTCATTAATTTGCTGCTGACAAAATATCTCATTTACATTCATATCCTGTTCTAATTTTATTACTCTCTAGCCTTTTATTACACTCTCATGTGTGTTTTTCTCCAACGTGCATATCAACATAGATAATGCCTTATATAAAACTAAGGTTGCAGTTTTATACTTCCTGAGGAAAGCACAGAGACCCTAGAGATCCTCAAGTGCCTAAGAATCAAAGCTCCAGGATCACATGGCAAATCCACTCCCACCTTGAAGGAGACAAAACCCCTGGTCAGGACAGATGCATATCAAGTTTTGATGCAAAGAACAGACAGAAATGCCGTGGTCAAGGTGTTACAGTGACCTCTAAAGCTTTGCACATGCATGGCAACAACACTGCTGTTTCCTTAGGTGTGTCCCTCAAGAACCTAATTCAGCTCCACAGATTCATCAAGTGGTAACAGAGGGATCTAGGAATCACCACTGATGAATCTTCTCCATGCACTACATGCCACCAGAAGGCTTCCAAGAATTTTATGTAATGTGTGGATTTGCTTGCAGTGTGACTTTCCTCTTGTTTTAACTAAAAGTTTGTCAACAAAATTGAAGTACTCTCAGTATGAATCAAATTTGAATCTTTGAGGCTTTACAGGTGGATGGAAATCCAAACACGGGCACGGTGCTCTTGGAAAATGTATCAGCAAAGATCTCTTCTGGAATTTGGATGGACACCTGCAAATAAGTAACCTGCTAGGACACTGCTTAGTTTGCTGTTTTCACAGGAGTACAGCACCGACCCACGGCATGCTGTCAATGTCAGCTTTCCCAATAACTTTTTTTAGGGGCTGCTGTTTCTCTGGTTTGTTTTTTTTTTTAATCCAGCCTTCCACAATAACAGGTGTATACAAGTTTCTCAGCTGGAATCCTGCAAATGCCTCCTGCAGTGCAGAGCTGCTGACCCTTTGAGTGCCTGTGTGCCACTTGGAATGCTCACAGCTTTGACATGTTTTTCTATCACATGCTGTACCTACTGTTTAAATAATTACAGAACGCAGAAGGTTATGTTCTGAAGGAGGAAAGGGCAGTTGTTTTGGAAAAGGAGGCAAAATAATAATTAGAGATGTAAAATATCTCTAAGGGTAGGAAAAAAACCCCATAAGGTAGCAACTACTGTATATGCTTTTCCAGATCATTTAAGTCAGTGTTATTTAACTCACACTGAAATACTTAATTCCAGGAAGCAACACTGAAATAATGAATCATGAGGAGGTATCCATGCCTTGATATAATACCAAAACCTATTATTTCCTCATACCTAATTTTATGGGCAGCATGCTCTGCAAAGCAAGAGCATAAATCCACTGCTACCCTACCTGTTCCATGGATTTGAAACTGGAAAACTGCACTGGCACTTCAAGTAATCAATTGCTGCCATAAGCTCACACCAAATGAAGCAGACTTCATCCTTCTGCTGAAGCAGGGACCAATTGCTTAGGATAAAAGGATAGTTCTGTGGGCAGCAAAAAAGCAGCAGTGATACCTGGATTTCCTCCTGGTTCCACAATAAGTTTCCTTACTCCAAAATTTTGTTTACTTAAATCTTGCTTTAAAAGTGTGATTTTTCTGGACAAACTGATTCTTGTGGGATATCTGACCACATTGCTATTGGAATTCCCCACTGCTGAGATGCACAACACATCCCACTCAGGTCTGCACTCCAGCTCCAGTGATGGAGAACTGATAGATGTTTATTTGAAAACTGCAATAAACATTGAGGTGGATTAGAAAATAAGTAACAAGAAGATAAATGTTTGTGCTCATAAAGATGTGCTTAATTAACTACTGACTGGGCCTTTTGCAAACACCCTCTTTTCTAAAAGCATAGAAATACAAAATATTGTCATTCCTTCATCCCATCGATCAAACCCTTACCAAATTAATACTCTATTGCAAATAATTGAAGCATTTATTAGTCTTTTATTCTTTCTAAAATCTGCAAGTTCCAAGACAGGAAAAAAAAAAAAGGAAGAAAGTATGATTTTAAGAACAGTAGCAAGAAAGTAGTTTCGTAATCCATGTGTAGAGCTTCATACCCACTGCACCAATGGAAGGCTTTGTCAGGCTCAGGTTTCATGTCTGGAGCTCACACAGTGCCACACCCTCAGCACACAGACACTGCTGTCCCCTTGGGTTACAGGGCTCTGGGGCACAGCACTGTGGCTCTGACAGTCACACCAGCATCACTGAGAAATATTTCCCCTGACAGTTTTTACAATACCACATTATAATGAACTATTTGAAAAATTAATCCTGCAACAGTGTAGTTAAGCCTGTGGGAAAAAGCACTTTAATAAAAGGAACTTTATCCTCCAGGAGCCAAGTGAAGCTGTGAATCACAGAGTTTCCCAGCATTTTCTGTTCTCCTTTTGAACAGGTGAGTAACAAACACCTCTGGGTGGTTGTCTTCACACACATTTTTTGGGCAGAGCTTACTCCAGGCTGCAAGGCTGCAGCTTTGCTGCTGATCAGATCAAACAGCACTCCCAGGAAACACAGAGGCCCAGATGCTCCCACTGCCCTAATTCCACTTTCGTGCCTGAAAGATGGGTCACAAAGATATTTCACCTCTGGATTAGCGAGGTCTACACTCAGAAAAATAGGAGATAACGTGCCTTGTGAGGACCTGACCCAATTTACAGTGAATATCCTTAAAAAAAAAAATAAATGTGGACCTATTATTAAAAGAGCAACCTAGAGGTCTCTGCATGTAAAATTAAAAAGGTTATTACAATGCTTGCAATAATTTCCTGCCACTGAGTATTAATGAGCAGTTAAAGAACAAATGCTAATAAAATATGTGAAAGTAGCTATAATGTGTAACGTTCCCAAGATTTTCAAATTAAATAGAGACCTAGAATTAGGAATGGTAGTGAGCAAATACCTATATTGTTTGCAGAATTCCTACAGTCCTACATGCAAGCCTAACACAAACATTTCCTGCAGCAGGATAGGTGATCCAAAATGATCTGCTAGATTTGGCTCCCTTGTGAGACACACTGAGAGAAATAAGAAAATTAACATCACCATATCACACTCAGAGTAGAAAATCAGCAGCTGGTTAGTCTGCAGAGGACTCAGCAGACTGACAGAAAACCTTACTTTTTAATTAAACTACTTTCCCTAGGGCCTTGTATCAAGGCAGACAATTTCTGAGATAAAGCAGCTTGGAAAATGTTGAATTTATTTAATTATTATTTCCCTGAATAATCTTAAAGGCATTGTTTTGGGGCATCATTTGGTAATTCAAAGCACACAGTGAGTGATCAATGAGTTTTTCTTTATTTTGAATAAAAGGCATGAGTTAGCTCTAACTCAAAAGCTATACCAGGTACTTTGGACTGGCTGGCACATAATTTAAATAGCAGACTCAACTATGCAAACCAGAGGAGAGCCAAGTACTAGCAGCTAGGGCTATCCTGCAAAAAATAACAACCATAATAACCAAAATAATCCCAATATTATACCTTTGAATAATTGTGGAGCTTGCATGGCATTGTCTGCCTATGAAACAAGTTCAAAGGGAAAGTTTGGATCATTTTAGTGGCTCCTAAACTCTTGATAACACACAGAAAAAAATCAGAAATGCATTAGGTGTGCCAGTGAATCAATGGGTTAAAAGAACTTAGAAGCTAAGAACATAGCAAGCTAACAAGACAGACAATATATTTTGATTGAGGGGTAGTAGAAACTATATAAAGGATTAATTATTATTAGATTATTATTAGAGCTAAGGCAATATATTTGCCCAACTTAGTTGTGTTTGTAGAAGGAAGATGAGCCATTGTGAAGATGAAGAAACCATAATTGCACCTGGGCCCAGAAACCAGCCAGAGCCAGGATGGGGAGGGTGGATTATGGCCAAGGGAACAGAGAACCTGCCAACAAGAGAAAGGTGAAAAGTTTAATGTGAGGAAGACATCTCTGGCATCATCCCAGGAGACCACTGACTCATTTCAAAACCCACTGACCTGTGTAGAAGAAGGAAATACGCAGGCTCAAAAGGACTTCGAGCTCATTTTAATACAAAGCAGTGGTAGGCAGGGTTAATGCATATGTATAGACATAGTAAATAACTATATGGATATGTAAGAGCCTTGTAGATTTCACACATGCCTTTGGAAAATTTTTCTGGATGTGCCTGGCATCATAATAAACATACTATCTCTAATTTTAATTATTTGGAGGTTTTTTTGTCAGCATATCATCAGGACTCTTCTACCCTTTGCCCACAAAAACACATGTGAGAAGCAATTCATTGAGTGAGAGATTAGGAAAGGGATACAGTGCTCACACATCCTGAAGTTTTCACTCAGCTATTTACTCTGTTGTGGCCTCTTCTTACAGGAGCAGATTAAATAAAAAATGTAGGAACATTAACTTAATCTTGGCACGGAGCCTGGACACAAGGGATTAGTGTGTGCATTCTGCAGACACGCAGCAAAGTAGAGCACTGAATTTAATTGTTACAAGAGTACCATATGGTTCCTCCTGATCATGGCTTTTTTTCATTTGTCTTTACTTCCACTTGCCTGTCTTTAAACAATCTGAAATACTCAGCTCCAGATGTAAAGTTATAATTTGGATTGGATCTCTAGATGGGATAAGTTACTTTGGACACAAATGCTTCTGCTACAAAGCATCATCTCAAATGAAAAGCAACACAATCAAAATTATAGCATCTGGCTTTTTATCAGAATGGAAATCACATAGTGAAAATAATAAAACTGATCAAAAGAAAAAGTAAATGCACATCTCCCCAGGAAGATCAGTTGTACTCTAATTGGTTTGGACACTTAGAATTACTTTTTCTATTTCTAACGAAATATATTCAGTTCCTCCTATTCCTCTGACCCTCACAGTCTCCTCCTCTTTTGTTCTATTGAGTTTAGTATTTCCTACACCTTTATAAAGGGATGTGTCAGTGCCTTCTTATACTGTGCTGGTCTTAAGCCCAGGGTAGCTCCCCACCAGTCCAATAACGCAGGATATAGCTCCAGCCACTGCCCAGACTTCAGGCAGCCAGCAAATGTCTGTAATTTAGTGCAGACCAGGCTTGCAGGGCTGCGTCACTGCCAGGCAGCTCAGGAGAACGTGGCTTTTCAGACACAGCAAACCAAGAGTTCCCAGCACAGCTTTGGGCAGAGCTGCCTTTGCCAGCTCAGGCTCAGTATCTGACACGAGAGGTGTAAGAACCTAAGCTGTGTGAGCTGGCTACCTCAGTACTTCCAGCTGTCCTCAGGCAGCTCCTACTTGACATTTCACTTCTTATTCCCAGCTTTTCATTCTTCTAACAGCAGCACAAATGCTTAAGCAGTGCAAAATCACAGATTTTCTGAGACAGTAACAACTTCCTACTCAAGAGTTTAGTAAGATCCTTGTTTTTCAATCCTTAAAGGATTCTGAAGATCATTGTTCTTCAGGACTGCCAGCCTGAAGAGGTCCTGATATATTATTCCGTGATTCAGATGGGACTCCAGCCACCAAAACAATTCCAGAAGCACAGCCCCATGGCACAATATTTACAACGGCAGGGTGATTGTACTCCAGTAAATCTCAGGCTGATTGCAAACATGGCTCTTTCATGGACCGTTGAGATGAAATACAAGGGATAGGACTACCATGTGTTGAGATGATTTATTGTTCAAGGAGCCTGATAAGATACCAGTCTTGAGACGTGAGATTATTGGAACAACAAGTCAACCATTGCTTGAGGAAGTCACAAGTTTCTTCTCCCCACGTCAATACATAACTTTTTAGTCCAATAGGCAGTTGACACAAAGTTTGTTTTCACTTATTAACCAATTAACTTTACTTAATTTTGCCACACTGTGTCTCTCTCTCAGCCACTAAGATGACAGGTTACATACTCATGCACACTTCTGTTAAAGTTTTTATATCTCTAACTTACTCTATAAGTCACATTATTACAGTTCAAACTTCAAACTATTTTACCTAACGTAATATCCTACCTACTTAAGACATATTCCTACTTATAACTATAGAGACATAAGTCTACAATTTCTCCACTCAGTGTCTGTGTACCTTCACCACCACATCAATCCAGGCTTCTAAGGCTGCAGACTTTCAGTTACCAACAATGGACTGGTATGGTCAGTAGGAGAATAAAGTAACTTCTCCTAGATGGAAACTTAGATTAGGGTTTTTATACTCTCACTGACATGAAAGTAACTATAATGGATATTGTCCTGGTTTGGAAGATTAGAAACTTTTCATGAAACTGAGCTGTGTCAAAATCGTTGTTTTCAGAGAAAGGTCAGACTCTCAATCCAGTCCTCTCAAAACCTCCCTCAGCACTGCAGAAATGGCAGAAACAACAAAAAAAATCCATGAAATGCTTCTATGTCAGTATAATTACATTTTTGAAAAACTGTATTTTTTCCAGCTCCACTATAAATATTTAATGACTTTGCTCTTTGTCTTTGACTCCTGCTCCATGTCTTCTGCCCACTTCTGTCTATGTTAGTCTGAGAGGTGCTTCTGACTTTTAGAAGAATACTCCTCCTCCTCAAAATTCAGGGAATTCTCAGAAGAGTGTGCGTGTCGGTATGTGTGCACTACAGAGAGCAGGTGGGAAAATACCAATAAAACCCAAACTCACAGAAACTTCCTGTATGTTTGGGTTTTATTGGCATTTTCAATTGGCATTTTCAAGGGTTCATCAAAAGATGAACCCTTGGTATCTGCCCCTGCACATTAGGAAAGTCAGTGACACCAACAAGTGACTACAACTTCAATCATGTCCCAGGCTTGCTTGGGCTTTTGAAATGGCTTCTCTGGTTTTCTTTCCACAGTGGAACAAAGGTGGGAACCTTTGGGTGCACAAGCTGCTTACACCACAGCCCTCTGCCCTAGGGAGTCATTTCAGAGGCTCCCTTCTCCCTCCTTTTTTTACTTTTTGTAGGGTTTTTTGGGGTTTTTTGTTTGTTGGGATTTTTTTTTGTTTGTTTGTTTTGTTTTGTTTTGTTTTGTTTTGTTTTGTTTTGTGGGATAGGGCAGCAGAAAGTGATGGGGGAAGAAGAATCAAGTGTTTTACTAAAACATCCAGTTTTTGTTTTTTACAGTTTTACATTCTGGGCAGAAGACAATCATGTAAAAGAACTGATAATGACTTTTTCATTTTGTTTTAGTGATGAACTAGATTATGAACTAGATCTCATATCAATTTATTCATAGCATTGTTCCACTGACCTCAGGAAACTGTTCTCTGTTTTTACAGCTGGAAGGGAATGGAGTAAGCCAAATAATTCCCAGTGACAGCTGCAAATGAGGTATTTTGGGGGGGAATTCCAGAGCATTAATGCCTTTTTCCTGTGAACAACACACCAACATTTATTATTTCAATAGTGCATATTCACTGGAAGCGTAAAAAACTGTGCAAGGGCCTGTGTAAATTCACTGGAGATCTCAAAAACATAATTTAAAAGTTATTATTACTCGTACAAGTCGCTAGTATTGTGACCTATAAATCAGGAGTACATGGATATATCCACACCCAGAAAGTGATTCTATTGGCCATGACAGAGGAATAAACAGGTGTTTTTACACAGTACCCATTGCATCTGCCCTGAACTATATTCTCTTAGCCTGAAAATGGAAGGGAAATATGGATGTGGAAAGGATTATATGAAAACACAACTACAGTGCTACTCTGACAGGAGCTTTGGAAGGATGTCTGACAGACTGTGCTATCCAGGAATGAGATATCTCTTTGCTTTGATCATGAGGGAAAAAACAAACCAACAAAAAGAATCAGAAATTCTTTACGTGATACTGAATTTAAAACAGTGAAAGCACCAATTCAAAATCACAAGAAAAGTTTCCATGAAACTGATGACATATAAAACCCAGGTAGAGCTAGAAAAATCAATATCCATTATTCCATTAGTTCCTTGCTCTCCAGAGTAGAAGCTCTGAAGAGGTCACTGCCCACCAGGCAGTCTGTGTTTTGTTAGGGTATCAAAAATATTTAGTTGCAATGACTCTCACACGTTTGATTTCTGCTACTGAATTGCACCATTGGTAGAATGAGAAGGTTTAAGGTGGAGAATAGTCTGGCAGCAATTATTCTGAGATACTCCCTGTGTTGCCAGTTCTGTTCTGTAAAAATATACAGCTTTAAAAATATAGATATTCAACAACTCAGTGCAGCTTTCTGGTTTCTATACTGAAAATGCTACTGATGCCAGACAACAGGGACTTATTTAAAGTGAACGTTACAAGTTCTTCCCTCCATCTCCTTTAAAATCATTCTATGAGGTGTGGAACTGCATCAGAAATAATGGTACTGGATGAGGCAAAACAAGAAACTAGATGATGAAGGAAGCAAACCTTGCAAAGAAATACTTGAGGGGTCTGTGAATGAACAATTATTATCAATAAGATTGCTGCTTCCAGCCAGGGTCAATGAACCTGTAACTCCCAGAACCAAAGCCCAGGTGATAAAGTGCCTGTTCCCAGAACAGAGGGGTCCGCTGCAGCAGGGGTTGATGGAGAGCAGCTCAGGGGGCAGCAGCAAGGGGTGTCCCTGCCACATGGAACACACAGACCCAGCATGACCAGAAAGATTACTATTCTAGTTTAGGATTCCTCTTGTGACACAGCAATATTTGATCAGCGGAATTCCACACCAAGACAGGCTCAAGAGGGTCAGACAGAGTCAGGTTAGACTCCAACAAGACGCTGTCAGAGACTGATAGCAAAGAGTCAGTGACTAAACCAGACTTGTCAAAACATCATGGAAATAAAGAAACCTGCAGTTTATAGTGCCAGTCCTACGTCACCTAGGTTAAACACCAGGTTTAAGTGCTGTTAGAGCTGTCTCTTGGAGAGCATCTTTGGTAGGGGAGCTGGGAACAAGGTATGAGTGCAGCTTATCCCTGAGCCATAACACCATTTTAAAGAAAACAAAGCTGCCAGATTTTCAAGTCAGAGCCAGCAAAGCTATCAGAAATACACCATGGCAGCAACTGCACAGTTTATTCTATGTCCATCAAGACCTCCTGATTACAGACACATTTTTGGAACTAGATGCTCCTATATATACACATGTATTTTCTCTTCACTTTCATAATTTTAGTAACCCTAGGGGTATGTGAGGCACAAAGAAAGATTTTGAACATGCTGAATACAAGGTGGCTATTTGCCACCACTCCTATCAGGAGGCTACCTGAGGGGCAGATTGCAAGGCCTTGTCCTAAATTCACAGAACTCACAGAATCACAAGGTTGGAAGAGACCATCATGATCATCCAGTCCAACCCAGCCCTAACACCTCAACTAAACCCTGGCACTGAGTGCCACACCCAGTCTTTTTTTAAACACCTCCAGGGATGGTGACTCAACCACCTCCCCAGGCAGACTGTTCCAGTACTTTTATTACTCTTTCCATTAAAAACTTTTTCTTAATGTCCAACCTAAATTTCCCTTGGCTCAGCTCATGGCTGTGTCCTCTGGTTCTGTCTGTTGCTGCCTGGAGAAAGAGACCGACCCCACCTGCCCACAGCCACCTTTCAGGAGGTTGTAGAGAGTGATAAGGTCACTTCTGAGTCTCCTTTTCTCCAGGCTAAACAACCCCAGCTCCCTCAGCCTTTCCTTACAAGGGCTCATGCTCCCAGCCCCTCACCAGCCTCGTTGCCTTCTCTGGATGCGCTCCAGGGTCGCAAAGTCCTTCCTAAACTGAGGGGCCAGGACTGGACACAGAACTCGAGGTGTGGCCTCACCAGTGCTGAGTACAGGGGAAGAATGAACTCCCTGCTCCTGCTGGCCACACCACACCATTCCTGGTCCAGGCCAGGGGCCACTGCCTTTCTTGGCCACCTGGGCACACTGCTGGCTCGTGTTCAGCTCCTGCCACCAGAACCCCCAGGTCCCTTTCTGGGCACTGTCCAGCCACAGCATCCCCAGCCTGTAGCACTGCAAGGGTTAATGTGGCCAAAGTGCAGGATTCAGCACTTGGACTTGTTAAACATCATCTTGTTGGACTCTGCCCATCCATCCAACCTTTCCAGGTCTCTCTGCAGAGCCCTCCTCCCTTCCAACAGATGGACACACACTCCCAGCTTAGTGTCATCTGCAAATTTACTGATAAAGACTCAATAACCTCATCCATGTCATCAATAAAAAATATTGAACACAACAGGCCCCAGCACAGACCCCTGAGGTTCACCCCTGGTCACTGGCCCCCAGCTGGAAGCAGCACCATCCCCACCACTCTCTGGGCCCGGCCTCCAGCCAGTTCTGAATTACCTCCCCAAGCAGGGACCCATTTCCACTCCCCTTCACCCCCCAGGTGCCCTTCTACTTCCTGACAGTGGGAGGCATGGCAGTCCTCTGACTTTTGGGGGGGCCTCCCTTAAAGATGGAAGGGCTGAACTCCACCAATCTATTTCTCTTTCACTTTCTCTGATATTCCTTAGTGTTTCAACTTCCTCCCTAAGCTCGGCCTCCAGTGAAAGGAGACACATTCACTCTCATGTTGTAGCAGAACACAGAATTTTCATGCAGTCAGAGCCAAGACCTAAAAATCAGGAGCCAGAACTAATACCCAAGTCCTTACACAGAGACAACCTTTAAGGGCTCTCATAAAAGGATATGTTGTTCTATGGCAGTTTTGGGAGCACATAAAAGATTGCTCTTTCCTGCAGTCTTACAGAGCATAAGGATGGTCCTGACTCCTCTGGGTAAGGGACAATCACAGTGACCTGGCAACATAACTCCTTGTTAGCCAGTGAAGTTTTAATGAGGAGCATCCTTTCTTCCTCAGAAGCAAAACGAAATAAACCTTTCAAATGAGAAAATGGATCAGAAAAACAGTTTAAAATACAGAGGAAGGAAAAGACTAACCATTCCCACTGGACCTACTCAGTCCCAGATTCTCTGTGTGACAGATAAAGCAGTCACACAATGATTTGTTGGTTTTTCGGTAGTTTGTTTGATATGGTGTATGATCTGTCAGCTCATTCGTCTTTGCTCCAGCTACCTTGTTTTCAGTATCTGTTACTCCTTTGTCTGATTTCAGGCAAAGGATCAAAAGACTGAGAACAAGGAAAAAAACCGGGGTGGCTGATCATACACAGCGCATAGCATCCAATTATTCCGTGCAGCTTGCTTAAATTATTCAAGTGCCTCTGCTGTTTATAACCTTGTGAAGCTTTCTTTCCCCAACAGTTTTTGTGGGAACTGATTTAAAAGCTGTAAATACAAATAATGGGGAGATGTAGTTTAATTGAGGAGTGAGCTGATTCTTCAAAGCCTGACTCATTCTGGTATTTCAAACCACAGAGTTCAGCCTGAATTGAACAGAAACAATGTCCCCCATGCCAGAAGACTGAACCAGATTGCAGAGGAATTTAGTTGCCTATTCCAAAATGATTTTGTTCTCTGTTAGCATTAACTTAGCAGCTGGACCTCACCATTACTTTTCAATCTCTTTGAGCTGACAACTATGAAAGGTGTTAATAAAGAAGCAAAAATGGTTGAAAAAACACATGGGATATAAAGCAGTCACAGCTCAAAGACTTAGATTACTCATTTTATCCTTCAACAAATCTAGCCTGCTCAGAATAAGAATTCAAGCACATTATGGCTCTGAAAATAAAAACACCAGTTATTTCTTCTCTCTTAAAAAAAAAAGATAAACCACAAAAAAACCCAAACAAACAAAAACCAACCCCAAAACAAAAAGAGAAAGGAAAGGAAATGTGAATGTAGAATGAAAAAAATTAAAGCATGCATAACATTCACAGTCAAAATCTATTGTGGAGATAAGAAGTTTAAATAAAATTATAAATAAATGATATGACACTTTCTTTGATAAAGTATTTTTTGTGCTGTTCTCTTACCCTCCTAATTTTTACTATTTGTCATGGCTTAAAAAATATTTCAAATGTTTTTAAATCCTTGCTATGCATTATGTCCACCAGGCCACCACTGGGCTCACAGGCTGGGTGGGCACCAATACATCTGCTCTGGACCAACTTCCCCTCTCTGGGTATTGGAGATCTGCAGACCCCAGAAAAGTTTCCTCTTTTCAAAGGATTATTGTGGGAATGCCTTTTAATGACTCGTGAAAATTGCTTTATAAGAAACTCTGCCAACCAAGCTTTTCATCTCATAACAGCCACCAAATAGGTCCTAAGGTAGAAATGCCACTAAAAACCTCATTCTTCTCTGAGCACACACAAATTCTTGGTTGAATGTAGGTGTAGATCTTCCAAGAAAAAAAACAAATCACATCTCTAGGAAAGAGCATCCCCCTTAAGGTTTCTTTCCAAACAACTTTCAGCTTCCAACCAGTATGAATTTAATGTTCTCTTCAATATTACCCAAGGCAGTATGAAATATATTGAGAGTTTTTCTTCAGATAGAACAGAATCATCGTCTTCAAAAAATGATTCAATTCTTTTCTCTAAATACAGTTAAAGTAGCAATAAATGCATCTTATCAGTCCAGCTACTCAGGATTCATTCCTCAGAATAGATTTCTGCTTATAGAGACATTTATTTTCTAGTTCTTTGTATGTTTTCCTAGCGAACAATTTTGAATCCATTCACCCATACCAATTCCCCATAAAAGACTGCCAGCAATATCTTGCAGAATAGGAAGTAAAATACAGCATCAATTACTTGAAATTAAATGAAGCCACAAGAGAAACAGTGAATTTTACCCAAGTCACTGCCACCACAACTGCAATTTAAAGTTGTTGGATATTTTTTATTTCAAAACAAGTGCTTTTATTTATTTATTTATTTTAAACCAAGTACTCTTGGTCTCACCTGCTGTGCTATGAAAATCTCTGGTCAGGGAAAGCATCTGAGAAAGACACATTATTTCCTAATGACCAGGCCTCCTTAGACCCCTCTTGGGATGTTGGCTGGAAAGATGGAAACCTGGTCTAGCAGGTGGTTTAACTTTTAAATGCTTCTTGGCATTTAAGATGTATTTAGACAAAATGGGGAATAGGGATGGTGAAGAATTCTCTGTCAATCAGAATCATTGATGAGAAAAAAGTACTTTTACAGATTAGGAGTTGTTTTCACTTACTGAAACTTTAAATGCATTCCAAACCACTTTGCTAATTGTACTGTTCATTAACTGAGGGAAAACGTTATTTACAGGTTTAATACATAAAACAGAATTTCTGTAATGTCAGTGGCCTCCTTTATATATATGGACCATATATTACACACTAACAACTGCTATTTAAAAGAAATCACTGTAAAAAGTAAGCAAAATTTCCAAAGAGGAAGTTATGGAAATTAAAGGTAAGAAGAGAAAAAAAAAAAGAAATAGAAAAAGAAAATAGAAATAATAATGTATTTTAATTTATTATTTAACTAAATACACCAAAAGGGGGAGGGGAAGAAGACATGAAATAAGCACCACATTAGGGGAAAGCTACGCACAGTTTCAAAATTACAATATGGAAAATTCAGATCTTTTTCCCATCACTATGCAGTTCAGTCTGCAGTATAATACTGTCATGGGGTAGCTTTACCTTTAAGACAGCTGAGGAAAGAGGGGAAGTTAGAAGTGCTGATGGCTGATGAGGGTTCTTCCTCCTGACCAATTATCAGTCATTTCCAAGAATTGACAGCAGATCTGACCATTAAAAAGTTAATTCAACTTGTAAACACCCCCCTTAAGAAGTACAGACAAAGTTCTCTTACTCTCTTTTGCTTCTGGCTTTTGGCAAGGTAACAAGGCTCTGTTTTGGCCTCTTCCCCCCCCCCTCCAGGCCGACAAGGCCGCGGGGTGGAGGGGGGGCGGGAAGGGAATCAGCGCTGCTCAGCCGAGCTTGGTTTTCAGGTGTTGCTGCTGGACTGAAACCTGATACTATGATCTCTTGTAACTTTTTAAGCTTCTGATTCTTTTACTACCTGAGTAAACATACAGATTACTCCTTCTCTCAGAACAACAGAGAAAGAGAGAGACAATTAACATAGAGAAGACATCATAGAACCACCAATGCAACAGTGAGGAAAAGAGTTAAGTTTTAGATAAGAGAGAGAGAATAAGAAGATGCTTAATAGCTGAAATATCTTTTTGTTAAAGCTATGGAGATGGACAATAATCATATAAAAGACTCCTTTAATTCATGATAAGAGTATTGGGAGGAATAGAGTATTCAAAGTGTAAGTTTTGAGCAAAAGAGAAAGAGTTTGGCATATTGTGAGTTGCTGGGATGAAGTAGAGTGAAGATTTTGAAGCCTTGGGGGCAAAGAGAAAACTGTTTTCCAGGAGAGCTCACAGAAACAGATGAAGAAGACTTCTGCCTCTGAATAACTCATCCTTAAAAATGAAATCCCTAGACTTTATTGACCCATGCACACCTCGGAGAGATGTGAGATGGGAGGAGAAGATCTAATGACAGATTTCCGGGCAGCTGGCATTAGAGAAATGGAAAACTATGACAAAAATAGTTCGCTCATGAGAAACTCCATAGATTAGCAGAAAGAGACTTCTGTTTCTCTACAAAGACTGATGAAAAGACTCTAACAAAAATTGAGACTGTTTTTTAACCACCAAAGTTCTAAAGTTATTTGTCTCTATGTTATCATGTCATGTGTACAAAGAAATGATCAAAATGTAAAAGATGAAGGGGTTTTCTGAAAATTTACTCTAGTGTTCTTATTCTTGTAGTTTGTTAATAAACTGTCTTTATTCCTTTTAAGTTTTAAGCCTGTTTTGCTCTTGTTTTAATCCATATCTCATAACAAAAAATAAGTAATTTCTTTAGTTACTGGTTTAAAACCACGACAAATACATATTTTAATATTCAGCTTCAAAGGACTGTCCTTAATGGCAGCATTTTTATTTTTTTGTTCAGGAAACACAGATGAGAATGGAAACATAACGGGAATTCTGCTGTGCCAAAATATATAGAATTCAATTAACATACATGGCTGAAACCTCAAATGAAACTAATGAATTGCCATGTCCAATATTCCTCTAAAACATTTTAAACTACGTTATTATTAATGTAACAACTAATGCTCCTAGTAATTGACAGGCCCTGCTTTTGTTGCCATTAATGTATTCCTTTACTTGGCAGGCTGTTGTTCAGTGCAGAGATTTTGAGGTTTTTTCAATCAGTCAGGAAAAGGTTAAGTAGCAGAAATAAGTGGACATTTCCAACCAAATCATGGTGCAGAAAATCAGAGAGTATTTGCAAATAACTACTTTTGCTGATAACTCCGCACTTCTACCACAACTGTGCCTTCCCTGGTGGATGGCACCTGGGGATAAACCACTGCATTTTACTAACACTGAAAAACCTTTTCAGTGGTTTTTGCATGAGACACTCCACAAGAATTCATACTACCCAGGACCTTGTAGGATTTCAGACACAGTCACCTGGGCACTCTGAGGGCAGTGTCTCTAAAGGCACAGCTCAAACCCTTTCTGCTGTGCCAACTCCCAACTATGAAAGAAGAAATGCAAAAACAAATTTAGGGATCTCATTCCATTAAATGTAGAACCTACAATTATTTCTCCCATCTACCAACCAGACACCTGCAGTGGCAGCTCTGTGAACAGAAACTCATCTCAAACACTTCACATGGGATCTGTGAACACACAGGAACTATTCCATCTCTCCTGGACCCTGGAGACATGGCCAGGCAAAATGAAGAGGGTCAGCCACAATTTCCTACAGCAAAATCATTTGCTGGAGGATCCAGTTGACCAAGGGAAAAAAAACCCAGCATAATAAAAAACCCCAACCTGATGCAAGTTCCCCAACCACTTGTGTTTGCATGGAGAAAGGCAGGATAATATGGCTGCACCCCCACAGATAAAGCCAGCTTCTTTTCCATGTGAGAACATT
The DNA here is from genome assembly GCF_001522545.3 of Parus major. Classification (NCBI taxonomy): domain Eukaryota; kingdom Metazoa; phylum Chordata; class Aves; order Passeriformes; family Paridae; genus Parus; species Parus major. The sequence continues at coordinate 3,277,241 of NC_031778.1, forward strand.
AACTTCAAATGCCAGAAAGAAAGATATTTCATTTTTTAATTAAATATTCAACAATGGAATATTCATTGATTACTATATTTAATTTCTAACTGTTGTACTACTGAAAAAAGTAGTTTGAAAGTATAGAAATCATCCATGATTTTTAATTGGAGTTTCTCAGAGCCTGGGCTTCACCCTTCACCTTTTATAAACTGACACTTAGTCACTGCTCTCTAATAGAATATGTTAGAATGCCCTGATTCAGACTCCCACAGACCAGAAAAAAAAATAAAATCCAGCCATGCTGCTGGCTTGGTTCATGAAGGTTTCTGCTGCAGTGTTCTGATGTCCCTAAGAACTTCTAGGTGTCTGTATAATGTCAGAAAACATCTACCTGCTACTCATAAAAAAAGGGATTTTTTGCAGTAGCTCTATATTATTAATCATATTGAAATATAATTTGTTTTTATATCCTGACAAATCTGATATATTCCCTCCATGTTGAAATATATCACCAAGAGGTCATTCGTATTGAATAAAACTCTGTGGGAAGTAAGGGTTATTTTAAATATTGCAGGAGTCTCTGAAAATCAGTGAACAAAAAGAAAATGCCCAATGCCCAGAAATAAAATCTGTCTGATTGTTGGAAAAGAAATGTTAAGATACAGCCTCACATTATGGGGAAATATTTTTCATCTGGAATTCATTAGCTCCTGACACACATTACTCGTGTAATAATTTACATCTCTCTCCATTTCCTTCAAGTAAAATCCTCAGAAATAAACCATGAACACTTTAATTGGCTTTTGAGTTGCTGGCTGAGATTAAACATGAAAAGCAAATGGGAAAAATTATTTAATACCAGTAACTTTATTTATTTTGGACCAGAGTGTTTTCCTGCAAATGCCTTTGAAAATTTGCAAATAGAAACTGAAATAATGCTTCAAAATTCATGATATATGGATTTCACAAAACATCTTGAAATATTTATCTGTTTACTACTCAAAAGCATGTAGTACACAGGCAAATACCAATTTACTATCATAGTAATATTATGCTTTTTTTAAAATGCCAGGAAATCATAAAAATTATCTGAGATGGAATTCAGAGATTTTAGTTCCTATTTTCTGATTGATAAGAAGGGGGAGATATGAAATAATCATTATCTTCTTTCATTATAAAGTCAGTTAACTGTGTAAGCAAAAACCAGCATTAGTAGCAATCTTCCCTTGCCCATAACTTTTCCATGATTTTATCACAGCAGAGAACCAAAGCAGGCACTCCTTTGCTTAATTAAAAGACAAGATGAAAGAAATCTTTTGAACCAGTCGAAAAAATCTGTAAAACACTCTCATAAAACACTACGTGAAAACCAACTTAAAACTGTCAATAACATTTTTTATTTACCTCTCAAACGTGTTCCATGTATGCAGGATTATCTGAGTGAGCTGCCTTTATTGGTTTTTTGCCTTTCCTTTCTCCTGCATCTAAATCAATATGCAAATCTATTGGCCTTTCTTTAATGGGACATACTAAATGTATTTCTTGCTCCAGCACATCTGATCAGATTTGAAAGCACAGTGAAATTGGTAAAGCCAACCCTTCATTTCACCATTTTATTTATGACAAATACATTTTAAGAGCCAAAATTCCTCTCCGAAGTGCACAGGTGAGGTGGGAAGGCCCTAAGATGACACCAACACCCAGCCCCTGTTCTCACTGCTCACTCTCACCACATCTCTCCCTCCGTTGTTCACTGAAAAATACTCATGGGAATGTGTTCTGAAACAGATTGCGAGCTGAGCCAGGTTAAAAATAACTCTTAAAACCAAAGCCAAGTCTTCACATTTTGACATAACCCTCAGGGTTTCAGAAAAGCCTTTTTAAGGTTGTTTTCGCATCCATAACCAACCCACCCAAGCAAAAGCAAATACCGCTTGGGCTTTGCCCTTTATTCTGACACTCATCTGTGTTTGTTTCACAGACAAAGAGCTATGACTTAGGTTTGTGATCTCACTGAAGATTCCAAGATTAAATCTACATATAACTAAAGGCAGAAAATCATTAATGCCATGTCCCAGGAGGGCATTAACTCCTGGGACCTAACTAAACCTAAACTGACTTTCAGTTTCCAGGCCTACATAGAAAAGTTTAGAGGTTTTTTGATGCCTTTTTATTTGGCAGACAGTTCCCTCATTTTTTGGTATAGATTGAGACTTGCTGTTGGTGTCTGTGGAACACAACTTTTTTTCAGAAAAAAAAATTGTGCTTAAATGCTCTTCCCTGCAAGAGAAAAACTGGGTACTTCAACTGAATGGCCATGTCATTTTATAAGCCAACAAATGCAAAATCTATTTTCTCCCTCTTGTTGAAAGGATGGTGAGATTTTTTTCCCCCTGCTTTTCCTATAATGGCGGTCTAAAGGAAAAGAAGGCATCCTGCAGCCCTTCTTTGGGAAGCAGAGCCAGGTGGGGAGAGCAAGAAACTACAGGCAATTACAGTGAGAAAAAAATAAGCTAAAATATAATGCACAAAGGAAAGGCACTACTCAGAGCAGGCAGTTAGTGTAGTTCAAGAAGACTCTGATTCACTCAATGAAATTTATTTATATATTCTGAACTCAGAATACACTGCTGTTCTCAAACCAGAGTCTTTTACTTGAGTGTACCCAGGTTAAATCCTCACAGCTCCCTCTGCTGCTCCTCACAGGACTTAAAATAACTCACCCTCTATGACACAAATTACACTGCTTGGCAAGAATTTGTCCTGTTATTCATGTATAGAACATTAAAAACATTCAAAGGAATAGAGAACCACTAAAAATGAAACAAAGCATGAAATAGCACAGACAAAAGCTTTAGCACATTGTTTGTTGCTATTTTCTCACTACCCTTAGATTTAAAGCAAACACAAATTGTAATTCAAGAACTATTTCTGCAGGAACAAGGAGTGGGTAAAAGGAAGAGAATAATGCTGTGAGGCACCTTGGGTGCACTGCTACAGTGAGCTGGGTTTTTTTTATTATTTTTATTTTATTTTTTGGGGGTATGTGTTTGTAGAGACACAGAGTATTTAAGAAAACAACAGACTCCACAGAGAAGCAATTGCAAGCAGGTGCAAAAATACATCTGTGTGCATTTTATCTCTCATTTAAAAGCGACATTTAATCATAGCGACTCTGCAAGCAAAAGCAGGGCTTGTCTAAAGGCCAAAGATTTATCTGATATACAAAGAAACCGAGGATGATTTCTCAGAAGTATTTAAAAGCTTAATTGGTTTCTGATGATGGAATAAGAAGTCCTTTCAACCACTTTTATAACATCAGCTCCTAGCAACCAGGGTTATTCCAACCTCACCCTCCTACCTGCCAAGGCACAGATATGGGACACAATTTGTGATAAAACTCGTAATATCCAAGCAGGAAATTGAAAAATTATGGGCAATTCACTTCCTCTGTGCAAAGAGTCCTATTTACAGCACCTGCAATTTTGAAGAGTGGAATGACAGCATGCCAGGTTTGTGTCAATCATGGCAAATTTTGGGACTAAGTAAGTACCAGGTGTCCTAAAGGCAGGAAGCATAGGCTAAAAGCACAACATAATTTTGATTTTAAATTTTAAGTCACCCAACATTGCCTTAGTGAAAATCTTCAGTAATATTTTTAAGCAGAGGTATTGTGTTCTTTGCAAATGTATTTTTTCCTGTTGTGTCCGGATGGAAGTCATATTAGAATCACTTGGTCTTGCATTGTCTTTCTAACCTTTAGTATTAGAACCTAATATTAATGTACCAGCTGCCCAGTGCATGATAGAGAGAATCAAGGGAAAGTCTTCTCAACTCAACCAGCAAAATGGAACTGCTCTGCTCAGTTTAAAAAGTACTTTGTGCCGTTCTAGTTTTTCACACCAGTTAATTCTGTGACAAATACTCCAATTTTGAGACTCACCTCTGACACCCTGACAATACTTAACAACATTTTGCCTTCTCTCTCCTGTATTATCAGAAGAATTTCACAGGCTTTTTTTACCCCGCTGTTCTTCTCTCTTTGCCCCCTTTCATCACAAAGCATAGCAAAGATGTGCTCCTTATCTACTCCTGTTATCAGCCCAGGCATCCCATCATGTCCTTTGATGCAAATTACCTGCTCAGCCTGAGGAGTCTCGTCTTTCCTCTTGCTGGGTAAGGACATTTCCTTGCCTTGTAAAGGATCCAACCAAACTAAACCAATCCACATCCTCTCCATCACTTCTCCATCCATACATTTCCCCGGCTGACTGGTGGCCCTGATGATTCCATGTGTGGTTTCTTTAAGGCAAAAATCCTTTGAAAAAAATTCCACCCCATCTACTCCCAGAATTTACTGGGATCTCCCAAAGTCAGCACATCCCTGTCCATTTAAAATGTGGAAGGGCTTGGTCTCAAGTCGTCCTGCAATGCATGTTTGAGATTCTTCAAGCTTTCAACTCTTAAGGATCATTGCAAAACCAACAATACAACACATTCAGATTTCATAAATTTTTAACATTTCCTGAATTTTGAGACATTACTCCCCACTAACTTTTTTCAGCTAGTAAAAAATCTTCAGATAAGCATCTGACTTGGCATTAAAAAATACCAAATACTATCTGAAACAGTTTTTTAAAATTTTAATAACTCGTTAAGCAACATTAAAATAATTATCAATAACTATATTTTACACAATGCATAGAGTGCTGAAAAATTAGCTATGTAACACCTAAGAGTTAAATATAAACGATGTGCTTTTTGGCCTCAGCTCACTTCAAGGTATTATTTCATAATACTATACTGACTGTTCTTTTAAAGATAAAACAACAGAAGGCAAATTTTCAACTAATGGGCACTTTTAGGTTGGGTGCAGCAGTGCCTGGGATATGATCAAGAGAGAGAATATTTGTGAAGTACCTTATAAAATAATTTTCAGTTTTGGTTACTTTCTTATGAAATGTATTTTCCCTAATGTTATAAAAACATCTAGGTGTCATTATTTTCATTTTTACATCATGTCTGAAGGCTGCAAAATCTCTCAGGTTCAGCTGAAAATGAAACTCTACTTTTTTGAGGCAAATAGCATGGAAATTATGAAGGGACTCAACAATACAGCTGAAGTGGCTGTGCACTGAAGGGGCTTGTCAGAAGCATGGCACCGTTCCAGCCTTCCATCTGGAGGCACCAATGGGCCCTGGTGCTGCCAGCACATCCTTCATGCTCTGCCTCGCCTTTCCTCTGCTTTGGTTGCCACCATCCACCTGGACCTTCAAGTGGCATTTGTGGGGGGGAAAGCAAGACAATCCAGTTCTCAGCCTGCTCTGGAGCCAGCCTGAAAGCAGGTGAGGTTTGTGAGTCCACAGAGGCAACTTGCTCCTGCTCCTGTGTGGAGCTGCAGGGCTGAGCTGCTCCTGTGTGGAGCTGCAGGGCTGAGCTGCTCCTGCGGCTCTCCCGAGGTGGCAGGAGCAGGGCACAGCTCTGGGGGTGTCCTGATGGGACACTGGTGGTTGGGTTCTTTATCCCCCTCGGACTGAGATTGATGAGAGAGAGGCAGTTTTCTCTTGTTTGGACTTGGTTGTTTTTTCTTATCTATATTACACGTATACAGGGTACAAGGAGCTACATGCACTAAGATAGGTGCAAAATGGCTAACAAAGAACTTCTTCAAGGTCTTTTATATGTCTGTTTATCCAATTAACAAATGTCAAGTAAACTATTTTCCTTATTGACCCAATGACCCAACACCTGTGTGCTGCACTGCAGCATTCTCTATCCAATCACTTACTACCACCCAAAAATCTCTAGAAGAAGATGAAGAAGGAAGAAGGGAAAAAGGGACAATGCCCTAAGTCCTCCATCTTGCCTCTTATTTTCTAAACTAAACTAAACTAAACTAGCTTAAACCTTTAACATTTTCACCCAGTGACTTAAGAAAACTCAATAACTTACACACTCACATTCTCAGTTTCTTTAGCTTTAACAGTTGTCTCCATGGTGTTATGTGAAATTCAGTGTTCTCTTGGGTGTCAGAGTTAAGCATCACAGATAAAGGTATGAATCTTGCATCTCTGACCCCAACATGGGGGTGCAGGCTCCTGTCCCAAAACACCTCCTCCTCCAAGGGACAAGCATCTGCACATCAGGAATGCAACAATGGTAACCCCAGCAAGGCACAAAATTTAATTTGAGGTTTGTACTGTGACTGCAGAGCAGAAAAGTTGCCCCTGCTGATTGTGCAGGGTGCAAGCATTCAGGGTAAATGAGACAGAAAAGGCTTCTGCAGACATACTCTGGGCAAGTCAACAGAAAATACAGATGGAGAGAAAAAGGAAAAGATAACAGAAATGCAGACCAAAGTCTGGCACATGAGTGTGGTTCTACAGTATAGAAAGTACCTGTTAGACTTTCATCTGGCCTCTAATCCTACTTACTGCACAGAATTTTACTCAAATTATGAAGCCCTTAACCCCTTTTTTCAACATTTTAAAGAAATGCCTCAAGTTTTCACACAGACTGTACACACAGTGAATACACATCAAAATATTTAGGGCTGGCTTAAAGCCAGACTTTTAAGTGTCAGTCTTTCATTAGAAGTATCAACATTGCATGGTGAAAATGAACTAATTTCAATAAACAAACATACACCGGCACTATTCATTAGCCAGATGCAATTCATTCAAGGAATTAAGGAAGGATTGATGAACATTCCAATCCATATTCAAGATCTGAGGTATTTCCTTGGCCACAGAAGGCACTTGAGTTTTCTCTGCGAGGTCACCTCTCTCATTCCCTAAAAGCAAGCAAGAGGAGACCAATGGACATTATTCATCTTAACTTCAGGTTTTCTTCACTCTGTCCACAACATCCTTAATGACAAACGGAGGAAGTTCAGCCCAGATAAGTAGACAATGAGGTCTATTAAAACTTAAGATTGGAGTACCTGACACACAAACACTTGAAGTGGTCACTTTTAACCTGGGATTCATCCTCTATGCACATTTGGCTGACATTTTACATCACTGGGAGGAAACATCTCAACTTAGAAGAGGAATATTAATGTACTTTACAGGCACTGAGAACTGAGAGAAGATGATAAAATTTTCAGGTGTGTTGACTGACAAGACTCACCTCACTATCAAGGGTAGAAATAAAATAATTAACAGGAAATTGGGAAGGCGTAACGCAGAGCTGAGCAAAGGGTTCAGAGAAATTAAATGTTGCAGTGCTCTGCAGCAAGGTGTGATGTGCAAATGTTGATTATTTAATAGCTTAATTCCTCAGAAAGGCATTTTAGTTGGAAATACACAATGTGCCTTCTTGGACTTGGATTACACCAGGCTGTATTGCTATTCATATCTTATACAAAATATGTGGAACTAGATATTCTGAAACAAAGAAAAAAGCGTGACCACAGAGTGACTCAATATCTCTTGAAACACAAAAATATTTTCCTAAAGAGGTAAAAAATGTTTACTATTTTAAAGGATGTAGAAGAGGACAAAGGATGTTATTAAGAAATTCTATGGAGTTTTATATATTTAAATTTTTATGTTACCAGTAGAATGGTTGCTTTCCAATAGAATTAGACCAACATCTATTCATTCCAAACCAAGAGGAATAATCTGATTTTGCCTTTTTCCAGGCTTTGACACAAAAAATAAGATGACAATTTTGTCAAATCTTATGGAAAAGTGGATCTGAGGGGAAGTAAAATTGCTTCAAATAACAAGCAGTTTTGTGGGGGGAAAAAACCTCAAAGAAACATTTTGAGTAGTTTCCCAGCGCTCTGAAGAACACCATAATGAAAGAAAATGAAGGCAGACACTATGGAACACAGTTATCAAAAATCTGGATAAAAGCACATTCTTGTCTCCTTGTTACTGCTCTCTGAGGAAGGAGAGCATTCATTTTCCAGAAGGAGGGATACTGGAGATGCTGCTTTGGGGAGGCAGAAGCCATTTGGAATGACACTGAAAAAGCATCTGTGAAACAAGTGAGATATCAGACTGAGGGCCCCCTCTAATGATGGATTTCAAGTGTTCAGTGGTGGTGAACAACTGTATGTATGGAACAAGATATTGTCTGAAGCAATCTGGCAATAGTCTCTCCTGGATCTCTGCAGAGAGTCTAAAATACAGGTTATGTGGGTTTTTTCAAACATGCCCTAGGAAAAACAAAGGGCCTGCTTTTACTTTTTTCTGTCAAAAATATGCTTAGAAAACATTCTGCAACAGTATGTTTTGAAGATACTCCTGGTTCTCCTTTCTTTGTCATCTATTTAACTATTTCTGTTAGGCAGGGAACTCATTCTGCTAAATAATTAACATATACCATGAAAACTACTATAAAAAGATTATATAGGTTTCTACTCTGGTGTTATGTACATTTTAATACTTTCTTCACCTTGTTGGTAAGCTGTGTCACTTCATGTAGTATCTGACATTATACAAATATTTTAACGTACAGGAAAATTAACTGTTTTAAAGCTTCTGGCTTTATTCTTTCTGATGTTTGATTGTGTGCTGTCTCCAGTAAAACAATGATCCTGATGCATCTTTAATCTTCTACTCTACAAGGCACTGAGACAGCAATGAACACCTTTTATGCCACGAGCGTGTACACATGGGCTTACTCCTTTCCTCTTGAGAAAGCTTGGAAATGGAGAAGAGCCTTCATGCTTTCAGCCACCAAGGAGGTGTCTCCTTTCTGCCTACCCTTAAACATGAATATATTTGCCAGACTGTAAGTCTGCAAGCTTAGACACTTCTGTAATGCACAGTCAGCATACACAGGGTGCCAAACACCCTGTAAATGTAAATGTAAATGTAAATGTAAATGTAAATGTAAATGTAAATGTAAATGTAAATGTAAAACATCCAGCAATTTATTATATTGAATTATCAGGGTCTTTCAAAGTCATGCAGCTTCTCACACACAGGGAGAGCCCCTCCATATTTATATATTCACTTCTGAGCCAGGGAGCTGCTAAGGTCTAGAGCATGTCCAAAAATGACACTGGCAAACGGGGAGGCAGCAGCAACAAGGCAGCTTTCCCCCATGCTTATAAACAACTTGTTAAATGTCCTTCATCATTTCCAGAGCATTTATTTCTTATTGCTCTTGAGAAGAGAGATTCAGGTCCAGAAGCAGAAGTGACTAACTGCAGAGTGCTGCTCTGCCTCCTGGATTAGGAACTGTGTGGTGACTCTAGCTGTGCCCTCATCACCTCTGCCTCCTCTCCAGGGCAGGGTGAGCTCTTGTCCAGTCTCTACCCTCATCTGTATAAACACATCAGGGTTACTCCCAGGGGAGTTCATCAATGCAGCTCCATGGGATCATTTGCTGGCCTGTACCACTAGGACTACATTTAAATCAAGTGTGAGATTGCTGCTTTTGGCCCATGGGGGTGGGTGGAGTAAGCACTCAAATATCTGTTGGAAATATCTGTAAACACACAAAAACCTGTAGGAAAGTCACAGGATTTGGTGAAGGGACAGAATTGGTGAGCTTTGGACAGGAAAGAACAGAGTTGAAACTGTTAGAACACAAACTCACAGACTCAGGACTTTGCTAATTTATCTTCATTTGGCAGCTTGTAGGTGACATTGGTCTTAGGCAGGCAAAGAGAAGATGAAGAATGCTTCCCTTGTGCCCTGGGAGCAAAGCAGGGCACATGACCGTGCATCTTCCCTTCTCTCTTGGTGCACAGCTCCCAATGGGACTCTCACTTGCTTTATTGTCAGTGCTTTTCAAAAGGATGGCTTGTTGTCTCTTTATTTTTGTCTTTTCCTGACAATGATGCCTCTTCCTTTAAGCAAGAGAAGGAAGTATTGTCCTTTAGCCTGAACCAAACCTCTAAACATAGTTTTCTTGCCTCAGTTCACTAATTATAACAAATTACTAAAATTGTCTTTTTGTCAGTCTTGCTCTGGCCAGTTCATGGTAGAAAGCAGAATGAATTCTATGCATTCCAATCAGAGCAACAGGCAGAATAAATAAATTGTACAAATTGCTATCAGACGGCATCTTGGGCTCAGTTTTCACCAGACTACTTAAAAATCTGCCTAACCTGATTTTTATTAGACTTGTAGCATTTATATGTCCTGGGTTTTAGAAAATATGTAGGAGTTAAAAGCCTGATGATCAAGCAGGTTGTGTAAATTCATATTACCTACAATATCATTACTGCCTACACAAAGCTCAAATATTTGACTTTTGAAACTGATTCTTGCAGACAAAGAAAAGAGCTGCCAGAGAAGGTTTGGATCTGGGGTAGCCTGCACACTGATGCTTTGTTGTGACCTGACTCTTCTCCTGCAGGAAAGCTGTGCAGTTCTGGATGCTTCCAGAGCTGCCCAAGGGGGTGACACCAGATTTCCTAGAATGGGAACTCTGGGCTGCCCAACTCTCAGCAGCCCTGATCCCTTTCTGTTCAGCTCCCTTAGAGCCACCACAGTGTATAAGGTGTCTCTGAGGTGGCTTTTTATTAGAGCAGAATCTCAAAAAGAAATAGCTGTAGGGAAAAAAAAGTAATTAAATTAATTCCCAGCCCTAAGTAGCCAGTCATTCTTCTCACCTTCTGGTATCCACATGGAAGAGGTGAAGGGGGATTTTGGTTCCAAGGATCCAAGGAGTTTTACAGCCTGTAGATGCAGGAAGCTAGGACATCATTCCCAGCAGCGTGGCACGTTGTGTTTAATGCTGTTATGGAGATTTTCTTAATGGGACTCTGTGAGAAATGCTGTGCTCCAATGAGAAGTGCTAGAACAATAATCAAAGTGTGCTCACATTTGCTTTTCAGGCCACATTTCTGAATTCCACCCTACCCCAGAGCTCCACATCCTTGGTAGCTTTTGGACATGGGTAGAAATTGGCATGCATCAATACCTCACAGGTTTCCTAACTCCAACTGACCTGAAGCATCAGAATGAAAAGGACCTAATATGCGAGGTTTCTCTTGTCTGCATTAAAAGGTAAAAATATCCTAAGAGCAACAAAAAGCAGAGAATTTATTCAATTACATGATCTGAAGTAGCAATGTCTATCTTTTCCATTAATTTCTTTACATGGAAGATTTCAATCTAAACTGTAATTTTACTAAAATCAGTTAGTGTTGTTTCTTCACTTTTATCTTGCTCCTTTTATCAGTTTATTTTTTGGTTATCAGGTACTTTTTAGTGGGTGCACATAAGACTATAAGTGTTACATTTCTTGGCACATAAATAGACTTCAGAAAAGAAATGTTTCACTTTGGGACTACAGCTTAAGCACATAGTTTTGGTAAGGATGTATTTTTTTGGAGTAGCTCACTCTGTGTTTCTTGTACATTTAAGAGGAAGAAAGATTCAGAAGTAATTGCAGGATAATTCTAATAGAAAGGGATTTTCATTCTGTATAACTGAAAAATTGGTACAATTTTTCTCAAAGGCTCTCTTCTACAATTTTTTCAAAGATTCAATTATTATGTCCTAGTAATTATACAACTACAAATTCACAGAATGCAAGTTATTATTTTAGCCTTAATTAGAAAAATAAGAAAACTCAATTCACTAAGAAGTGTCCTAATCAATCTACTGATTTCCTGCTCATTTGAGTCTTCTGCTTATTTCAGGGAATTTATGTATCTGATACATCTTCTTTAGGTATATTTGATGCTTTTCATTTACATGGAAAACTGGCCTTTTATTCAGACCTAGTTCTAGAATTGCACAATATCCAAGATTTCAAGCCTTAACTTTTTTACTAAGTTTATCAGTTGTACCTAGGGGATTAGTGGTTTGACTTTAAATAGCACATGAGAAACAGCTGGAAATCATCTTTATAAATGCTTGGAAATTGCATCAGTGTTCCTTTGTGTAGAGAAACAGGATAAGATTCTGTTTCATTTAAATGTTAAAAAAAAAAAAAAAAAGAAAAAAATCTAGTACTATTTTTATTCTCTTTTCAAATAAATGACAGCTATAGGATTACTTACATATATGACCTAAAGCTTGTGTAAAACACTTTGATCAGAGTCTGAAAATGTAACTTTTATGGAAGAACCTATGCCCTTGCAGGATGAATTTTGCAGCATAATAGGTAGGAAGCTCTGTCTCCCCAGCAGTCAGTATTCACAACAAAAGCACCTTCCAGCTACTGTATCCATTTCGGTCTTTCTGGCCTTAAATTAGCTGTTACTGCCACTCCAGTGGGAAGAATTACTTGTATTACCTTTCTAATCCTAATTCATCACCTTCTCAGTAACCCTGAATGCAGCTCTCATCCTCAGGTTTAGAAATAAATGTCCTTCTGCAATTGTGTGCAGGAGACCTGTTCTTTTCTGGAGTTTTTTTGGTCTTTAAAATGCTTGAAATACCAAAAGAATGGTTGTGTGTTTATTCCAATAGCTTTGGATAGGTTTTTGCCTGTGTAATTTGTCTTGTTCAGGCTTTATTTTATGTACAATGTCTGTCTGGGGAGTTTTAGCTTTCAAAGGAGCTATCTAGAGTCTTTTCATTCTGTTTTTAACCAAGGGCCACAAATGCTGTGTTCCTCACATAACTGATAATGCCATTTAGCACCAAGGTGTGTTTGGTCTGTGTGGTGAATTCATCTGCAGAGTCCAAGGAATTGGAATGTGACCACTTTAAACCTGATGGAGAAGGGAGGTTGAATACCCCACACAGGTACCCCACTGGGCACTGCTCCTCTCCTGCTGCCATTGTCACCTCTCTGGCCTGGCCTCAGGGCCCCTCTTTATTCCACTGCCAGGAGGCCTCTGGCCCACAGAACCATCTGCTTTGGGATGCCAGGAGAAATGCCCTGGGAATGGAGTGAGTGTCAAGAAACAGCACAGCTGTTTGTCACCTCTGGGTTCCACCTCTGCCCAGGCTGCTCCTGCACCATCTCTGGGCAGGGTCACAGTCCCCTGCCAGCAGAGCACAGTCTGCTGCACTTCCAGGAAAATACTGCACAAGGAGAAACCACGTCTAAAACAGAAATACTATCTAAAGCCACGGCTGATACAAAAGAAGCTGTGTTTGTAAACAGCTCATCTTTTAGCTTCTCTGCCGCTGCTGTCAGAAAGAAAAAAAAATAAAAAAAAATCCCTTTTTACCTCTATTCTGAGTCCCTGAAGAGCACTTTAATGATAGTTGGGTTGTTCAGGAAATAATGGCAACACGTTGGTGGACCACAGATGGATTTGTTTTGTTTTATCCCTTCAGACTCTCCGCTGCTTTGCTAACACAGCTTTTACGCATTATCCCATTGAGATTATGGCATCTGAGGTCAGCTATCAGTACATGCCTTTTCCCCCCTTCCATTCACTCATCTGTCCTGGAACATCCTGTTTCCTGCTGTGTGAGAATGTTATCCTCCCACTCTGCTTTCAAGTGGGGTCTGTGTGAGTGTGTCAAAGCAAGATGCTGCTGTCTCTCAGTCCCTGCACTCCACTGTCTGAACATTCTGTGCATTCATAAAGAAAGAACTTCTATTCAGAAAGATTTTATGCTCATCACTTTCTAGATATACTTTTGATTCTTGCTCAAGATAAAAATTTTGAAAGTCTGTTAATGAAGACAGCTGACAGATTTTGCCATAGTTAGTAAAGGCATACGAAAGGCTTCATTTCATACCAGGCATTTGTAGCATTTAAAATGGTGTTTGTCTAAATACCTCAGTTCTTAGAGCTAGAAAATGCAAGATGTAACAGCTCCTCCTTTAATGTTGCATTTCAAACTTTAGGGTTTGCAAAGCTCACAACAACTTTCTTCCATGCCATTATGAGCTGGACGAGGAATTGGAAGGTGACCACTTTAAACATCATGGAGAAAGGACTTGACTTTGAACTCTGTGCTGCTGATAGGAGCCCTGGGAGCAAGAGATGACATCCTGCCTCAGATCAGTGTTTCAGATACACAATTTATAGTTCCCCTTGTTTTTCAGTGAATTAAATCAGGGACTTGTCTGCTTTATTTACTCAATGGTAAACTGGCTTGCTCCCTCCTCAGTTGTTGCTGCTGTCATTTATTGTAGATGGTTCTCCAGTGCTAAATGAAATGTAAGCACAGGATATCTTCACACAATATTGTTTAATTTTCTCTTGCATCTACAAAACACAATTGTCTAGGACTGCTTTTGTCACTGCTTGATATGTTTTTTTCTTCATTAGATAATTACTTATGTTCAAGTAAGCTCTTGGTTTTACTTTGGTAGTGTAATTTCCTCTCTCTGCATAGAGAGGCCATTAAAAAGGTAATTAAATTAAATAATGGGTGAACATGCAGAACACAGTGATTGATTGCAGGTGATAGTGAGCAGAGATGTACTTCAGATATTTATGTGCTGAAGCAGGATCCAAAATGCCATGTTCCTGTAAGAATGTATTGGAACAGAAGTGAGGGGTAGAGATCCTGAATTATGGACTCTCATTAGCAGTTATTTGTAACTTTAATCTTCTTGACTGAAGACTGAAGAACAGTTCTCTTCTGTATGATTATTTATTACAGGCTTGTCTTCTGAAGAATTTGCTCGAGATAACTCTTGATGAATCAGCTTTACTTGCTTGAAAAGCATTCATGTCTAATAAAACAATGCTTGAATAACAGGATAGTAGGATTGCAACACAAGATGTTTTGCTGGCAGCAGATATGAGAGAACAACTCTTCCTGAGAGTGCTAAATTTAATCTGAGTAGCACTTGATCCATATTCCTGACAGGTAAAGCTAAATGGTGTTAAAGCAACAAAGAAACTTTTTTGTGCATGAGAAAGGCAGATAAAATATAAGACCATAGCCTGCAATACAAACAATGGAGCTTCAACATGAGGCAGAGAATTATTTCTCCAGGCAGATGTGATTAGGAAGGAAGTAAAACAGTGAAAGAAGCTCAGACCATGTGAGACTGGACTGCAAAGTCTTCAAGGTGCAGAGTGACAGGAGGTTGGAACAAACCTCAAACTAGGAAAGAAAAATCATCCAGGGTACAGTTTGTAGCAATAAAATGAATGAATGAATTATTAAATAAATGCTAAACCATGTTATCATCAGCATCAAAAAGGTCCTCCCAGCACCCACTTGTATTCCCTCAAAGGCAGAACTTTAGATGTTCATTCATCCCTGATACCAAAGACAAAGCCTTCAGTATTTTCTCTTTCATTAACTTTAGAGATGTTCTTTCTTTTCATTCAGACTACAGACATAGTCTTTGGAAATGGGCTATCAAAATGCAACCCCTCAATTCGTTATATACTGCAGAGAGAAAAGACATAAAAAACTTCAACATTTTAAATTTCCACATGCTAAAAGGTTTTCCATTCTAATCATGTCAAGATGGATGAATGGAATTCAAATGGAGAAAATTAGGCTATGTTTGGGCAAGTGTTCATTCAGATTTTTGCTTTTCAGGTATGTCCTGAGACAGTGAGGGATTTTGTCTGAAGTATTGACACACACACTCCCAAAACCACAAAACAGAAGGTGGCAGCATTTCAGGAGAAAAGAAAACCAGGATGATAACAGAGAATTTAGAGACTGAAAGTGTTTCTTGTTTCTTTGACACCAAGATTACTTAAAGAAAATACCTCAACAGAGCCACGCTCAGCTAGAGTTTCCTCGTAATCTTTTGACCATTTGGAAATTCTGGCATCAGTGTGAGAATAACAGATGACCTCTAATTCCAAAGGAGATTTTCCTTTAACACCATGCAATGCAGAAATACAGGTCTGCTGAAAAGCTCCTAGGAATGAAAATCATTTTTTCCTTTACATTTTAGCATGGCTGAAGCCTGGTTTAATCCAGGGCCATTTTAGAAAAGACATTTCCCTGACTGGAAACAATCCAAAACAAAACAAGGGGTAGAACTGTGAGTGACATGGCAAAAAAAAAAACAAAAAACAACCAAGGTTAGGCAGCTTATGAGTTTTATAGGCATGGAGAAAAGTAATTGAATTTTTATCTTGCATTAAGGGGAAGAAAATATCCCTCTATCAGCAATAGAGGGAACAGAAAGGCATATTTTACAGCCTGAATAAACTTATTCTAAATCACACCAAACACAACAGAATGTATTTTTCAAAATCCTGAAAAAAATGAGAGCTTTTCAATTAAAAAGAAAAAAAAACCAGTCCTAGACAATTTGTGTTAATTGAATAAAGAATGAAGCATTTTTATTTAAAAAAAATTTATTAGAAGAATCCCAAGCCCTCCAAGCCTTTGAGGACAGAGGAGGTCAGACAAACCTACTTAAAATCAAACAAAGAAGTTTGCAAATTACTGTTTACATGAACAAGTTTGCAATATATGTGAGAAAAACAAATAATAATAAAGGCAGCAATCTTTTGAAAATGGCAAGATAATACTTCTGTTCCTTCAGGCATAGGAGTTCAGAGTATGGAATATCCACAGGCTATACCTGAAGCTAACACTGCCAGAATCCCCCCTTGCAGAGACTGGCTATTAGAGGGTCTGATAGTGCAGATTAGAAACAGCAACAGTAGAAAGAAGTTCTTAAATAAGGCCAGATATTTTCTGCAAATTAGGAAGTTTCAAGAATATTTCATCTCCAGACTAGACATCATTTTTGTATCAAGCAGGTGTATGGTAGCTCACTCAGCTATGAATGTATTTCTTTTGCTTTTTTTTCCCCCAAAGTATAAATTCTTCATTAAATATTTCAGGTTTCCTTTTCTGCTCTAATTCATGCAGGAAAATCCTGCTAGGTGGGTGCCTCAGCTACAGAGACAGAAGAACAGATTTTGTATGCAAATGTTCTACACCTGGGGTTCTGTTTACCAGTAGTTCAAGGAATGTATCTGGATTACAAACACAATTTGGTCAAATTTTGGTATCTGGACGAGGCTGGGTTTACTGCAGGGTAAAGCATTTAAGGAGCTGCAGGAATGACAGAACATTCCTCAGAAGATGCTCCACAGCACTGACAAAATGATTGTCCAGAGCAAAGATATCCGCTGCAACATAGACAATGAAGAGGTTCGAGATGGAAGGGTGTATCTCTCTCAAACTTGCACCTGAACCCCCAAATTCATGAGCTTGTTCCAGCCCCACCAGAATTCTAATAGTTACTGCATCTGAAAATGAAAGGGGAGTCTGGAGGAGAATTTTCCCCTCTCCTCAGCAGCAGAGTTTAGCAGACAGCATTTGATATCACAAAGGCAATTCCCTTGAAGCCCTCAGTGCTTACAAGTGTCCAGCAGTAAAGTCTGTCCTTTATTTCTAATGACCAGGGGAATTACTCTGAAAATACTAATGCAATCCAAGAACGGACACAGCCCCTATCAACCTTTTATCCCTCTGACATTTTGTGCAATTCCTAAGTTTAATGATGCATACTAGAAATGAAAGAATCTAAGTACCATTCCAATGCTTCTGCTTTCTGGACTTGCCACAGTGCATCCATGCCTGAAGTGTCTGGGCTTCTGGGACACTGGATGACAGCAGAAGTGACTCTCACACCTGAGTGAGCCCAGAACCATGGCATGTGTCTCCATTTTTCTCAGGGAACTGAGAAAAAGTTCAAAAAGTTCCAAAGTTTCAAAGTGCCCTGCTGCTGTTCCCCAGCCTGTCCCCTCTGGCTCCACAGCACATGCAAAGAACAGGAGGGAAAAACACAAGGTGAGCCTCAGATATTTTGCACATGTATTTGTATAGAAGAAAACAAACCCTAAGAGAGCTGGAATAAGGCAGTGTGTTCCAAACACACTCCTCTGGGGAATTTTTTTTAATTTGATTTTGATTTTTTTGAATTGTCTGTTGTTTGTGCATCCTGCCACTAAGTGTTGTACAACTGAATGCTCCACATGCTTCTGTCAGACTTTCATCATCCCCTTCTCACAGCCATCTGAAATGCCATCAAATTCTGGAGTGATTCAAGTAGGGACTGAGGATTACTCTGCTTGAGAACAAACAGAAACACCTTTTCCAGGCTGAACTGCAATTCGCCAGTGCTGTGGTGTTAAGCCAGGCTGCCAAAACATAACAAAGATATTGTAAGGGATGAGCCACAAACGTTTTTGTCTGGTCAGTCTGGATTTTCCCACACAAACTAATTAGCCCAGTGTCCTGGCATGCTGCAGGCTTCATGAGTTATCTGAAATCCATTTATTCTGTCATATTCTGAGACTTGACAGAGAGAAACTATCATAATGCTGTAACTAACAGTTTGGTTGGGTGTTGGGGATTTTTTTTTGGTGTGATTTTGCTGTTCTGAATACGCAGAGTCACCAAGCAGTACTGATTGAAAGATTCACAAACAGAGGCTCCACTACTTGTATACAAAACCCTCCTGGTAAAAACTTTGCTTTTACCTTTTTCTGGTATCACTGTTATCACACATGGAGTTTTGGTATCCAGAAGCTAATTTGCTGCATCTCAGTTAATTGTTTTATTTCTTTATCTAAAAGGGAACTTCCCACAGTTGAAGGCAACAGAATAACCAAACTCTACTAGAGAAAATATTAAAGTACCTGTTAAAGTCTGTCGTTTATGGCAGGAAAAAATAATGGGTTTTTCTTTTTCATAATTCTAAAGATCTGCTTTTTACATTTCAGTTTTGAACTTTGAGAAAATCCAACTGATGAGTACCATTTCTTCCCAAAATTGTGCATGGCAAATTACTAGTGGCAAAGAGAACAAAACTGAGAAAAATGCAGAAAGAAGTGATGCTGTGAAAAACGGGGTTTTGTTCAGTGATTACTTCAATAAGAAGAGAATACTCATGTACCATCACCCACTGATGCAGGATGGAAAAGTTGTTCAGCAGCTTCCATGAGTGTCTCTGCCTTTTTTTTCTGCTTATGCATTCTGCTTACAGAGAACTTAATTTTCACAACAAGGCACACTTAATTTAGGACGTTTATAAAAGAAAGTATTTCCCATTAATAAAGGCAATTAATTAATTTAATAAAGGCCTAATTTTTCTTACACACCTTAGTACAAAGGTGGAATTCACCACACTTAACCACACTGACGTGCAGTTGCTTCAGCAGTGCATCCCTCAGCATGGAAGAATGAGGTGTACCTGGATTATTCCTCCTGTAATATCATCTTGCAGGCATTCCCTGCAGTTTGCTTATCTCTGTAGCATGAAGCAGGAAGCAGCTTATGGATGTGGTCCATTAAAAATATGTTTGCTTTATTCTTCTGTATTGTATCAATAAGGAGAGACAGATTTAAGATCTGGAGCTAGAAATGCAAACTAAATCATCCCTTTCAGCCAATTTAAAAGGTGAACATGTTATCTAGGTTATCCAGATCCCATCAATTTGTAGAGGCACAAAGGATGTAATCCTCTCTTGTTCTAACAGATCTTAAACACTAAAGGCTCTACAGCGTGCACAGTGCCCTCTTGAAACATTAAATTTTCCTCTAATAAACCCAATCATCATTTTCCCAGTTGTTGTCAGTGTAGCAAGGGCACACTTCCAATCATTTGCCTTAAGTAAATCTATTCTATATATTTATATATAAATACATTATATATATTTATATATTGTGGTGTTAAGTGCCACATCTGACACACACTTCAAACTCCAGTAACTACAGGGGCACTAACAGCAGGCTGCACCCTAAATGAGTTCTGGGGGAATTAAACTGCAACTGTAAAGAAGCAAGGTCACTATTAAGCTGAGACAGAAAACAGAGCTGCTGGCTGCCTTTCAAGTTCAGAGGAGTATTCAAATGGGTGTGTTATACTCGAGAGCAGAGAACTAGATCAGGGCAATAATTAATTCATTGTTTATCTGGAAGTTGTTAGAAATTTCAAGGGTAATATCCAGAATGCAGGAAATTGGAACCTGTGTCAATTCTGTGATCCAGTATTTACCACAGCAGGGGAGCAGGAGCTGTCACTGAGGTCCCAGTTAGACACACAAATGTGAAGAGACAACCATCTCAACACAAAGAGCCACCACGCATCAAAATCTATTGCAAATGCATTAGAAACACAATGTCATGTCAACCCATATGTAAGAAAATTACTCTGATGCCCAGAAGTTGTCTTTGCCACCAAGGGGAATTGCAAATGGTGTCCTGCTGACATTTGTTTCCGTAAAAAGAAAAATCAAGAGGGGACGAGGCACATGCTCTCTACTGGGGTAAGTTCAGATGGGGGAAAAAAAAGGCAATTATGTAAGCAGAAATGTCTCCACAGATCAGTACAATTTCTCTATACTCTGAAGCAGGGATTTTCCAAAAATCTCTGAATGATTTTTGCTAAGTCTGCTGACCAGTGGGAGGCTGTGCAAACACGTACACACGACCTTCAGCTTCAGATTACAGGCTAACAGAAGACAGTCATGATGCAGATTTAGGGAGTGCTTTCCTGGCCCAGTAAGTCACAAAGTTCCTAGCAAGTCCACAAAACATAAATACATAATTTTTTAACTCTGTGTTTTTAGTATAAGTATCAAAAACCAAGTATTTAGAGATGTTGACTAAAGTCAAAACTTTATACTGCTTTGTGAAGCAATGCTCTACGTCAGTGTGTTCCAATGTGCCTTTCCAAGCGAAATGTATGGCACTGGTTTCCAGGAAGTGGAAAAGAAAGCACAGGAGAGATGTTCTGTCCCAATCACCTTCCTCTCAGATGGGCAAGAATGAACAAACTTTTAATTTCCTCTGTCAGTCAGAGACTTGAGTCACCTGGTTTGCTCAAACAAATCACAAAAGCCACTTTATGTTGAATCTGATGCTCTTCTGACCCCAGAAAAGATCTGCCCTCCCATTCTGTGCACCATGGGATATTTGAAAGCAGGTTCACCAGTACATAACATAAGCAGCACTGCTCTCAGGACTCTTTCACACCACAGACAGACTTCTGGAGCTCTACCAACCTTTACAGAACAAATAAGCCTTTGTCATTTTTTATTCGATGTTATTAAAAGAAATACATTGATAAGTAAAGCAGGGTTCACTGTGGTAGAACAGACAATCTATACTTCAAACATGCTTTTAGCTCACCCTTGCCACAAAGGCAGAAGCTGGGAACTCAGAGCATGTAAGGACTGAGCCTGCACTCCAGGTCACCAGGAACTCCACCTGCCCAGGTGATCCCAACACTGGTACATCACTCTTGAAACAGCATCGTGGATTTCATCAGAAAACAGTTCCAGACATGGCTCACTTTGGATCACCTTAGTGAGCACACTATAGGTGTTATATATATATATATAGGTGTTATATATAGGTGTTTCTATAGGTGACACAGGCCAAGAAAATCTTGTGCTAGTGTGTGCTTCACACCAAGGGCAGCAGTAACTGCAGCTGGAATACAAATCTAATCATAAGTAGTTGAACTGAAATTCAAGCTTATGCTTAATGAATTCAACAAAAAATTATGTGTTTATTCTTTCAAACAAACAAACAAACAAAATCAAAACACCCCCACTGAAAACAGGTGTGTTTCTTTTTTATTTTCCCCGTCTTTTAAAATAAGTGCTCTGTTTATTGTTCAATATTTCAAAGGATCTATAAATATCTGAGTACATGCCCTTATGCCTGTAGGGTCTTATAAAATTTGACATTTAAAAGCTGGTAATAAAGTATTTAAACTTATTGTCCCCTTAACTAAAGATTATATATTCCCATTTAGGTAAAGTCAAATTCTTACAGAGTTGTTTAAGGCACATCAGCCACAAAATCTGATTCTGAAAATCAGTTCTTTCTTAGACTATGAGCTATGTTTTCTCAATTGCAGGTCTTGTTACATTCTGTGATAAATGTGGCATTGGATAAAAATTCGTGAAGGAGAATAAAGAAATATATGTTATATTTATAATAGTGTAAAGATACAAAATGTAGTATAATCTAAAGATTCCTTCCTGAGTCAGGCGGTAACGATCTACAGCAACGCTTATCAGCCTGAAATAAAGAGCAGGACACAGGCAATCAAACCAGACAATGAGAGTAGCCCGGCTGAGATATCCATCGGCTCCGCACCCGACCTGGACACTCCACCCCAGGAGATGCAATCAGAAGACACTCAGAACCATTCACATGTGAAAAGACTCTGCCCAGTTGACTATTGACTCAGCTCAACGGATCCGGGAAATCTATTCAACCACACATCTAGACTCTTTGTTGGACTGTGCCCATTCCGGGTTTTGCCTCAGGATACAAAAATCCTTATAAAAACCCCGGACCACAATCCCTCCTTTGTGGATTTGTACCACAAAATCTGTACCTCTGGGTGCAGACCCCTGTCCACCCGGCACTGCGCTGATTTATTTATTGTGGTTTTTTCTCTCGTTGCTTATGATTGGAATTGTTTTATAATAAATTGCTTTTTATATTAACCTTATTTTGCTATTGCATTTATAACAGATTTGGTGCCATGACTCGGATCGGAGAAACTGCGGGGGAATCTCACTGCCCAGGAAGGGTACCCCCGCTGATTTTGGCGGCCTGGTGAGTTGAGAACCCCCAAAGCTCGTTCCGACATCTGAACTAAATTTAGGCTGAGATAAACCACAATAAAAGGGAAATGGATCCGGGGCAGAGAGCTCGGGAAGGCACGGAGCCTTCGGAAAGCCACGGCTGGTTTCACTCATAAAATGTCTGCTGTGCACGAAGACATCCACGCAGGAAAATACCTGTAAGTACTGCTGGTTGAGTGGGTGATTGGGCGAGTGTGTATGACGTCATCTGATCACAGGGCAAGTGTGGACTTCAAGGCTGCGTTTCCATCCTCCCGCGAGGGAATTGGCCGGCCGCGAAGGAAGCGATCCAGAGTGAAAGCATTTTCTCAACACGCTTGTAAAAACCTGAGACAAAAGAGCGTCTTGGGGGACTGATCACAAGGGGCTAAAAGGGGAAGGATACGGCCTGTCGAGCTCGGGAACTGGTAAACCCTTTTAGTTAACGGATCAAGGTATAGGTCCAGAAGAGGATCAAAGTGCCGATTACAAGAGACCTCAGCTCAGCTCGCTGAAGGGTGAGTATTGGCAAAGTTTGATTCCTCGGGTAAGCGCGAAAAAGTCACAATGCAGAAACAGAAAGAGACTCACAGAGGAGTCGAAGACTGGTAAGAGATTCTATACATACGAAATATGGGGCAGAAAAAGAGTAAGCTTCAGAAAAAGACCACAGGGAAAAGCCCCTCCGATCAGGGGGAGGGATCACTAGACATCCCACTGGAGAGCCCCTTGGGTTGGATGTTAAAACACTGGGAAGATTGTCCCCAGAGAAAGGGAAAATCCAAGGCAAAATTGATACATTACTGTGTGGAGTTTTGGGGAGGACAAGAATTGAGAAGTCACCTCACTTGGCCAGTGTTAGGCACATTCGAAAAATGGACATGTAATGAATTACTCTCCTATGTGGAGAACAAAGTCCCCATGGATCCCGAGGAGAAGGAATATGCTAAACTTTGGTTAAACGCCAGAGTAGGGCTATTCCCGATAAAACAAAAAGAAAAACGTGAGTCGAGAGCTGAATCCTGGGAATCTCTCAATCACTTACCACCCCCATATCATGGACCGGCTGAGCCTTCCTCGATAGATCAAGTGGTGCCTTCAGCACCTTCGGGCTCCCGAGACCAACCCGCTGAGATGCATACATCCTGAGCGGGAGACTCGGCGCCGGCAGCTATACCAGCAGCCCTCCCCTTATCCCCGCCTGCGAACACCATAGCCACAGTAGCCTCTTCGGAGGTTTCTCCTGCACAAGGCTGGGGATCACTCCATCCGTCCTTGCCAGTCCTGCCACCACAACCGGGACCCTCCCATATAACGGAGGGGATCCCTCCCGTCAACCGGGTGGTGGCGGAATTCCCACAATTGATAAAGGGGAGACAACTCACAATCACCAGCTCCCCTCCCGCAAGTAGAACCCGTTTGAGTGCGAGAATGGTGGGTGATGAGTGAGGAGAGAGTGAAGAGGGGCACCGGTTGTTCCCTCTCAGGGAAGTACCGACGGCCCCGGGAGTGATCAGATTTGTGAATGTACCCCTTAACACCGGAGATGTAAGAGCATTTAAGAAAGAGATGGGGCGGTTGCTGGATGATCCTTTTGGTGTGGCTGAGAGGTTAGATGAATTTCTAGGGAGTAGTATTTATACCTTTGACGATCTTATGGCAATCCTAAGATCATTGTTTAATCAGGAAGAAAGAGAAATGATTAAACAAGCTGGTATCAGGGACTGAGATAGACGCAATCCACAGGGGATGCCAGGCAACCAGAAATGGCCTAGCGTAAGCCCCAGCTGGAATGCACAGACGGAGGAAGGCAGACAGAACATGGTAGATTTGAGGAGCATAATTATTCAAGGTATAAGAGAAGCGGTTCCTAGGGGCCAGAATATTAGCAAAGTTTTTGGAGAGTGTCAAGGGAAAGAGGAATCACCCACAGAATGGATCGAGAGATTATGGCGAAGTTTGCAGATCTACTCTGGAACTGACCCGAACTCTCCTGTGGGGGAGGTTCTGTTAAAAACACAATTTGTTGCTAAATCTTAGGAGGACATTAAGAGAAAATTAGAAAAGATTGAGGGGTGGCAAGATAAAAGCCTCCAGGAGCTCCTAAGGGAAGCTCAAAAAGTATACATGAGGAGGGAGGATGAGAAGCAGAAATTGCAAGCTAAAGTTTTAGTAGCTGCAGTAAAGGAAGTCCAGAAACAGGAGCAGGCACAGGGTAAGTTTAAAACACTGCCCAGAAAACCCTGAGGTCCTCACTGGGCAGCCCCGACCCCACGGAGGGAACTCCCTGAATGCTACTACTGTAAACAGGTAGGACACGTTCGGCGGGACTGTAGACAAAGAATAAAGGATGAGAAGATTTTTCAAGAGAATTAGGGGTGTCGGGGGCTCTTCAATTTGGGGACCAGAACATCCAAAGAGCCCTTAATAAAATTAAAAGTGGGCCCCCAACGACAGGAGGTAAGTTTTCTTGTGGATACTGGGGCGGAGAGAAGTACCCTGCAGAAATTGCCGTACGGATGTGTAGCTAGCAGAGAAAAAGTTTTTGTAATTGGTGCAAAGGGGGACTCCTTCAAAGTGCCCGTAATAAAGGATGTAGAAATAGAATCTGAAAATAAAATTTGCTTAGGGAATCTGTTATTAGTAGAAGAAGCTGATTATAATTTGTTAGGGAGGGACATGATTGTCGCTTTAGGAATTAATATCATTGTTAAAAATTCTGAATTGGTAGTGAAAATATTTAAGCTGACTCCTAAGGATGAGGAGGAGATTAACCCTGAAGTATGGCATTCAAAAGGAGAGGTAGGAAAGCTAGATATCAAACCTATCAAAATAAAAATCGAGAACCCTGAGGACCCTATAAGGGTTAAACAATATCCCATCCCGATGGAGGGGAGAAGGGGGTTGAAACAAGTAATTGATGACCTCCTAAAAGGGGGTACTTAAGAACCTTGTATGTCCCAACATAACACCCCCATCCTGGCTGTAACGAAGATGGATGGCAGCTTCCGACTGGTCCAGGACCTAAGAAGCTGTAAACACTAGGACCCGGACTGGGTTCCCGGTGGTGGCCAACCCCTATACCTTGCTAAATAAACTCTCAGCTGAAGATGTGTGGTACAGTGTGATTGATTTGAAAGATGCTTTTTAGACTTGCCCTCTGGATGAAAGGAGTAGAAATTATTTTGCATTTGAGTGGGAAGACCCAGATACAAACCAGAAGCAGCAGCTAAGGTGGACGGTCCTCCCCCAGGGGTTCGTGGAGTCTCCGAACCTTTTCGGGCAGGCTTTAGAACAGTTGCTAACCCAATTTATTCCTGAGGGCGGGACAAAGCTTTTGCAGTATGTAGATGACTTGTTGATAGCTGGACCGACTGAGGAAAGTGTGAGGAAAAGCACGATTGCCTTGTTGAACTTTTTAGGAAAGAAAAGTTTGAAAGTCTCAAAATCCAAGCTGCAATTCACAGAGCCTGAAATAAAATACCTAGGACATTGGATATCTCAAGGGAAAAAGAAATTAGACCCTGAGAGAGTGGCAGGCATCCTTGCGTTGCCTGCACCGAGAACAAAAAGACAAATTAGACAAGTTTTAGGGCTCTTGGGATATTGCAGGCAGTGGATTGAGGGTTTCAGTGAGAAAGTGAAGTTTTTGTATGAAAGGTTGAACACTGACAGGCTGAAGTGGACTGAACAAGATGAGTCTAATTTCCAGAAATTGAAAAATATTCTTATGACTGCCCCCATACTAACTCTACCAGATACAAATAAAGAATTTCAGTTGTTTGTAGATGTGAGTAGACAAACAGCACAAGGAGTCCTGACCCAGGAATGGGCAGAAAAAAAGAAGCCTATAGGGTTTCTCTCAAAGATCTTAGATCCTGTTAGTCGGAGTTGGCCTACGTGTTTACAGGTGATTGTAGCAGTGGCTCTGTTAGTGGGAGAGGCTAAGAAAGTAACTTTTGGAGCTCTCCCCTGGTAGTTTACACTCCCCACGATGTGAGAAACATATTGCAGCAAAAAGCAGAGAAGTGGCTGACTGATTCCAGGCTTCTGAAATATGAAGCCATTTTAATCAGCTCACCTGGTTTAGAATTTAAAACCACTTCTGCACAAAATCCTGCTCAGTTCCTGTTCGGTGAACCTCCAGAAAAATTGTTACACGATTGTACTGAGACTGTGTAGCTGAAGACTAGCATAAGACTGGTCTTAGAGGATCAGGAGTTAGAAGGGGGAGTGTCCTGGTTTAGGGCAAATTTAGGAGAAAACCTCCAGTGGGCCTCCCCCCC
>NC_031778.1:3304357-3398779 GCF_001522545.3 Parus major
GATCTGTGTCTTGTTGTCCGTCTGTGCTGTAGTCAAAACTCCCGATGTGGGGGGAGCAAGTACAGTCTCTGATAACAGACTCAGTGCTTCTTTTCCACTCACTTTTAGTCTCAGATGGAATTTTAAAAATACAAAACCTGTGTTTGGGTTAGGTGGACGGATGGGGATACAATTTAACATCATAATCAACCCAGGACAGGGAGAGAAGTGGTTTATAGATAGATCTTTGAAAGTTATTGAGGGAAAGAGAAAGTCGGGATATGCAATAATAAATGGTGCATCAGGGGAAGTTGTAGAATCAGGTCCCTTAAAAGCAAGCTGGTCTGCACAAGCTTGCGAGCTCTATGCTCTCCTGAGAGCCCTCCAGAGGTTGAAAGGAAAGAGGGGGACCATCTACACAGACTCACGGTATGCCTTCGGGGTGGTACACACTTCTGGAAAGATTTGGGAAGAAAGAAGATTGATAAATACTAAGGGAAAAGGCCTAATCCATGGGGAAATAGTCCGACAGATTCTAGAGGCTGTCCGAGAACCAGAAGAAATATCAGTTGTCCATGTAAAAAGACACCAGACGGGGTTGCAGTTTCAAACCCGAGGTAACAACCTAGCTGATAAAGAGGCAAAACGAGCAGCTCTGCTCACCATAAGCATTCCCGGAGTAACCCCGGAGGAATCGCCTGAAATCCCCGTGCTCCCTTCTGAGAGGGAGATTGGGGAATTCAGGAAGATAGGGGGAGTCCTGGAATGGGGAAAATAGTGGTTACCTGATGGGAGGGAATTAATTCCAAGGGGAGTGGCAAAGAAGATATTGCAAAGGTTACACAAACAGACCCATTGGGGAACTTGAGCACTGGCTGAACAGTTCCTGAAGTTTTTCGGGTGCAAAGGGATCTTTGAGCTTGCTAAACAAGAGGTACAGGGTTGTGTGGTTTGCCAAAAAGTGAATCGATCCAGGTCTAAACAAACTGCTTGGGGAGGTCGTCCTCTCTCATACAGACCATTTGAAAGGATCCAAGTGGATTTCACCGAATTACCGAAAATCGGTAGATATAAATTTTTATTTGTAATAGTTGATAAACTAACACACTGGGTGGAAGCCTTTCCCAGGGCAAGGGCCACAGCCCAAATGGTGTCTAAAATTTTATTAGAAGAAATCATTCCTAGGTATGGGATAGTAGATTGTATTGATTCGGATCAAGGAACTCATTTCACTTCAAAAATTATTAAACAAATTTCAGAAGCTCTGGGTATTAGATGGCAATACCACACCCCTTGGCATCCTCAGAGTTCCGGACAGGTGGAAACCAAACACTTAAATCCCAATTGTCTAAATTCATGCTAGAAACAAAAATGTCATTGATTAAATGTCTCCCCCTTGCTCTGCTAAATATAAGAACTATGCCTCACTCTAAGATGGGTCTGTCCCCTTTTGAAATGTTATATGGGATGCCATACAAACATGGAATGCCGGTGGGACACCCCCAAGTGGAGGATGTGCAAATACAACCATATCTCATTGCTATAAACAAAAATTTGCAGGACCTTCGAAAGCAAGGGCTTATTCCCCAAAGTGCCACTCTGGGATTCACGATACACCAGATACAGCCTGAGGATAAAGTCCTCATCAAAGCTTGGAAAGAGCTTCCCCTCACCCCACACTGGGAAGGACCGTTCCTCGTTCTCCTCACCACTGACACTGCTGTTCGGACTGCAGAAAGGGGCTGGACACATTCATCCAGAGTGAAAAAGGTCAAGGATTGCAACACCTCCGAGTGGAAAGTCACCACCCCTCTGGGAGAGCTGAAAATTAAGCTCCAGCGTCACCACAAATGACCAGTGACGACCAGATAAGTTGCATCAACCCAAATTGTGACTGTTTTCCTTTTATACATTTTGAGTGTGCTTATTGTAGACAAATTTAGGTAACCCACTGTTGGGGAGGGCACAGACCCAAGGGATTGTGTACCGGTTGTCTGATCAAGGAACAGGAGGAGACTAGCCGTCCCTTAATACTTGCCACCCAGGCGGGGTTTTTAGAACTTGACTCTCCTGAGTGGTACCTGATTTACCAAAAGGGGATAAAGGGAAAATTAGACGCCAAAGCAGAAGCACTAGCGATCGAGTGCCGAAAGACAGTCAAAGTACTGTGTAGGACAGATACAATTAAATTGTCTCGGTGGGCTACTTTCAAGAGAAGGTATGCCATTAGGATTACAAGAGCCCCTGAAGAATATCCTCGCTGCCAAGAAGATGGTAGTCCCCACAGTATATTTCTGTACGGGCGAAGGGCAAGGCAGAGGGATACAACGGTGGGGAGTCCTGATTGTTCTGAGTCTAGCCGTGTGCTTGACCAAGAGAATAATTCCCGAGGTACCTCCGGGGGAGCGTCCCCTGGGGAAGTGTGAGCAGTGCCTGACTGCCACAAATACCGGACAAATAATTGACTGTCCTCCGGGACAACAAAAAGGGTTCTGCTTGTCTAACGGTACTCGGTATGGTCTCTGTGAATTGAAGGGGGAGGTCTGGTGTTACCACTCAGGGGCAGGTCTTAAGGACAGGCAGTCAAAGACTCCTATAAGAGGAAAGACCAAAGCTTCCCACTTCATATATAAGAGAGAAGCTGGAATGCTTCCTCCGATTCCAACCTGTGGCCAATGTAATAAAACTGTATAGATAGGAGGAAAAAGACAGTCCACTTTTCTGGCGTACTATAAGGTCAACCCTTTGTGTTATGATAAAGCAAAATTAAAAATGTGTGCTATGGGAGGAAAATTGTACTGGGAAGGCAAAAATCTAAAACATGAGGAAAAAGCATCCTTTAACAATGAACCAATAATCCTTGATTTATTAAGAAGTGATGATGAATGAATTTGTTTACAATTCGACCAAATATTCTGCTTTTCAAAAGATGAAGAAATGATGTATCCTGAAAGTAAAATAAAACAACTGACCCAAGAGTTAAAAAGGCGAGAAGTAGAAATCAGGAAAAAGAGATTAGAACAAGAGAGACTGAAGTCTCTTAGTGAACACCATAAACAGTTAGAAAAACAGTACAGTGATTGGGGATTACCAGCCCCCAACCAAAATCTCTTTATTGACCTAATGCAGGAAATAACAACGGAATTAGGTTTGTCTAACTGTTGGCTCTGTGGCGGTTTAAAATCGGCCAAAAGGTGGCCTTGGAAGGGAGAGGGACTCACCCCAGAACAGCTCCTAAAATGGGAGAGATCAAAAATGTCAAAAACAACACAAAGACCTGAGGGATGGGTAATAGACCAGAGAATAATTGGCACTGTCTGCATTAGCAGAGAAGGGAAGGAGTTCACTGATTTAGTCTGTTATACCCCATGTATAAACACACTCACAGTGAATTCTGACACTAAATCAAAGACCTGGCAACCTGAACCACCCGTGGGCTATTGGAGTCGCACCCGGGGAAATCATTGTGAATGGGTTGAATTAATTAAATTATACTGGTATAAAAACTCCGGGGACAATCCCTTCCATGCACTAGAAGGCCTAAAAGAATATTGGGATGATCCTGCAAAAACGAACATAGGTTGGGAAGCCCCCAACGGTATCTACTGGATATGTGGGAAGAAAGCATATAGCGAGCTCCCCAGGAAATGGAAGGGGTCCTGCACCCTAGGAATAATCAGGCCCTTTTTCTTCACCTTACCTAGAACAGAAAGCAAACTGCTAGGAGCTCCCCTCTTTGAGACATTGAATAGACATAATAGGGAATTAAAATGAGAATTACCAGTGGCCGGAGGCAGTCAAAAATGAGGACAAGAAGAGTGGCCTGCTGAAAGAATCATTAAGTATTATGGGCCAGCCACTTAGGCAAATGATGGCAGCTGGGGTTATAGAACACCTATTTACCTCCTCAACAGGCTGATTAAGTTGCAAGCAGTGGTGGAAGTAGTCTCCAACCACACCTGAGAAGCCTTAGAACTTCTGGCAAAACAACACTCACAAATGAGGGCTTTTGTATATCAAAACAGATTAGCCCTCGACTACTTATTAGCCGAGGAAGGAGGAGTGTGTGGTAAGTACAATGAATCAGAATGTTGTATGGAGATAGATGACTATGGGGAGACAATAAGAAGACTAGCTGCTGAAATAAAGAAAGTGGCACATGTGCCAGTCCAAAAGTGGAATTCTATTCTACAAGCCTCTTGGTGAGACCAAATATTTGGACAGGGAGCTTGGTGGAAAAAGTTGGTGTTCTTCATAACTTGTTCAATTGCAGGAATCATCTTCCTCCCATGCCTGATTCCCTGTTTCATCAGGTTAATTCATTCTGTTGTTCAGGGGATGCAGATCGCTGCCCTCCCAATTGATCCAGAAAATGCCCAAGGGAAGCCTACTCCTTTCTCTCAAATATCTAAACTAATGAAGTTAGAAGAGAAAAGAGAAAAACGAGAAGGCAGTTGAAGCCCTAAAGAAATTTGAAAATAGAAATGAAAAAAATAACCCTTTTCAAGGGTACTGTGAGGATTCTCTAAAAGACTGGGAGGAGGTCAAATGTTGTTAAAAGTCCCCAGTCCTCCCCATTGGAAATAAAAATAAATGAGATAACACGAATTTTTAATGTGATAAGTTATTAGGCGGGGGACTGTGATAAATGTGGCATTGGATAAAAATTCGTGAAGGAGAATAAAGAAATATATGTTATATTTATAATAGTGTAAAGATACAAAATGTAGTATAATCTAAAGATTCCTTCCTGAGTCAGGCGGTAACGATCTACAGCAACGCTTATCAGCCTGAAATAAAGAGCAGGACACAGGCAATCAAACCAGACAATGAGAGTAGCCCGGCTGAGATATCCATCGGCTCCGCACCCGACCTGGACACTCCACCCCAGGAGATGCAATCAGAAGACACTCAGAACCATTCACATGTGAAAAGACTCTGCCCAGTTGACTATTGACTCAGCTCAACGGATCCGGGAAATCTATTCAACCACACATCTAGACTCTTTGTTGGACTGTGCCCATTCCGGGTTTTGCCTCAGGATACAAAAATCCTTATAAAAACCCCGGAACGCAATCCCTCCTGTGTGGATTTGGGAAAATCTGTACCTCTGGGTGCAGACCCCTGTCCACCCGGCGCTGCGCTGATTTATTTATTGTGGTTTTTTCTCTCGTTGCTTATGATTGGAATTGTTTTATAATAAATTGCTTTTTATATTAACCTTATTTTGCTATTGCATTTATAACAATTCCAAACAAAATCAAGGCTAGAGACAATGAGGGAGGCTGGAAGTAAAATGAAATTTTAAAAAAAATCCTTGCTTCCCTGAGTATCCTTGTATTTTCCCAGATATGGTAAGTTAAATCTCTGTATTCAAGCTGCAAGTTTCAACTTGCAATATTATACTTAGTTTTAAATCCTTGAAAACAGAAGTTTGCTAAGGAAACTTTGACAGACCTTGAACAACAGCACCTCCTTCATAATGCAACCTGACTGCTATTGATTTAAAGCTGCTCTGTATTCCACTTAGCTCTGCCTCTTCATTTGAGTTTCTTGTATTATCCTCATTAATTGAACTGGTTTTGTGGTAGTGAAGTAACAGCTGAGCGGTGCCTTCTGAATACTGAAGCCCTGGCCCTGTTCAGTGCTTGGTTCCCATGACTGCTGATGATCAGGTTGTACTGAGGGTCCTGCTGCATCACTGAGCACTCCTGGGCCAGGAAGAAAAGGTGACAACACAGGTGATGTTCAGAGAAAGGGAGACTTCCTTTTGTCCCCAGAACTCTGCATTTCTGGATGGAACATCAGAGCAAGGTGCTGGGAGCACAAAGTTCCTTTGCAGCCAATGCTCTGCTGCTGAACTTCAGAAGGTGACAGTCCTACACCTGCCTGTGTCACTGGAGCTTCACCCTGGCGCTGCAAAGGTTCCCAGGAACTCTGTCCAGCTTCCAGGGGAATATGTACCATCCCTGCTGGAGCAGTGCTCCCAGTGAAGGCCTCTGCTCAAAGCAAACCCCTCTCTCCCAGCAGTGACTCCTGTGAGTGCTGAGCCACCCTGAGGAGCACACACACGTCATCCTGAATACTGCACCCAAAACATTGTAAAAACATTATAAAAACTGCAAAACCTTGCCAGGTGACATCCAGCAGGAACTGTACAGCCTCCCTGCAGAAGCCTTGATCTGTTTTTATGGATGGCACATTACTCCATTTCCCAGTGAGCCCTATCACATTTTGCCACACTGGAAAGATGTGAGTCCCAGTGATTACTGAGTAGAAGGATTAAACAGCATTCATTAATAGGAATAGAGTTAATTTCATTGCTGCCATGAAACTGTCTTTGCTGCACCATGATAACGACACTTCAAGTTCTCTGGGGTTTCTCTCCCCCAGCAATGTGGAATAACAGAAGGAACAAAAGGCACAGCAAAAGATCACTTAAGCAATAAATATTCTTCAGGGTCACTGAGCCAATAAAATATAACAGCTGCCAAAGGATGGGGTTCACACTATATTTGATCAATTTTCTTTAATGCAATGAACATCCTCATGTTTAGCATTTTTACAATACTTCCATAGAACTTTTCTGGGATCAAAATAAGATTTTTTTGTCATCAAAGCCTTTCAGTTAATTGATTTTGTTTGAAGTTTAAAATAAAAAAATAGGTATCTCAATCACACCATATGAAGAGTCCCCAGAACAATGAAAAGCTTGGTTTTATGATGGTGTTTTTACAGAACACTTGAGGGAAAAAGGTGTTTGTCATCTTTAGCTACTTAGCTGCCTCTTTTCAACTACCTTGAAATTAGCAGGAAATGAGGATAAATCTTGGCTTTTAGCAAGATTTAGTATCAATTAGTGAACTGTGTCTGAGAAGCTTAATGGGTAAAAATGTACCCTAAGAGCATTAAATAACCAAAATTCCCCAATAAATTTCCTGACACATTCCAGAAAGAGAAATGTTATGCTACAGGTATTATTTTTTTAAATGTACAATTTAGTTTAATGTTAGCATTTAATTTCCCATCAGGAGCCTGTGTTTGACAGGAATTTCCCAATGTCCTCATCTTCCCCATGCTTCAGTTGGCATCTCACAGTGGGCTCAAAGGGGGTGTCAAAAGCCAAGTTGTGCTCCATGCTGCCACTTCCCTCAGAATCACTTGGTCATTTCCCCAGGGATTTGTCTCACAGTAATTCTTCTACAGTTTGTTTACCAGCAACTAAAGAATTGCAGTGCTGGGGCTGAGGACTACCCTGCAAATGTGCACAGCACAAGGTCCAGAACCACTTCTAATTCCAGAAAGCTGCAGAACACGGATAGCTCAACCATTTTTCACTGGTGTAATCTCAAAGGATACAAAACTAAACTGTCATTCCAAGAAGAATGATCTTCATTTTAAAGTGATTTCTTCTTTTCATTACAATCTGCTTTTTCTAAGTTATGAATTTATTTTAATGAGAAGGACTGGGGGGGAGTGAGAAAGAATAAAATCACTGCAATTACTGGTCTACTACTAAAATATGGGGGGTTTTAAAGACACATTGCTTCAAAAGAAAAGCTGGTTTATCTCAATGTCAGAGCTCTCACCCTTTAATCCTAAAGTGTGCAGTCTCATGAAGAAGGCTTAACATTTTCTAGGCAGTTCTGTGCTGAAGATCTCACCCTACAAAGCACATCCCAGGACTTTGAACACAAAATCTGTATCACAGAAAATGGTCCATTCTCTACCCATCTGTAGCCACCCTAGTCCCTGGGGGATGTGCAGAAAAACACTGATTAAAGCACAAAGGCAGCAATACAATTTTCCCTACTTTGCTTTGTTTAGCCTCAAAGAGCAAATCAATGATGATGTGACCATAATGCAGCAAAACACCCAAGGCAGAGGACAAGATTTAGAGGTAAGAAGCAGACTTAAAGGAATGGAGAGGAGATAATAGGAAATAATTTATCCTCCTGTAAGACAAAATTTGTAATTATTTCAGTGAGGTTCTGATTCAGGAAAACATTTAGTCATGGTTGTTTCCCCAGGTGCATTCAGGGTATGCTGAACCAGGGGTTCCACCTCTGCAGGAAGGCAAGGATCCTTCATTGACAGTGCAAAGGTGAGGCAACAAAACAAATCAACATCATCTGATCTCTCTCTCTGTATGTAAAAATGGCTAAACATCTTTTACAAGCCCTGTGATTTTCCAGCATTCAAATATTTTATACACTTATGAGGTGGTCAACCTTTCAACTAACTATCAGACTGAACAAGGTTCTTCCCACATTCCAAAAAATGTGGAATTCCATCCCAATCAATGCACTTCAGCAGCAGGGAGAGTCTCCGTGACAAAGGTGCTGGCCCCTGCTCAGGGGATGTTTTCTGAGCCCATCTAACCCAATCTCAGCCCACTGCAGTCCTTCCCCTCCCAAAGCCAGCGGTGCCACCACAAGGGAGGAAAAGGAGCCCAGTGTGGGGACAGTGCCACTGCTCAGAGCAGCAAAGGAGGGAGATCACCACCGCCAGCACCCAGTGTCCCAGGGACCAAACAGCAGCACTGCACAGTGCCCAGGAGAGCTGGAACTCCTCAAACAGAAAGAGGAACCCTCATGAGAATCTGCCTTGCTGGATGTGGAAAGGTGGTGCTGAAGGATTCTTCCCTATCTCCATTAAGAAAGGGTCTCCCCTCCTTTCTTAAGGATGTGGATCCTTTGCAGCAGTTCAAATTCCCAAATGCATGAGCTTTGTAGTAACTGCACAAGGAAGTTCAAAAATACAAACACCTTCAAAACTTGACTAAAACTCATCAAGTTTTGATGGTGTTAGAAGCTGGTGTGGTACAAACACAGGTGAGGCCTCAAGATGTGGCTCTGATGGAGGCAAAGCTGAGCCCCAGCATCCAGGAGGCTGGAATGGCACAATGCCAAGAGCCCCCAGCTCAGCCCCAAGGGACCACAGACTGCACTCAAGGTACTGCTGCACAGAAATGTGTGTGCCCTGGCCTGCATTAAATAACCAGAGAACAGACTGTGCTGCATGAGCCATTGCCTTAAATCACATTAAAGAACAAGTGGAAAGGAAAATCTGCTCTGAAATCCATGAAAAAATTTCCTGCCATGTGTTTCTTCATGGCAAAGGGAGAACTGGGCTCCAGATTTGTGTGTTAGATATTTTTATTCTATAAAGCTGATCTTTAGTTAGTGCAATAGATTAGCCACAGTGATGGAATGAATGTGCTCATACCAAAGGAAGAACAGATGGCTTAACAAACAAACTATTACACAGCACAAGGATTTTCCACAATACACCAATTCCCTTTACTACTGGAATTATTAGTTTCCTGGGACATTTGTGATAATATCTGGTTAAAAAGTTGGCTAGACTAAACATTAATTTCCAAAATACCGTGGCATCTTTTTACTCAATTCGAAGCTGACTGCAAGAGTAAAGCCTGGAAATGCTGTTCTAGAATACTCTTCTAATTCAGTATCACAGTTTTGATAGCACAGGAGTGGAGGAAGGTGCTTATATCCATGAGGAACAGATGGAAGTAACAGTCTTACAGTAAATTCCTTGTGGATGAGCTCTCCGAGGGATTCTTTGAGAACACAGAAAATGGTTATTTCTAGAGACTGTGCATTCTACTTTGACATAAGCCTCATGCCTAAAAAATTACGTTTAGTACGTCAGTGAGACCTCAGTTCAGATTTTTCAGGTCTTTATTACCATTTTTGCCATTAAAGCAGCACTCCCTAGGTTTTAGAGACTCAAAATGACATTTTCCTTCCTGCAAAGGGACTAGAAATTTAAGGAACATGGCCTAGAGGTTGTCCTAAAGTGAACTTCTATGAAATACTCTATTAAATTCCACCCAGAAATGAAAACACTTCTCTAGGAAACAAGTACTTTTAAAAATACTAACTTTCCTTCTTATCATCATTCATTTAATTCTTCAAATCAGGCTGAAAAAACTGAATAAAGATCCTATGAACTCTGTTATGTCTTAGAAATAAAAGTTTATTCTCACACTATTTTATATGATGTCACATGTATTTATAATAACATCATACATACAGGATATTTTTTTACTCATAGCTCTCTATTTCTAAAAGGATGGAATGACAAGGAGTAGTAACTGTACTCCAGTTTCCACTTTCCCAGCTGCCAAGGTTCTCAGGAATTAAAGGATTGCACAGAGACACAAATCATCATCATAATAACTTACAGCTCAATCAAAAAATAACTATTTTTGAACAAGTGCAATTAAATAATTTCTAGCAAGCTGATGCTGTAAAACTACTTCCTATCTTTTAGCTTTACTCTAGCGAATTTGTATATGTCTAAAACTCTGCCCTATTACTGTGTGCTGTCTATTAAAATAACAATTAACCTTTTAGACGGGGGCTATAGGAGGAGGGAGTCTTGGACATTGCAAATTTATCTTGCAAAGGGATGAAATGATGACCAAAAAGATGCTTTGGGGGGGGGGGGGGAACAAACAAAAAAAACACCCAAAAAAGCAGAGATAGGGGAAGGAGTAAAAAGCATCATTTTAACTGTCAAGCTCATATTTCACTTCTGACTCAGATGAAAATCTTTGTCTCCTGCACTCCAAATGAAATCTCTCAGCACTGGGTTCAATGTAATTCTCTTTTTCTTATAAATTCTTCTGCTGAAGCTGGTTTTGTTTGGCTGATTCTGAGGGGAAAGGGAAAGATAAACACTCTACAGTCCACTGGTGAAGGCATTTGCTTGGGATAGAGGAAGAGAAGAGTTCAATTTCCCATCCCAACAACTATTTCAATATTTCTGCAAAATAAAGCAAAGGAAAAAATTGATGAGAGAAAAACCCTTGCTTGTTTTGGATGCTGCACACCTCACCAGGATCTCCTGATCCCAATCCTCGTGCCTGGGCTCATCCCTGCACTGTCCCTCCTGACACAGCTTTGTCCTCTGGGGACCAGGAAGGACAACTCAAGATAGATGGAACTACTGCAATTAAAGTAGAAAATGGCCAACACTGAATGAATCTGCATAAAATAATCTAGAGCTACTGCATAATTAGATACATATGGATTAAACTTTGAGCTCATCCAGCTTTACAGTCTGGAAAACTCTGTAGAATTCAATACACTACATTGATTTGCTTCTGTATCAACCATATAAATCTCAATCTGATTGATAAGAAAACTACAGGCTATTTTTCCCTTGTTATCCAGAGTGCAGAACACACCTGCTTTCACAGGCACTGAAAAAATATTCTAATGATTTTGTTGTTGTTTTTCTCACATGTAAAAATTCTAAATATGGGATATACACCATCATCTATTCTCAAATTATGTCTAAATACTGAATCACAACAGCCTTAGACTGTTTGCTCTAAATCATTTCTAGAGGTAGGCAGAAGAGGATAATTTTAAAAAGTCAAGGTTTTTGTCCATTTCATTAACATCTGGTAATCAACAAAATGTTAGTGAATTAAGGATTTGGCAAAATTTGGTAAAATGACTTGAGAATATAAATTACCAAAACAAAGTAAATAATAAATAGATAATAAAAGTTAGAGTCATCAGCTCTGTCAGGGGACAGTTCTGAACAGGAAAAGGTCACCCAGTGAAGATTAGGGACAATTAAAGGAGAATTTTGCCATGCAAACACTTCCCTGCACTGAGCCTGTTTTACAGCCACCTTGAAAAAGAGAAGGCAACACTCATTTATTCTGCCAATTTTTATATACTTCCTGGTCACCTCTGTGCTGCACTTCCTTTGTATATGCAACAGATTAAAGGGAAAAATTAATTGTATTATATAAAACACAGAAAAATATCTAATCCTGTTATATCAAGAAAGGAAGAGAATATGTGGATATATACAACAATATATGGATATATATATTCATTTTAAGTTAACAGGTTTATACATTCATTTTTCAAAGGATTATGAGAAAATTCTGCATCAACAAAAGAGATCTGGACCATCATTAGTCTCCCTATATATTTTTTTTTTAAATTTAGGTTTTTCTAAACAAACAAAAAAAAAAAAATAAGAAAACCAAGTAAACCTCATAAAACCCAGAAATATTTACAGAAGACAGACCTTTATTCTGTATCAAAGCTGTGGTCTAGAAATTAATGAGAAAAAAATGTCTTTCAGATGAGTTAAAAGTGTAAATGTTAGCAGCTAAAAATAGTGTAAAGGAAACCGAATTCTGAGACCCCAAGTGGGATTCGGAGAAAGAGGTTTTCTTTATCTGTTCTTCCCCTTTTCTTGCCAGTTTTACTGATAAATAGGAGTCCTAAAAGGTGGTAAACCTCAGCTTTACAAGCCTCCTCAGAGACTGTAAATATTGTTATTTAATCTGTATTTAAGACATAGCCCTGGGAAACAACAGAATAGGAAAAAAAAATAAAAAAGAAGGAGCTGTTAATAACATTTTCCTAGAAGAACCTGGCCAAAAATAGAAATAAACAACAGAACCACCGAGGTCAAAATAAAACTTGTGGTTCAACAAATGGAATTTTAAGGAGCCAGCATGAGTGGCTCCTTAAAACACATATACAAAATACATCCCAGCATCGTGCTGAAGAACACATGGATTTTTCTAGCTGGTATTGCATAGGAATTCACTGGATTATATCCCCTAAAAAAATTAAAGCTATATAAACAAAATATGTGGAGGGGCTGCAGAGGATTCACTCCAAATATCAAATCCCCAGCATCAGTTTTAGTGACTGTAATTGGGTGCAGTTCCTCAGAAACATCCAACACCTGGAGTTGGTATTCAGTGAAGTCCAGAAATACCCAACACGATGGGAACATCTCTAATACACACATTTAGGACTATGCAAGTTCATAAGCTTTAGGAGACAGTTTTTAAAAAACTAGCAATATATTATTTTTCATGGGTAATACATGGAAAAACATGAAGTTCCTTCTTCAGTAACTTAATATTCTTTGGAATGCTGGTTGGGTGTTTTTTCTTTACTGTTTCCTAATTTATTTTGCTCCAGGCACTGGATAGCAGTATGGCATGTATTTACTGCAAGTGTTTCAGCTAACACAATGACAAGTCAGCCCACTTTTACTTGAAGTCAACAGAAAACACAGAAATTCAATTTGCTGTTGCAGCCCACAATAAACGCTCTAATTAAATTATAACATCTGTGAACGTTACAAGTAAATATTGTCATTCATAAAGGTAGGCTTCTCTATAAACATGAATGTTCAAATCAGTTTGGTATAACTGCATTTCTGTCAGTAATCACAGATACTACAACTCTTGAACTACATTTGGAAACGCCCTCTTTATCATCTTTGAGCACAGAGAAAATCGCACTTGAAACCTGTGTCCATTTCCAAGTGAAAGCCAAATCCAATGTCCCAGCTGGCCAACACAACCCAACTGCACTTAACATCCTTGGAGTCACTTCGGATTGGCCAATTTCATTTTTCATATCTGAACTGGCCTTTTTTTGTTTGGCTGTTGTTGTTGAATCTATGAAATGCGAGTGTCAGACACTCTCCTGTCCACGTTGTTTCCCTGAGATTTTATTCCCAACATGTGGGGTGTTACTTGCCCCTCTGTTCAAGCTCCTTCAGTGTTCAACCCATGCACATCAAGTGATAGATGAAGTGATATATCCCATAAAGTCTGCTTCCCTTGAATTCACTGAGGAAAGTCCTCATGGATTTCAGCAGCCCTGGTGTTTCACCTCCCAACACACCGACGTCCTCAGAACCATGATGGCTGTGCTTACGTGCTCATGCCCAGCACTGGTTTTGTGAGCTCAGCAGGGTAAAAAGCAAACAAACACATTGATGCAGAGATTTAGCATCACCTCGACTTCTCAGCAATCCTTCCCTCTCACCAAAAGCTCCTGCCAGCATCTCCCTGCTGTGCAGCAGGCACCCCTGGGAGCTCAGGCTCTCCTGGACACCACACCTCTGTCACCAGGGCTCAGACACTCCCCAGGTGACAGTGACACCCACACAGCACGTGTCCTGCTAAATGCAGTCAATACCCCTATGAATAGCATCAATCAGAGACACAGAAAAAGAACAGAACCAAAAGATGACACCAAAAGCTTATTACAACAGAGAGTGAAGCAGCTCAAGAGGCACAGAACAGGATATGACACAGACCTGGCTTTAAGATTCCTCTCATTTGTATCCTTTGATGTTTAAATGCAGACAAGACAGAATCTGAATAACATTCTTACTTAATCTACTAGAAAACTGTTTTCAGCAAAAATTGCTAGTCAACCATAACAGGATTTGGAAACAGAATTAGAATCTTAGGAAATGAGAGCCCAAAAGAGATAAAAAGCCTACGTGTCTAGATTAATATGATTAGAAAAAATAAAAATAAGAGAAGTGTTAGTACAGTAGTAAACCCTATTATGCCCATAATTAGATGTCAGCACACATTCTGTCAGCTTACATGCTAATTTTAATTTCTAGGGCAAACTGTTTTATATGTTTGGACATTTAAATTGATGCTTTACAGTCTAGTCATGAGCATGAGATCTGAAAATTAACCTCTTCTGACAAGCTATTATTTAGGAGTTTATTCTGCAACCACAAGTGAAGCATGTTTGGATCCAGCTGAAGTTTGGTGGGAGACAGCATTTTTCAGCCTGTCTGCTTTGAACAGAGGCAGGTACAGCTTAGGACAGCAACAGGCATTTAGAGTTTCACTCACTCCAGGGAGGGCCTTCATTTTCTCCATGGACTTCAAATCAGTGGAGCACAGCAGAGTCAAACAACTGCAATTGTTTCTGTTTGTGGGATCAGACTCCACAAGTGCTACACTCATACCAGCCTGGGGCTGCTGGTCACATTCTGCTGCTGAAGGGAGAACTGTTCATTCAGACATCCCCAAACACATTCAAATATCCCTATTAAATAAAGTAAGCTTATCAACTAACAAAATACTACAGACATCCATCTATTATGCAAAAGATCAAGTCCCACTGGAGTAATAGTTTTTCTCTTGAGTCCAAGAGAATTCATTCTGATTTGTACAGAACATGAGATCTCTGTCCCATTAGGGGGACTAATGTTTTGCCTTCTGTTACTGCCTACTTTGAGCAGGAGGATATAAGTATATACGGAGTAAATAAGAGAAACTTGAACAGGAATAGTGAAGACTTCAATTACTCCTTCTAAGTTCGATTTAGAGAAGAAAAAAATTTACATCCCTCCCTGTTAACGTTACTCTGTTTTCATCTGAGTATTTCAATCCAATGTCTATGCATTACATATAAATTAACTCTCTACATATCAGCGTGGTTCAATTTTCTTGCTTCTATAAAACATTGATGATGTTGATTTATAGCATCACTCAATGAAAAGGCACTCTGAGATGATGGCTGAGTGGCACTTTAATTCCATACAATAAAGTAAATTCTAGGGTGCCACTGGAGCAAATTGAAATAGAAAGAAATTGTTCCCAAACACAGATGAACAGTACAGTGCCATATTCCTTCACCCAACACAGGTATGAGCTTATATGAAACTTGGGTTTAGCTTTTTGCAGGAATTAAAACTGATTTTAAAACAGTTTTGTATTTATGAATAATCATAAAAGATAAAATTATGGGCATTTTAAAAAACAAAAACCAAAGGGCTGTTTAATGCTGAGGAGTCTACACAGTGTTCATTTGAGAATTTTGCAAAGGCACTAGAATGAGAAACTAGCTTATTCTGGCTAATGAAAAATATATCTGCTAAGTTATGGATAAAATACTTTCATAAAACCATCTATTAATTTTGTTAGATTTGTTATTTTAATAAAATCAGTGTTTTTATTTCACAAAATTAGTCTCTTATTAAAGCCCCCATTATTGTGTGGTTTCACTTGTGTGCATATTTGCTGTTTGTGATCTTGAAAACACTGATTTGAGACAGTCAGCCCAAGAGTCCTCCCAAAGTCCTCAAAAGAGAACCAACAGAAAAAAGTGTCTTTACTGTGTACTGCAAACAGCTCTGAATAACCTGGACTGTTGTGGAAATGTGATTTGGATTCCATCTCCAAATAGCCAGGCTACACCAGCTCAGTTTCACTTCCCAAACCGATTTATTGGCAATGGAGCATGAACCAGGATGAACACAGCTGGATTTGCATCTCCAGCTGAGCTCACAGAGCTGACAAAACAGCAGCAAGAAATCCTGAGGTGCTTCACTTGGAAATTAAACAAGTGTATCCCAGAACACTGCAATACACATCAAATGCTGCACACTCAGTTTCAGGTTATTTTATCTTTCATCCTAAGAAATATTATGCATTTCCCTTATGGAAAAAGCAGAACTCAAAAGCAGACAACCAGTCTACTGGTAGCTTTGTATTCTATTTCTGTCCACGTAAGTAAGCAGCTCCAGTCAAGAGTTAATTATCCTTTCACACATAAAAAGAATCTTAATTATCTGACACCATATTAAATCTCAAAGAGAGGCAATTTATAGTAGATGGTAAAAATTGATGATGGCACATGCCCACAAGCATGTTGTTTTG
Source organism: Parus major (assembly GCF_001522545.3). NCBI lineage: Eukaryota > Metazoa > Chordata > Aves > Passeriformes > Paridae > Parus > Parus major. Next base: position 3,320,835 of record NC_031778.1, read on the forward strand.
CTTCTGAACCTAACTGGAATCCAGAGCAGTGGAAAAAGAAATTCAAAAAAGTAAGAATTTAGGAAAGAGGGTGGATGACAATAAAGCAAATTATGTGAATTGAAAAGTTAAAAATCTAGATATAGTCTGGCTTTACTCTGGAACCTAAAGTTGTTCAAGTTTGGATTTTAATGAACTGGTACATGTACAGATATAATTTATATTGTTCCAAGTGTCCTTTTTTAGGTCACCATCTCAGAAGTATACTTGAGCATAGTCTCTGACATACAGCTATTCTTAAATAAAAAAAACAAACAAACAAGCAAACCCAAAAAACCACAACCTCCCTCCCCAACAAATGAACAAAAAACACCCCCCAAAACAAAACAAGCAAAAAAACCCAACCCAACAAAACAAAACTAACAAAAAATTCCAAACCCTGGTCTGTACAGGAGTCTAAGACTACCCAAACAAACTTATTTGAATTATTCCATTAATTCAGTTGTGGAGGCAATAACATAGCTTCAAAGAACAATGGACATCATTTCAACAGCAATAATAATTTTACACCAATTATGTGTGCAAATAAAAGGAAATTCTATTCCATCCAAATGCTGCAATGCTCAGGGTTTGATCTAAGAGGAATGAGACACTTTTCTTCTCTCACTCCTGACCCCTCAGAGTGGGGAGTGTTCCATCTATCCTACAGAGAAAGGCAGAATTTATGGTATTTCTCTGTTTCCCAGGGCACAGCTGTGCTGCAGCCTCAGCTGCTCAGGAGGGTTGAGAAGATTTTCTCATCTCTTACACCTTGTGGCTCAAGTTTTCACCTAATGCTGTATCTGCTCTTCTGAAATTAACTCTGATTCTGCAGCACAGGTAGCAAGAACGAGTTTTTCAAAAGCTGTAACACAAATTGTCTCTGCACATAACAACACTAAGGGAAAAGTGCTTTAATCACTTCAGGGCACTTTCTTTTGCATCATTATGAGAATTATCTTATTATGTTAATGTTTTCTACTGAAGTTTTAATCCATTGAGGATCTCTGGAGTGATACTGAAAGGAACAATTAACTACCAGCTAGAAATGTTTAGGTATGAGGAAGAAATGAGAAGTTCTGGGAGAACAGTCTCAAAAAAAATAACAAATCCATTTATGTTGATTGAAGCAGCAGAAACGAGAGGTTTTTCTCTGTTCTCCCATAAAATACAACTTTACCCATTGAGAAATGTATCACTGGAAGTAGAGGGAAAAAACACCTTTGAGGATTAAATATTTGAGATTTTTCTCTGCATTTTATAAAATATCTCATTAGTTCAGCACTGGTTACCATGGAAGTAATAAAGCTCTGAATGAAACAGTGGCATTGTTAGTAATTAAGGATTTTGGGGATTATGAGATTTTTTTTTTTCCTCCATCAAGCTCCTCAACGAAAACAAACACAAAAACACATTCAGGGAGAAAAAGAATTCATTTCCTAGCAGCCTAATCTAGGACTGGTATCAAGTTTGACAAAACATAGAAACATTCATGTTTTAAAGTTTTTTACCACAGCATTTCAAATACCTATGTAGGAGAAAAACTCTGCAGAGCCCCCAGCAGTTTGTTTAGCTTAAAACAAAGCACCAGAACCCTTGCCACGAATAGGGTAACTAGAGCTCAAAGTCCTGTATACAATATATAAGGAAACTACTTAATTTTGACACCAGCACTTTTGAGCTCCACTGGAATAGCGGGTACATGATTAGGAGTTGTTTAATTGAATAAAGACTGGTTTGTAGTAGAAAAAGAAATGGCAAATGATGGTGTTCATTTAATTCACTTGGGATTCAGCTTGTTTTCTGCTTCCTTGGTATTAATGAAAAGAAATCTAATTTGTTCTACATGGCAAGAGCTGTAATTTAGATACTTATTAATGCACAGTTCTGATAGCAGCTCTCTGACAAATGTAGTTTTTTAAATGTTTGTTTTGTAACTCCAGGAAGCTGTAAATGTAACAAAACAACATGTTTTGCATCCAAGTATAATAAAATTGGAAAAAAATCCGCTTCTTACTGCAAGCAGGAAGCCTTGAAGACTTAACCAGAATCTGGCAAGAGAGCTTTTGTAACACCATGACTTAAAATATACATGTCAATACGTTACTTTTTGAACTTTACTGTAAATCATGCTTGACATTAAGAAAAATGACAAAACAGTTCTCCTACAGTCTCTAACATTTCATAACACTACACACACTGGAGGCAATCTCAAACTCCTTGGAAAAATATTACTCAAATATTACCCAATTTTAAATAATTGGGCTTTGTCCCAATTATTTAAAAGCTACCACATCTATTCTAACCAGGAGAATCCTTCCTGACACTGCCTGCATTCATTCTTGCCTCCCAAGGAATGCTCCTGTTACTTCTTTCTGCTGCATGAGTAGAGGAGTGTCACAGGCTTTGCAAATCTCAGCTGCACCACAGGTTCCTAAACATATAATAAAAAAGACTTCAGACTAGATGCATAGAGCACTCTCATCATGCTGGCAATTAAGCTACTGTATTTCTAGAAACTGAAACTTGTTTTCAATGAGTTGTACAAACTTTTAAATTTTGTTTCTCAAACTCCATTCTATTCCAGCTAATTGTCTAGTTTGCTAGCTGCTAATTAGCTGCAAGTCAATAACTGAAGTTTCTGTCAACAGGATTTGAATTTCAGCTATAAAGCAATGAAAATTCATTTCCACTAGCACACCTTAGAAATTCTTCCAATTAGCTGCCTCTTGTCTTGATTTATTCCCTTGGGATGAATACTTACAGTCCTGAACTTTATTTGTTGCTGCACATATATAACCAGGATTATTTTCCAAAAACCTATTAATGTTTTCTTTTTATAAATCACCCCTAATCTATTTCCACTAGGATGGTGCCCTTATAACGTAAAGCAATTAGTATCTTGAACACCATTTTGTAATAAAACCTAATTAGCAATAATTACAATGGAACAAAAAATAGTTACCATTAGATACCTACAGGCTTTTTGCTTGGATGGTAAAATAATGAGGCCATCTAAAAATGTTTTCCTCTTCAAAGTAAAGATCCAACATACAGACCCTTCAAAATAATATATTAAGACAATATATTTTAAAATTGAAATACGATTAAACTTTAAGACACAAAGCTGCAAGCAGAAAAAACCCAGTTTCTCTTTTCGTTAATACAAACATTCAGAAGTCTGAAGGCAAAACTTAGCAAGCTGGTAACAAAAAAAAAAAAAAAAGTCACTTTTCGGTTTTAGATTTCCCAGATTTTTTTCACTCATGTTAGATCTTGCAATGGCACAAGAGATACAAAACAATTTTTCCTGTAAATATGAACACATTGGACCCATCTCCTTCTTTACTTGCTGGCTTTAGTTATGGGTTCTTCTGAGAAGAGGTCTTTTTGTGGAATGGTATGAAAGAAGACAAGATTCACTGAAGGAGAGCAAGGCTATCAAAAGCATTGTCTTCCAGCAGAAGGAAAGTATAAAAGACTGGAGAAGCATTTTCATCTACTTTATTGGACATTAGTTTTGCTCTGGTTCCACTGCATTAGATGACATGTAAATATTGTGATGCCATGTTAAATATTGCCTTGTACAAGCACATCTGAACCTGACTCCAAGAGATTGATTTACCTGGGCATTGTATTTGTATAGACAGGAAACTGTACTAATGCTCATATTTGATCAAGAAAGGGATGAACTTCCAGGTACAAATTCATACAGGAGATTTTGCTGTTCTGTTTGTACACTGAGCTCAGATGGGACAATAAAAGCACTGACAAACTTGAAGGGAAAATAAGTGTTAGAATGAACTTAGGTTTCCCTCTGATAAATTACATGAGATGCTTCAAAGTAAGTGGAAGAACTGAAAAGAAAACAAGCAGGACACGAGACTACTCTCTTCAGAGGAAAATAAGGAAGTTCACTATACCAGCATCTCAGTTCTGGGCAAAACTTTACCATTTTCAGTTGTGAGCCCTTTAGGTCAGGTCTCCAACACTGAGCAGCCTGCATCCAGTGCCTCATTAAGTCCTGAAGAATTCTTGAAAGACCTTCTGGGTACTTTTAGATGCTGCACTGAATATTCCCCAACAGCAACTGTCATCTGTTATTGCACTGATTCAGTGCCATTAGAATTGTGCTAAATAGAAGAAGGGGAGAATATTAATTTGGAAATTACTGATGGACACGTGGGTAGATCAGAGCTGGGCAATCAACAACTGTATTAAATTTAACAAGAGGAAGTGCAGAACTCTCTAACTGGGATGGGATTATTCCAATTATAGGTAGGAATTGGGAGACACTGCTGGAGAACAGTGCCATGTGAAAAAGCTGATGAATACAAGTAGCCAGTGGGCCCTGACATAAAAGGGCCAAGCTGTCACTGCCAGCTGGTCACAGGACACGACTGCCACACCTCAAGGGCTCTGAGCAGTTTTGGGAGCCAAAAAGACAAAAAACCATAAGAGCGTCCAGAGGAGTGCCTGACTGGAAACTAAAACTGTGTGTAACAGATTCTCTTAGCAAAGGATTGTTTCTCTCATTCATAAGGATTAACATAACACAAAAAGGACTTTGCCACTTTTATCAGAGAATAAAGATCCACTGCATCTGTTTGTGTTACAGAATACAATGGCCCTCTGCTAGAGAGAGAATTCTTTCAATAAAGAATTGGAAACAAAAACTGATTGGAAAGCAACCCTAGAAAAATATTACCTAAACAGCAAGCCTGTGATGGCAAGTCAACATTTCTAGAACACAGAAGAATCCTTTGAGTCTGAAATACTACAGATGTAAGCACAAGGTCTCCTGAATTCTGCTCTGGGTGTTTGGAGTGAGAAATGAAGAAAACATCTGGATGGCTAATCCAGGAAAAGTTGATCTACACATTTTGCTATGTCTGTTGTGCACTCCTAAAACACAAAGTATAAAAATACCAACTACCATTCTTCAGCACATGTCACCCTAAGATCTCAACAAGCTTTGCTCATACAAAACATTTATACTGCACATGTCCATGTGTCTTAGGAAATAAAAGTTTATTCTCCTAGAGCTGGTGCAGTCAGCTCTGGACTAAGAACTGGTAGGGAGCCAGGCAGCTACTCTGGTCAAAATGCAGCCCAGACTGAAGGAGCAGACCGGGATAATACACTCTAGCAACCAAAAAAGCTTAAAATTTGTTATTCAGTATATATCTGTCTTCAGCATAGTTCCTAATACCAGTGTGGATCAGCACTGGACTGCTGGATCAGAATCATCTGACTTTCAGGGACAACTTGTCTTCCCTTATACATTGTCCACACACAAGAAGTAAAACTGCATTTTGGGGAAAGTGGTGGTCAAAAAATTAAAATGAGCAACAACCTTTCGATGTGCCATGTTTCTCATGTCCTGGATTTCAGCTAAAGCCCACGAAGCTGTGGGTAGGACTGAACTGTGCAGGAATTCAGGGTGGGGGAAAATCAGGCAGTGCACACAAGTTGTGTTGTAGGGGTTTTTATCTATGCCTGATAATGCACTAAAGCTCCAAAATGTCAACACACAGGATGAAAATCACTTTTTCCCCCCCTGCTGTTAACACTTGGAAATTCCTCATTTTCATTAATTACATCATCAATTTGTTTCTATTGGTATCTTAATCTTCCTGAAAGCCATTTCACCCCTTTTGAGAGCACCAGCAGAACATTACACATCCCAGTGTTGTCACAGAGCCTCAGAAGATGGCCCTGCCCATTCTGAGCTGAAGTCAGTCCGGGCTAAGGACTGCAGATGCACCTTTCCACAAGATTAGCCACCAACACAAGTTTAATTTCCTATGTTTTCCAAGCTACAGAGAAGTGAAGAGTGTGGAAGATAGGCAGAGAAAAAAATTGGTTTAGGCTAACCTGAAACCTTACATTTGTCTTCATGTCCTGTCCCCCTGTGTCTTTGAGGAAATCAACAATAACTTCAGTATTTTTACACTCCTTCTACCACTGAGCCACAAGTTATTACAGCAACCCAATTTCCAGCTAGAGCCACAAAATGTGATGGACTGTGCTTCTAAGGTGAAAAATGTGTGAACTGGCTGAGGTCAAAGACACAAAGGAATTTCTATTTTGACTGGTTTCTTCCCTTTAAAGGCCTGTTTTCAGATTCCATCCCATTTCAAATATATGACACAGTACAGAAATGCAACTGGGAATGTCCCTAAACAAATCTTCAGCACTTGGCCACCTACATCTTTGATAATGCCTTTAAAATATAAATCATGCTACAACAAATATTCCTCTAGGGTTCTCTTCAAGACATTATCTCACACAGCTCAGCAGGGTTTTATTTATCTAAGTCATCCTTTTAAGTTAAATCACACGTTTGTCAAATGTGCTGCTGATCAGGGCCTTAGATTACTCATGTGATTAGCGTTAGAGCCGGAAACAAGGTTCTTGGCATTCCAGTGATGATTTGTTTAGGAAATTGATATTGGCATTTTCTGCATCATTTGCTCTTTCACCAGTGAATTACATTCCTGTCTTCAATTCTCCTAAAGAAATTTCAACCTTCTGGGAGAATAAAACTAATTAAAAAACCTAGAAAATTTAACTTCAGGCAGAGTCTGAGCTTCCTGTTATAATTAATGTACCTATTGATCTATTAAAATAATAAACTAAAAATCACAGTCTATTGCAGAAAAGAGTAAGGTGTTTGAGGTCAAACACTAGTTTATCCTTTAAAGGATGGTACAGGGTTTCTTAAACAGTCTATAGGTTAACCTGGCAGCTTTCCAAGATAAGATGAGAAGAAGGAATGGGAAAAAGGCCCTGCAGAAGACACAGGGAAACAATTGGTCATATTAAAACATGTTTCTTTCTTTACACAGACAGAACTGCCTGTAAAAATAAAGAGATGATGCAAAGCATTCATTCTTCTCAGGGACATATGTTAAACTGCCTAGAGACAAATGTTTTTGTTGTTTTGTTTTTGTTTTTTTTAGACCATGTTAGTTAACAGAGTTTATTGTAAGGTAGTCTTAATTCTGCAATGTACCCTCTGTGAACTTTTGTCCTCTTCCCCAGTCTTTCCTCAATACAGCTGCTGCTATTACACAAGTTAGAAAGAAAAGGTCTGCTTTAGATTTTCAATATCAAAGACAAAACAAATCAATTCTAATTTTTCAGGAGATGAAACCACTGATGCAGAAGGTCATTAAATACTGTCTGCATTTCTGTGGCAATGGAGCCCAGAATAAAGGATCTTACAAAATTACAATCACTGAGATTGAGAAGATGAAGAGAAAGGAAAAGTTTCTGCTCAGGAGAGGGTGTTGAATATATTTACAAAAGAGACATCCTCCTTATTAATCCCATATTACTGATTATATCCACTGAGTACTTAGGTGCTATCCCTGTGATGAAAATCCTTACACAGTATAGGAATTTATGACCCAAAATTCCAAAGCAAAATTAATCTTTGCTGCCAGCTGTCTTCCACTAGCATCACTATGTACCTGTAGCTTAACTTCAAATTTAAAAAAAGCCTTAACAAACAAACTGATGTTTTCATTTCAACCAATGCAGTCATGTTTCTTTCTGGTATCTTATGCAATGGAATCTTTTTCACAATTACCACAAAAACATATTCAAAATTCAAAAATCACTATGTCAAATTGAAGCAACAAGAGTATTGCATAGATGAACCCCAAAAGCAATGTCAAACAAAAGAGCAGGAAATCTGAAATTGGCATCTATGATTTAGGCCCAACACTGGACCACAATCTGCAAAATGGCACATAACAATTTACACATTAATTCTTTCTGCATCACCTGAACAGCCTTATCAGCATAGTTTCCAGTCCTTTAGTCTTGCTGGGTTCTTCGTAACACCCCTGAATTTTTATTTCCCTGATCAAAACCACTTGTGTGAATATATTAGATATTCATCACAATTTTAAGTCAGACTTAAAAGTATTGGTTTGGTTAACCTTCCCTTTTTTGCTTGTTTTCTTTCTCTACCTATTCTCTTTCCTTTAATCCTTCAGTTGCCTTTTGCTTAGCAAGTATTGGGTTTATCCAGACAATACCATTTTTCACTGAGCCTGTGACCAATGAGGCAGTCAGAAGCGTTGACCTAAACAGTTCAACATTCATTCAGTTTTGTCAGGTGAAAAAATTCCTGGCAAGACTTTGAGCTGAGCCCTCTGTTTCTGCAGAGGCAGTACAACAGCAAAAGGCTGAATGAAAACCAAACAAACAGAAAGGATTTTTTTTTTTTTTTTTTTTTCACTTTTAGTATTGGTTTCCTCTCCTCTTTCTTTGCATTTGTCTTCTTTTCACATGAAAGAAGTAGGCTTGACTTCAGTTGTAGCTCTGGCCCTTCTCAAGTAACTATCTCTATTAACTCTCCCTTGGCTAACCATCCCTACAAGGAACATTTTTTATTATCTCAAAATAGATTGTGTCAGTTGTTGTTAGAAACGGCAATTCCTTTTTTTCTCCTGTATCACTGGAATTAATTTCAAAGACCTGCAAAATGTGATAGTAAAAGGTTCTAAAATGTTAGAAAATTCAGAGACTTAGAAAGAAAGTTAGGTTTGGAAAGCCCTGGGAAGAGTAGGCCCTGAGAAATGTTAGGCCTTGTGCTTGCTAAAGATCATGTCAAACTGTACCTGTGTAATCAGTATATGATAAATGATACGATTGTTAGATGTGATTAGATACAATTATTGTTTAAAGAATATGAGAATGTTAGGGGGCTGAGGGGGATCATGAGAAATCCATGCTTGGGTAAAAAAAATGCTTACAATAGAACAATATAAGTTTAATAATTAATATGTAAGTTATATAATGATAGAGTATAAAACATGTTCAACTCAAAACCAAATCGGGTCAGATTTGGGTCTGTGTACCCCTGACACCCAGAGCTCTTCAATAAAGCACCTTCATATAATGCTTCTGTGATTATGTGTGTTCCTGAATGCTAATAAATGCACTGCCCTTGGGTTTGAACTGGCCACTGTGCACTGCAAACTACAAGCCCTGCTTCACTAGCCAGTGGCATAGGCTACCTGCAACTCTCTTGCTCTTTATTTGTACTCAGTGTTTTTTCCCTCCAAAACAATGCTGATTCTCTAATGCAACACTGTGTAAATTAATTTTCAATATCTACACATTTAAATCAGGTAATCTAGTTTATTTTCCTGTAGTCACCATATTCCACAGACTGAAAACAGAAAGGGATAGTTCAATATCAAGTTATCTTACATAAATGCTTTAGCAGGCTTTCCCAAAGTTCACACACATTCTCTCCCAAAGTTCATGGAAATTAATGTGAACAAACTGATTCTCTGATTCTGAGATGTGGAACTAATAATAAAAAGTATTACCCAAACTACAGTTGTTAACAGAACTGTAATTAGGATTTTAAAAATCAGAGTTACTATTAACTTTCAACAGTCAGCTTTTTATGGTTACATTAATTAGGAAAACATTGTAAGGTAAACAGCACCATATGCTTTCAGTGAAAAATTATTTTGTGAAGTTATCTTGCCTTCAGTGTATCACCTCTTCTCTTTCTAGTACCCAGAAATGCTGCTCTGGGAAAGTCTGCTCTGTGATTTCACCTAGGACAGACCCTGCACGGAGTTACCTTCTCTTACCTTGGGAAAATGGCACTAGGGCCACACTTTACCTAGGAGATAATTTAATACTATACATACATACATATATATATACACACATACATACATATATATATATGAAATAGCTGAACATGGCCTGTCCAGTTCTGAAATCAGATTCAAAACTCACAAAGACTCAAGTTCATTTTTGGATCAAGTGAGTGCTCAAGCCATTTGTGAACTACTAAAAGCTGCATTAAATGACAGGACATCTCTATTACCTGCTACAGCTATATTAAATATTTTTACTAGCCGAATGACAAAATTTTGATTCTTGTAACTATATTACAATCAGTGTGACAAGTATGTAAAATTTAAATTGACTGCATTATGATAAGGTCAATTATGATTGGTATGGCTAAAAGCAAAATGCAAATCTGTCATCTAAAACATTTAGGAAACATTTCTCTTATTCTAACTACCTATGTGTATTTTACATAAAAGTCACATGAAGATCACTTGTCATTCTACAATACCAACATCCATCAAATGACAATGTATTCCATCATCAGCTATTTGCTGTAATGGAAACAGAGTCCCTGAAATACAATGTTCTAGAAGGATAAATGAGTCTCACTTTGAAAATGAATGTCCCTGCTTCACCTCAGTGTTTATTTCCTGTGAGTGCCAAGGGATGCTGAGACATTCATCTAGCAGTGGGAGGACATTATCCCATTCCAATGTTCTGTTCTGATATTCTCTCTTAAATAATCCAAGGTCTATTATCAACATACCTGATCTATAAAGCTTCATCTTCCAGTATGTGTACATACTGTGTACACTGGGATCAATCCTGGAAGATACCCACATGATGGAGCCTTTCAGAGAACCTTGAAAAAGGCTTCACTATTTTGTGGCCTTCTGTCCTTAGCTGTGAGAGACTGATACACAGACTCAGCCCAGCAGGGAATCTGAATAGTCTATTCAAAGAAACAAACTGACTTTCTGCACTTTTCAAGGCACAGTATTTCCTGCCATGGTAATTCTTACTACATGGCCAATCCTATGCTGCCACATCAGCAACACATTCAAAATGTCCAGTGTCCTTCTCTGGGGTGATCATGTTCAGGGCTCTGCCAGCTTCCAGCAGGCTCCTCTCTGCAGGACTCTGCTACATGATCCTGTAGAGACAAGGCACTGTGTGCCTCCTCTGTGCCACCCTGAGCCCCTCTGTGCCACCTCTGAGCCCCTCTGTGCCACCTTCCGCTTCTGCAGGCGTGTCCCACAGCTCAACTCCATCCCATCTCTTCTCACACTTAGCCAATATCAAATGTGCAAAAAAAAAAAAAAAAACAAACCACAAATTAAAAAGAAAAAGACATACTTATGTTTTTAATATTTGATTCAAATAAGGGCCAACAGCAGAATTTTAGTCGGTTTGGTAAAGTTAGTTTTTGAAGGCTTATGATTGTGCTCACTTTAAGGTCCTGAATATATATAAAAAATATTAATTTTAGTGATTTTAGTGGTTTCAGTTCAGAAAACCATTCTGTGAACTTATAATTACACTCACACCTGTAGAGATATGAGCAAAACCACCAGCCTTTTGCAGAATGAAGCTGAATGCTTTACTCTAATACAGAATAGAACTAAGCCCCAAGTACTGAAAGTCTGCTCAGAGTGTACAATAACATTAGCATTTCAGCTTCAAAAAACACCTCTGACCTTCCCTTTCATGCCTGACACTTTCAAATCCTGAAAAATTGGCCACAACGTTCTTCTAACTCCACCTGGCTGCAGGATCAGGGTCACACAGACACAACTGACTTAAAGCCTATGCACCAGGTACTGCAAGAAAAATACACTACATCTCCTTGAAGAAAGTCTGTAGATTCTGTTATAGGGCTTATTATCAAATAGCATCAGGAATAAAAGTGGATGGTTTTTGTCACACAAAGGACATGGCAGCATTTTCCTAGGTGTGCACTGCTTTTCCATGTTTTTCTCATCACAGCAGCCATGCAGATTTATTTGTTCATAAGAACTTGAAAACAGTAAACACAAATTAGGGTCCCAGCTAAGTCACTAGTAAAATGAAGACAAGGGAGTTTAGAAACATACAAATCAAATACTAACAGAGAACACTAAGAACAATATCTTCATCTCCCAGTGTATTAAACCTTAGAGAACTTTCCCTATTCTTTTCTGCATTATAAATTCTACTCTTCAATGTCCAGTATCATGGAAGTGTAGAATAGGTGTCCTCTCTCTATAGGTTTAGTTGAAAACAACCTCTCAAACTCACTTTGAGCCTTTTTCATCTGATTGGTCCTACTTTGGGTTTGAAGCTTCCTTAGTTGAAAAATTTGGTTGTTAGATCATTCCACAACACACCTACACCACAGTGAAGATTTTATTTTTAAGGTTTAACTAACATTCACCAGCAGTTCCATCAGTGCAGTTTCAGTCTCTAGATGCTTCCAATCACTTGGTTTCATGCATTTTGAATACAGTCAACCTGGACATGATTTCCAGCTAAAAATAAAATAATAATGCAAATTTCATATTCACATAAGACCAGTGAGAAAAAAAAAGAAACAAACAGGAAAACCAGAATAAAACCAGAAAAGATACTGCCAGCAAAAGCAATATCAAGGTTTTTTGCTTGACCTGGAAGTATTTTAAACATACACATTTCATTTGATGTGTGCATGGAATTATTTTCAGTTCCGTAGAATCTCTTTGAAGTCAATATAAAACTTGGAACCATTTCTAGGTTTCTGCACACACAGGAAAATGTTTATACTCCTCAGTCAGCATTTGGCAGGAGAAGTCCTCAACTTCCCCTATAGTTTGGCAAAAATTCAAGCCTTATACTATAAGTTTGGCAAAACTATAGTCTGGCAAAAATAAGAAAACTTCACCCAAAGTATTGATGTTGTCAAAAAAAAAAAGGCCTAAACAAAAAGTAATGGGCTGATGGCTAAAACACCAACATCAAAATGATTTTCCAAGTGCTACATGACAAGGTAGCTGGAGAGAAGAGGCCATGCCTTGTGCTTCATGGACTGAAATATGCAGCTTCCATGTGACTAGAAAATCACTGGAGATTCTGACATTTCAAAAACTGCTCTTCTGCATGAACATCCTTTATAAGATTTCCAAAACAGTTACAAACTACTGCTTTTATCCTTAGGATTTCTGTTGCGTTTCTAAACTCACAGCGCTTACTATCATTTCAACTTTGTTTACCAATGTTTGCCCAACAATTAAGTCTATGCCTGAAGAGATCTAGAGGAAAGAATTTTAACAACCTCACCACTGATACATTATGTTTGCCAGATGGACAGAATTCAGGTACTTTTTACTTCAGAAGTCAGATATGTCCATAACACTTGCTTATTTTCCCTGATATTAACAGTATATATTTAATTTCCTAGCAATTTTGACAATGTACAGCCACAACTCCTGTAAAGTCACAACATCAAATGCATGCAATAAAGCATGTTTGAAGAAATCAGCAATGCATTTTTAAAAGGAATACAAAAATCCAAGCTTACATACTTGGGATTTTTTGTTTGTTTTTTTTTAAGCAACTAAGCTTTAGAATTTAAAACAGTAACTCTAAGATGCAGAAGAAGGACACATTAAGTAAATACAAGTTAGGACAACAGGATGCTTTAACCTGAGGCACCTTTCCCTCTGCTACACACTGGAAAACCACCAGCACCCAACTCCTGGCACACCACCACGCAAAATATTTATGTAAAACTTCATTAGCAATTCAACAAATGCAAATTTTAAGATAATTTGTAAATATTCCTCCCTAATTTAAAAGCATCATGCAGCAGCATTATGAATTATATGGGTAAATCTCTGCTATAGCTCAGGGAGAATAGACAATATGTTTACATAATTCTGTTCAGATCAATAAGGCCTGAATAATAACTAAACCTATAAAGACATAAAGAGACTTCAGGGAACCTACTTTTACTATTAAGGAACTGCCTTTGCACCTAATTTAAAAATACAATAGACCCGCTATTACATTTGTGGGATCCTTGTTAATTGTTTTATTATATATTTAACATTTGTAACGGCTCTCACAAGTCCAAATTTAATAACTGATGATCCATTATTTGGAAAATAACCTAAAGTGTCTAAGATATGTAGCATTTTCCTATACAGAAGTATTTTTTTTTAATGAAGTATTTTCTGAACTTCCATAGGACCATCTTAATTTTCATGTCCAACATTTATTCTCTGAGATTAACAGTAAAGCATTAAAACAAATAGGATTAAAAATTTATAGATAAATAATACACTGCTTCCTGATATTAGCAGTGTACTTTCAGCAGTAAAGGGGTTAAGTTACAAACAAAATAATAACTATTAATCATCTTAATTGTTCAGTTACATATTCCCTTAGGACTCCATAAAGCACACTTACGTATAGCTGCACTAAACCTAAAACTCCATTCTGTGTTAACCTTCCTATTTTTTGAGGTGAGTTTTTTGTTAAATTAGTGCCAAGGTTAATTTACCTACCAGGACTCAGAGGACAATACCCTGGAAAATCCCCAAACATTTGCTGCCACACCTATTGTGTTCAAATTCTCCACAAGTCCTGCAACCACAATCATTACTACCATTTTTGTACATTATAAAAGTAAAAAATTTGCCACTAAGTATTATCTGGAAACTCAGCAGCCTCATATATTTTATTGTACTGCTTCTTCTTGTCCTAAAGATTCCAACTTTTATTCTTCCCCAGCTCAAATGGTATTTGCTTATAGAAATCTGAGTATGTTTTCCTCTTTGTGCCTTTTATTGAGCTGTACCTCACGCTCCAGGCAGTCACTTCCTCAGTACAGGACATTTGCTGTGTTTGTGGCTGCAGAGCTCCTGACACTCCTGTCTCACTGGGATGTTCCATCTACCCAACACCCAGCCCATGGAAGGGAAGCAAACATGGAAGGGAAGCCCACAGCCAGCACCTGGAGGGGTTTTTTGGCCATCAGTCACTTGTTGAGCCACATGCTGAGCTGTTTGTACTCAGGTTTCTTAGAGGGAGCTTTGGCCTTCATTTTGGAGATCATCCCTGGAAGTTCTGCTGATATAAATCTCCCTAATACAAACTGACAACAGGCAAATATTTTCTTCCTGTTCTCTTTCAGCACCCTTCTTGCTGCTGTGACAGGGGGAGAGGGAAGCCTCCTCTCTTCCAAGTCCTCCTCTAGCTTGTCTCACAAATGCCCACGCAGACGGGACCGTGCCAGGGAACAGCAGCATCAGCCCAAGGTGATCTCTGCCAGGTTTACAGAAGTTTCTGAGGCACACACTGTGGATTTTAACCACAGAAAACTCATGGCACAGGCAAAGCAAAGCACTGCTGAGCAGAGCTTTCTCAGCCCATGCCGGAGTTCCCAGATCCCGGGCTCCCAGCAGGAAGAGGAGACTGCACAGGGAGATGGAAGAGTTTGGGATCCAGCACCTCGGACACAGACTACACTGTCCTGGGTAGGGGCACAACACCAGGCCAAATTCCTGTGCTCCTTCTATTTTCTAGAATAAGGATTCTCCTCAGAAAGGCTGCAAAATTCAATTTTGTGACATTTTTGAAGGATCCTGGGATGGCTCTAACTTCAGCCATACCACATCTTGAAAAAAAACAATGAACATCTCTGGTAGTTTGACTGCAGATTCCAAAGGGAAACACTGCACTGGACACACTTCATTTGAATTAACATGCACATTTTTCTGTTCAACACCACGAGCTGCAAAATTCCTAATGTTCAAAAAAAACCTAGAAGTTGTCAGATTATTCAGAGGATGTAGTGGAGCAAGTATTTTATATTTATTCTGCATAAACGTCCACACACTTAGCAGGCCATCACATTCCAGCAAAAATATCTCAGTATAAACAAGATTGAAACAAATAGTCAAAAGGTACATCAAAGAGCAAAGCAGCAAGAGTTTGCTCCTCTAAAGTTATCAGTTTTCATCACTGAAGTGGAGAGATGAGAGACAGAAGAGGAAATGCTGGATGCAGTCATGTAAACAAAGCTATGGATTTGGGAATGTGAGATGGCCAACACTGCAGTTAGCAGAGAAACAAAGACTGCTGACTGAAATATTAAATTTCTGTCTATTTTTATATTAAATATTGGTATTTACTCATCCTTACCACTGCAGGTGGTTACAGGTTTATTCTAAAAAAACCCAATACTCACCACCCCCAGCACGTTTAAGTGTTCAGACTGTAAAATGTATTTACCTGAACTTCAGTTAAATGTTGATCTAAGAATGCTTTACACAAATAGTGTTCATACATGAACTTCTTCCCAGCTTTGAATTTCATCAGTGAAGAAAAACACCAAGGTCCAAAGCAGTCAATCCAATCAATTCTTCACAAACAGTTACAGCATCCCATGAAGCCAACACATCCATTCACTATATACACAACAATTATCACAGAGCACTCCAGGGTACCTTGTTGTCTAGTGCAATATAATTATTTCAACACTAATTTTGTTACACATTATTAGTATTACAAGAGCACCAAAATTAGGGCCCTATGAAATCCCAGACAGAATTTCTCATGGTAGATGTAAAAGCCAAATTTTCCAGCATGCACATGTCAACGTGCTGCTGTGGAAACTCCAGTCTCTTAGCACCCCTGTGTAGCTAAATCTCTGGTTCTGTTGTCGCCTAAATCAACATACCCAATGGTCTGCAAATTGCATTCACAATTTTATGATCATTTTAAACTGTTCTCCCTCCTCCTTCCATTAAAGATGAAAGTATTTAAAATCTACCACACAGCTCTTCTCTTTAAACTATGTTCATCTATAACCTAGGGCTAGGTTAACCTAGGTAAGATGAAGAAAAGCCTGCAGAAAGTGCAAAGTTATGACGCATTTCCCTGTGAAGCCATTTAAAGGTTCAAATATAGCACTTCATCCATTTTAATAACAGCTTTAGGAAATTGAAGTAAAAAAAAAGCTGTGCAACTTTTAAAATTCAACTGTCTCATAACCTACAGAACATTACTAAGAAACAGCTGTGCTACTTTTTCTAAGAACCATTTCCTTTCCTCCTTTTCAATGACCTAAGTAAAACCAAAAATTAGGATGAAAAAGAAAATACAAAACTGACACACATTAAATTTCCCTCACTTTTACCCTTTGACTCCCTTTGTACATAAGACATTACTACTGACTACTTTCTCATCTAAGAGCAACATTCTTCTGTCCTTAAAATGACTGTGCAATAATTGTGTTAAATTTAAAGCTCCCCAAAACACAATGATAGCTTTTCTTTCACATTCATAGTACAGCTAAAAGAATAAAGCAGGTCTGATTTTCCCCCATGTTTTAATGTGGAAATGATCTACTAAAAGAGCAGATTAAAAGAAATATTCAGGGGGAATGCTGAGGACAAACACTTCTGGGAAAGGTTGTGGCATCCCAGGTCAGATCAACAGACCTGGACTGGCTACCATACCTGGGCACTGTGGTGTCACCAGCTCTCTCAGCCCCATCTTTGGGCTGCTGCTCCCTAAAGGAAGAGTCTAGAAAATAAATGTGAAAATAAACTCCCATACACCCAAGATGCTGCAGAAAAGTCCAGGTTCACGAGGTTCCCCATAAACTGTGGGACAAGGAAACTCTGCCCCACCCAAGGCCAGTAGCCCCAGCTGTGGGTAATTGGGTAACTGGATAATGGCCACCAGCAGGCACTACCCAGTCACATCTGCACCACTGCCTGAAAAACCTCCAGACTCAACAGTGTGTAGCACAATTATTTGCACTGCAAACACCTGTCACTTAATAACAGTCCATCCCAGAAAACAGGTGAGAAGAAATACTAAGAAAGTAAGTCAATTCAATTAGCATAAAAATTCTGTTTGCTTCATCTGCTATACTGGTGCTTTACAGCAAAGCTAAAGATGGTTCTTCAGGTAACAGAGGTGAACCTGGTTGTCATTTCCAAGTGGGAAGGGGTTGAAAATCTCTTTTTTTCCAAATGAATGTGAACTAAGAATTCAGTATGTACATTTTGCAATATCCATCATTTATACAGCATGATTTGATGGCATGAAATGGAAGGCCAGGAGTGCCTTATGTCACTGCTGTGCATGATGGAAGCCATGTAGGACAGGCCCAATACCTGCAGTGGGCACTTGCCATGCAGCAGCTTCTGAAAAAATGCTGAAAGGTGCTGTCATGGAAATGTAATACAAAGATTCTTTAACTCAGTTATATTTCTGCTAGGATGAACCAAGAGAGTGATCCCATTTGCTTCAGAAATAAACCAGAACTGAAGACACAGCTTGAGCCCTCTGAAACGAAGTGATTTTGCAATAGGGAGGTCAACATAGCTTGCAAATGTTGAGGTTCTCCAATTCTTAAGTCACAATGATTTTATATATTGCTACAAATACTTAACAGCTCCCTGGAAGATTAAATTAATTTCTTACTCCTCAAATATCCACATGTCACATACCTTTGGTCTACTCTGAAAAGAGCCAAGTATACTTTACAGCTTCCAGACAGGACATACACTGGGATATTTAGTTTTAGAGCTCCGGTGAGACAACATAAATTAAAAATAAGCATGAATATACTAAATACTCTTGATGGGTTTAGTATTTTTATATTTTTACACGTCAGTGAAATTTGTTGCATGAGAGAAAACCTCACAAGGTGCTCACAGCTGGAATCATTTCACATCATCACAGCAACACTTTGTTAAATGCCACTGAATCAGGTCAGCAGTGGGGCATTATTAAGAGGGCTCAGATGGCTGGTTAAGGCAGTGCTGTTGCTGTACAAATGATCCTAAAGGTGTAACTGCTGTTTCCTTTTTCTCATTTAGTCTTCCTGCATGCTTGCCCTTTAGCACACAGAGCAAGTGCAGTTCTGTTGCTGTGTCTGGGCACAGGACAGGTCTTGCAGTGCTTCCACAATGAATTCCTCACAGCTCGCTCCAGCTTCTTTGCAGTTATAATCACCTCTGTGAGCAGGCTGGGGAGAATCTCCAATATGCACACAGGGCTATCTGTAGGCAACAAGAGGGCATTTGTAGGAAAGGCTCTTTGGTGCTTAGAGCAATACCTACAGAATTGTTCATGCTTGCACAGCCCTTCCTCATTGTGTAAGTCTGAATGCAGCCAAGGGAAAATCAGGAAAGACACTTCTCTTGGTACCACAGCCCTAAAAAATACTCTTGCTTTACAAATCTGTGCTTCTATACTGAGAGCAATTTTGCACAGATACAATGTGTACCTCTCACTGCAGCTCTACCTTTAATGATGGTTTAAAAGGAAGGTTGGTAAATGCCTGTCTTTGCATTCATTGTGTACAGTGGCTAAATGAATTTAGCTTGAATACTAAGTTCAAAAGAATTGCCTCTAAAATATACATGGTGTCCTTCTAATGACAAATAAACCAGTATAGAAAGGCAGCAATTTCCAATAAATTGCCTCAAAAGCAGACAGTTCTGGCACATGTGAAGGAGCAGACCTCAGTCTCTGATGGAGCTTAATTTGCTTTTGCTTACTGCTAACTCAATTTCATAGGAATGATTTATTCCATGCTCAGAAATGTTCTGTTGAGGAAAAAAAAAACATGCCTTTTTATGGATGCTAAATATGAGCAAAAGCAGGGGCACAGTGCCTGTGGAAAAGCAGGCTGCCTAATTTTCTCAGTCTCACCTGAGAAAGTGGCCTGGGAAATCATAAGGAGGAATCAAGACAATCCTCAGAGATAGAAGACAGCCTTGCAGGTGTTGTTTGTCACTTTCTTGTTTCATTGCAAGAGAAGGTGGAGGGGTGGTGTACCCCACTGACCCATGATGGTGATTGTGTTAGTTCATTGACCAATACAAGTTTTACCTTTCTGGATTTCATGTATCAATCTATAAAAGAAGACCTGAGGTAATAAACCTCTCTCTCCTGTTCAACACACAGGAGAGTCTGTGTCGTGCTTCTTGCCGTTCCCAGTAGTGGGGCACCTTTTGGCATCTGAAAACACCAGAATGCCATCTATACAGACATATACTTCCTTACAATTCCTTATGCAAAGACTAGGTAGCTGTTTTCTATGTAGCATAAAAAGGGCAGGTGCCTTTCCACAAGATGAAAAAGTTCTCACTTTTGCACCTACCTTAATTCAGACATG
The DNA here is from genome assembly GCF_001522545.3 of Parus major. Taxonomy (NCBI): domain Eukaryota; kingdom Metazoa; phylum Chordata; class Aves; order Passeriformes; family Paridae; genus Parus; species Parus major. Next base: position 3,340,624 of record NC_031778.1, read on the forward strand.
AAATCACAGAATGGCTGACAAGACTGTTAACAGCCTCTTTAAAATATTACTTGCTACATCAGTGATCTCATCAGTGACTGTCAGGTGTTGAGGGCAGGATGAAGAGCTTTCCTCCCACACCAGTAACTCCTTGGCACATAGGAGAGAGTGCTCAAGTGTAACCTGGCCATCTAACATTAAAAGTTAAGTATTTCTTTGTTGACAGTCATTATTTCCATATGTTGTGGAAGATAGAGGAGGCTCCAATTCCTAGCTGGAATAAATAATTGTTCATACTCCTTCTGCATTTCTCTGGCCTTGTGGCAGCATTGCAGGAGCTTTGTATCACAGGCCACCGTGCTCTCCTCCACACAAGGCCCTGAGCTTTGCCTCCCTGAGGCACATTTGCATTTGGAAGATCACCAGTGTGGCTGTGGCTGTGGCAGGGTGCTAATAGGACTTCTGGAGAGGAAATCACAAAATCAAAATGATCCGACAGCAATTCATCGACTCTGAGCTGTTAACACAGTGCTTTTGTGACTGCATCGCCCAGTCCAGCTCTGAATCAGGGCTGTATCCCTATCTCAGTCTGATAAAACACACACACACTCCCAATGCAAGTGGAAAAGCTGACAGGGGAAAATATTTTTTATTTTATTTTAACCCTGGCTCCAATTCATTTAGTGAGAAATAATGCTGTGCTGAACACATGCCCCAACTTTGCCTTTCTAGGTTCTACCTGTCTAAATTAATGTCCTGGGCACTCCACAGCTTAGATCAGGCCATGTCAATAAACTACACTCATTTAGGATTTTCCACAGTCCTTTGCTAAAGGGCTTTCTCCCTTCGGCTATGTTTTGTAGAGCAAAGAAAACACAGGTATCATGGGGCACTATGTGATGTGAGGTTCTTCTGTACTTAAAGACTCCTGCCTTTTCATGCTCTTACAACTTAAAATAAACATTCTCATTATTTTAATTTGGTTGAAGCAACCAAACTCATACCTTTAAACAAAAAAGGTATGTGGGAAAAAAAAACCCCATTCTTCAAATCTGTTTCCAAAAGATGTGGTAGAGATGCTACAAAGTCACTTGAAAAGGTCCAGCCCATCTTTTGTAGCACTTGTTAAACTTGGATTCATTCCTATGACCAGTTAGAGGAACTTTTCAGTTTGATGCCTGTCAAGCATGGTTCTAATAGAAACATCACTGTAAACACAAAGGCTGAAATTTCCAAAGCCACACACACACACACACCTGGACTGAATATTTTAAACCTACTTATTGTCCCTCAGGGTAAAATTCTTTCAGGAAGACAACAAGAGTTTTAATGCACTTAACTGCCTCAGGCTAAGTCACTACTCCTTCAAGTCTAAATGGCAAAATTTAATTTAAACCCATGGGATTTTGTGATTTCTGGCCTAAGATGGTCATACTAACAATGACTTGAATTTTCTGTGGTCCATTTACAAATCATGACAAGAAACATAACCTAAGATGGCATAAACACTAAAAAACTTTAGTAGTCCTATTTATAGAGTTAATTATATTTTTATCGTGCATTCAATGTAATACATATTTCACGTTATTTCTAGTAAAAAGTTTCAGGAAATGAAAGCAGATATCTCCATTTTTAATGACACTAATGTGGATTTCAATTCTGCCTGTCAGTACACAATTAATCCAAAAGGGTCTTCTAAAAGATACAAATAATAATTAAAAAACCAACAAAGTGGTACCCTAAGTAAGGGTTGATAACCATAATTTGGTTAATTGGACAGCCTATTTAGGCTTAAAACTGGACTCTTCCCAGGGCTGTACCCTTATAAGAGCAAATATAAATCTGATAAAGATCCCTCTGCAGAGTAAACACAGAATCAGGGGGTAAGGATGCTTGGAAATTAATCTCTTCAGAAGCTCCAAGAAATTGTTACAGGAAGCACTAGATGTCTGAGAGGCCTGGATATGGGGACATCTGTTTGATCATCAGCTGCTTGATTTGTGCCTGTGCATCAGTTATGGTCTTTTCTGAAAAAGATGGTGTTTAAAGTGGTTTGTCTGTTTGTCACAGGCTCCAGGGAAGGCTTAGTCACTGATGTTGTGATCTCCTGTGTTGTTCCCTGGGAAACACTGATGCAGCCTAAAAATGATGACGATTCTGTGCTTTGTCTTAGAATAGAAGCAGCATAGCCAAAATTTGAGAAAATATACCTAATCCACTGCTCTTAAAATACAGTGTCATTTGTCAGTGAGGGGTGCAGGGCCATGGGGACGGTGTTCTGTAATCCAAGGATCCTCATGATATTATGTTAGAAGACTTTTTACATCTGAGAAAGGGGAGAGGTTAACAGTTGGTCTCATCAGATTTTTGAAACCTTTTCTCATTCCATCTCCTTGTTATTCTACTAGAGGAATTTATTATTGTTATTGCTATTGTTATTATTTGGGGCAGGGTGGTACCTTCAGCCAGTTTCCTATGGTGTATTTCAAACATCTCCACTGGGATGTGGGACATTTTAGAAAACGCTGAATGGCTTATCCTAAAAATCTGGTCCCTGTGAAAGATTAAGCAAGTACCAGTGTTAAAAGCTGCTTCACAAAAACTCCAGCTCCTCCACAAGGACACAGACATTCAACAGCATAAAAACAAAAGGGAATTTAGATTCAGGTCCTAATTCATGGTCTACCTGAAGGCCTTCTAGCAGCCTGAAAACTAGTCAGGGTGTAATACCTCTTAAATGGCCGCACTGCTGAATTGCCTATATTTTCTGTTATTCTTCTTTACTTCACTTTCAACAAATGTCCTCTTGTAAATGTCAGCCTGAACAAGAGCACAGTCGTGTAATACTCAATGAGATCTATATCAATAGAAATAAAAGATCCTTTACTTCATATCAATAGGAAAAAAAATGGTGGTTTTCACAATTCTAATTAGAATGGCATCAAAGTTTTATCTCTTCCCTCTGTAATTTTCACTTCACCATTTTATTGCATCTTTCTACTTTCTGCTTGATTTTTTCTCCTAATTAAAGTTATTTTCTGTTTTATCTTTCAGCTACATCTGTAATTTACAATCTTTCATTTCAGAAGCACAATTTCTTTGTCTTTCTCTGTCCTCTTCTGGCAGGTTTAGTATTGGAAATCATAAGAAAAGGGGAAGGAGTATAATGACAATATCAGGCAGATGATTTATCATGAAGATTATAGGCTAATAGGCCATGTCAAAGCCTGTAAGAAAATGTATGAAACACTGTCTGTGTTTAGTGAGCTCCAAATGTTACATTAGAAAAATTATGACAGGTGGTAATTGACAATAGCATGGTGATAAAACTAACTGGAAATAGGACATGTCCTTAAAGGTTACACACTAAAAACCAGAATTCAGACAGAAAATAACCTGAGCTACTTGAGACTCACAGTCAACATGTCAAGTTTTCTTCATTGTTGCAGGGTTGTTTTTTTTTACTCTAACCTCTGTATTCAATGCAAAATAGGACAGGAAGAGCATACAAGTTAGACTTAAGAGTGAAGTCTCTTAGTCTCTCAAATGATACAGGGCACTGCCAGCAGAAGCCTTTCTGAAAGATGTTCCTGGAAGGAAAAACTCCTGTAATACTTCAAACAGAGCTGAACCAGCCAACAGTTCTGAGTCCTTGGACTTTAGGTGGAATAGAGAAAATTTTCATCCCTGAAAATCATCTTGCATGTGTTTGGCCTTCATCTCTTGATTTTTCTGGTAGTTCCTAATAAAGGATTATCCATTCACTAACCAGCTAAAAGAACACTGAATGTGTGAGCAGCTGGAGAGTTTTCAGTGCCTTTATTTAAAGATAATTTTGTGTCTACAAAAAGGAGAGGAATAGGACATCCAGGCAGAGTCACTGCCATCTGCATGAAGATGCTGTGTTCTGCTTCTTCATTTCTCTGAAGCACAAACCAATAGCTCTGCCCAAGATTGATTGTGTACAGGAACATCTGACAGGCTGGAAAGCACCAGGTTAATAACTGCAGCTCACCTTTCCAGCACCAGAGCACAACAGACTCAGAGCTGTACCCATGATGATGTTTATCAAAGCCCTGGGAAAAGAACACAGAAGTGTTTCTCTTCCTCCTCCTGCAGGACAAGACAATATTTTGCTGAGGTCACACAGAAATCTCTCATCTAAACAACAAGATGCCAGTGCAGGAGCCCCAAAAGATGTGAGCACTCCAGTGATGCAACTTATTTTTGGGACTCTAAAATGTCTCCACTAAGTAAAGAAAGGCTGATAAGCCTAATTTTTTCTAAAGCAGAGTAGTTCATCCTTTTTCCTGCTTTAACTTCAAATATTGTTATTCTATCATTCAGTGTCCACTGCCCAGCCTAATGTAAAGTCATGAAGTCTAAAAATATGGCAGAACCCATCAGTCTTCTCACTTGTATTTTTATCAGTTTTTGAATTTGAAATGAATTAAATACTCATATTAATTTAATGATCTTACAAAAAGGAGTTTAATACATTTCCCAAATTAATTAAACCCCAATGAACTCATCTGCTGCCATATTAGCACGGCTTCAAAAGTTCATAAAAGCAGCTGACAACAGCTTGTAAACAACAGCTATTCCTCATAAGACCACATTAAGTTCTCTATTCCAGCCAATTAAGAAGCATTAAATAATTTTAATGAAAAAAGTTAATATTTAAACAGAATTATCATGCCAACATTTTTTCTACCAGTGGACACTCTCACTTAGCTTGTTTCTGTTCTTAAAGAGTGTCTAGCAAATTAAGGAAGATCCTGACATTCAAGAGATGTGATATTAAAATATTTGGCTTAGGAGATAGGAAGAATGTAGTAAAAAATTCAGTAGCAAACCTCAAAAATAGATTACAAAGAATTTGGTCTCAATAACTATTACAATATAGCATTCTAATGATAAAATAAATTGTAGATAAACAGAATATATAACAATCACAATCTCTGCCATTTATTCTTTAAAAAGGTATTTTAAAACTGGGTATTCACTGAATAAACAGCTTTGGTGAAGAAGGAATAGCTAAACCAAGCACTAGGGCTGGTGGCACAGCATCAAATATTTAATTTTGGTAACATGGTGTGGTAGTTTGACATTGATTGGTATTGAGGGAAGGAAGTGGGAAACACCCATGGAAGTGATTTCTTTGAGAGAAGTTGCTGGGAGCTTCCTCCATGCCTGAGACAGGCCAATAGCTGGCTAGTTCTGAGAACTGACAACATTTTCCACCATTTAGAAATTAGGTCCACCTCTGTAAATACCACCTTTTAAAAACCAGAATCCCGGAAACTTTCTCTTTGTTTCTGGCCTTGAAAGGTGGCGGAGCTTTGGTGAGGCTGGCCCTGCTCCCCTGCGGCCTGTGCGGCCTGTGCCGTGCCGGGCCGGGCTGGGCTAGGCTGGACCCAGTGGCTCCCCGTTGGGGGATGGAGGTCGAGGGGTGGTCCAGCCCCAAGCTGGGCCGGGCCACGGCTGCTGACACTCGCCAACACCAAACCGCCTCCTCGACCAGCACCGACAGCTCCAGACCGAGGACTGTCCAGCCCTCCCAGCGGCTGCTGGGCAAAGGGAGGAACCAATGCGGCCTGAAATCCAACACCCTGACTGCCTGAAATCCCAACACTGTGACTGCCTGAAATCCGACACCATGACTGCCTGAAATCCGACACCATGATTGCCTGAAATCCAACACTGACTGCTGTGGCCTGGGCAAGATTTAACCCTTTCACTACACAGATGAGACCTGCAGACCTAGATCCTCTCTCTAGGAAGAGAAAGAGTGATCGACACATAGAAAGACAACATGAAAATATCAAGGTCAGTAAAAGAAGGAGCCAAGCCTCAGATGGAAGAGGGATGAGGAGATGCCAAATGGGGCTGAAATATTCTTTTGGAAGGGCCATGGAGATAGACAATATACTGAAAATATCTTCTTTAATTCACAAAAGAGTATTGGGGGGATGAAGTATTCAAGCTGTAGATGTGAGCAGAGGCATTACATTGATGAAGCCAAGCAGATGCTGGAGTAGCTGGGATCCCATGAGAAGCCTGAACAGAGAGAGAGAGATGAGAGTGATGAAGACCCTTTGACCCCATGGAGAGAAGAAAACCTCTGTTCGCAGAGATGGTCACAGAGACAGATGGAGAGAACCTTTGCCTTTGAACAACTCATCCTAAAAATAATACCCCATGAGTTTATGGCCATGGACACATCCTTAGGAGGACTGTGAAAATTGGAGGAATTTCACAATGCTGAATTTTTGCCTGGGCAGCTGCTATTTGTGGAAATGAAAAGCCACAAGAGAACTGTTTCTTGTGGAGAAGTCTCCATGGCATGACAAGAGAAAACTCCTCTCCCTACAAGGACTGATAGAAGAGTATTGTATAGTTGGTACTGCTTTAATATCACAGGTTTTGTCTCTACTTTGTCAGTTGAGAAAGGAAAATGTTGGGCAGGGGGAAGAAAGATGTTTTGGATGTTTTATTCTGGTTTGGATGTTTTATTCTGGTTTCTTTTTCTTGTAGTCCTGTCAATAAAGTTTCTTTATTCCTTTTAAGTTTTGAGGCTGTTTTGCCCTTCTCCTAATCTATATCTGTTGCTGTATTTTATATATTGGTAAAGGTCTGTCTGCACAAACCAGCCTCTGGGATAAGTCGCAATATTAAAGGCTAAAATCCTTGAAACTTGCCTGCAGAAGAGAGAGTAAAGCAAAACAATATCCTTGTGTGTAGGGGAAAATATGTAAACTTGTGTGTCTTAGCCAATAGTAGCTTGCTCTGCCTGCAGACCCTGTAGAACCCTATAAAAGGTGTGCTAAAGATAGAAATAAATGGCATTCACAATTACTTCTGTGCAGACTGGTGAATAGCTCAGGGGTCTTTCAACACGTATCTCACAGCAAGAAATGAGTAAATGCCCTGGTGATTTTAGCTAGAGCTAAAACCCACTACATTACTTGGTGCATTGTCCAAGAAACTCAAATTGGCAAATCTAAACCACTACACATAGTAAAGTATGTCTATATGGAAATGTTTACATGAATGTACCCTCTCTCTTCAGAAAGGTCACTAGGAGAAACAAAAATCTGAGGGAATGTGTGGCACTGGTGGTGCTGTGATGTGTGGGCTGCCTGTGGATCTACTGCAGGGCTGGCCGAGGCCGAACACCATTGCCAGGATCCCTGTGTCCATACAGAAACCCTATGGCCTATGTCTTTACCAATGATTAGAAGAACACAAAAAGGCAATCCTTAAACTCAGAAATTTAAAACCTGCAGAACTACAGACAAAGCAAAAAAGCTTTATTTATTGGAATAAAAAAAAAAAATCTATGAAAAACAATTACTACAATTTTTAAATACTAAGGGCTTAGTACACTATTTCCATGTTATGAATCTTACAGCACTTAATGGTTCTGAAGCACTTCTCATCAGGGAGCTGGTATTCATCAGACTCTCATTACTCAAGCAAGCAGTGTCCTGATTGCTATCATCCACCAATTTACTAAATCAGATATGAACATTCAGCCAACCACTGTCATGTAAGTGGAAACCCTCAGGGGAAAGTAGCCTTGCTATTTACTACATGCAGAAGAAATGCTGCTTTTTTCCCCCCCTTGTATAAGATATGTAAAGGTTTCTGAGACGGGGATTTCTAATGAATTATCATTTACAAGAAACTGGGTTGGCTAGCAGTTGTCAGAAAGATTAGACACTTGCATAATCATAATGAAAATCTAATCAACTCCCCAGCTAGAATCAATTAATTTCAGGAAGAGTTAAGGAAAACTGTAAAGGTTAGCCAAAAATATATATCTAAAGTATAAGACAACATAAAAAATAGGAAATAGAACATCATGAAAGGTATTTTTAAGTCTATTCATAGGAAATCACTTTAGCTCCAGTTAAGAGTTAATCACATGTCTGAATAAAGCACACCTATTAAAGTCACACTAACAAAGCCTGAGACTGTGATACTTAGCTACAGCCAGTGAAAATGTGAGGAAATACCCTGAATAGGTTCTGAACCTGGACCTGAACCTGAAATTTTGTGCCCCAGAGAGTGGTTTACAGAGCTTCTCATGGCATCAGGAATTCACTGCTGTGCTCCATCTGCATGCCTTACACTGAGCTATGTTTTTAAAATGACTCCATTTCTTACCACACTGCATTAGATCTTCAATTGCTCAGTGTTGGCCTCCCAACAGCAGCTCAGTGCAACATCCAGCCAGCCCTTCTTCATCACTATCTGTGCATTTCTCCTCTTCTGTCAGCCACCACCACTTACATGTGATCTGGCTCTTAGGGAAACAGGCCTAAAGTAAACACCATATAACTCAGAAACTTCTAATCAAATGCAGTAATGCAAATCTCATTTCAGAAGGAATCATCCTCCTCTCTGCAGTGCAGAGATTTACAACAACACATAGGAAATTGGTTTGTGTCTTGAAAAAAAAAACCCCTCAGCCCTCAACAACTACCAGTTTTCAAAAGAGCTGACTGAAATGAAAACTGATACTGTAGAGAGAGATCAAAATTTGCATGTACATGTGGCTGGACATTTCTTGCATCTCCCTGCCCACTGGCTCATTTCCTGAAAAATTCTGCTTCTCAGAGCAGGAGTTGCAAATGCAATCCATTTTGTCATCAAATCATGGACACTTTGGTCACTAGGGCAAGAGATACCCATCCTGTAATCCCTGCTCAAATTAAGAGAGGAAAAAAATGTAAGAGTAAATCAGAATTTGGGCAGACATATAGATGTCTGATATCAGGCTGAGCTCTCTGCTATTGGCAGAAACTCTTGCCATCTTTCATAAAACATGAAGCATCATTTTTTATTGCACAAAAAGGAAAGGAAAGTAAAGCTTTGCAGAATAATTGCCAATCATGAATTGACTTGTCAAGCTGAAGTGCTCACATCCAGTGCTATAACCCAGTGCCTCCTTTGGCAGAGAGCCATCATTCTACCCATCAGAAAAAGCTCATCCTAAACAACATGTGGAGACCCAGTGCACCAGCAGAAAATACTTCTTTCAAATAGGATACCAAGCTGTTCTCACTCTGAAAGGCTGAAAAATAAAGATATTCAAAGATTCTGACACTTGAAAAATAAGCCCAGTGAAGTTGATGTGCTCAGTTACACAGGGCAGTAAGAGTACACCATGCCAAAGACTTCTACTGCCAGAAGCCTCTCTCTGAACACTGATAAATTCTAGATTTTTCTCATCTTAAAAGATCTCAACATATTTGGCTATACCTGAGAACAACCCAAAGCTACCAGAGAAAACTGTATCTATCAGAGTCAAGAATCTGGGGGCATACTGGGCTTTCCCTTGCACACAGAGCAATCACCAGCCATAATTTTAGTATCAAGGAATTAACAGTAAAATACCTCTAAGCACAGTATTTACTTTTGGAAAACCTAGGCAAAACTTAATGTTGAAAGTATGTACTGTGTTACTGAATATGCTTATGCAGGTTACGAGATTTTTGTTGCTGTATTTTATATATTGGTAAAGGTCTGTCTGCACAAACCAGCCTCTGGGATAAGTCGCAATATTAAAGGCTAGAATCCTTGAAACTTGCATGTAGAAAGTAAAACAATGTTCCTGTGTACAAGGATAAGAATGTAAACTTACATGTACTAGCCAATAGTAGCTTGCTCTGCCCGCAGACCCTGTAGAACCCTATAAACGTGTGCTAAAGATAGAAATAAACGGCATTCACAATTACTTCTGTGAAGACTGGTGAACAGCTCGGGGGTCTTTCAACAGATTTTTACTTTTAAGTTGCAAAGAAAAGACTGATGTGGCTTTTCTTTCCTGTTTACATTTCTATTTGGTTAAAGTATTCTGGGCAGTTTGTCTTCAAAACATGGGCTGTTCAAAAAGACAGATTAACTGCTCCTCTTACAGGAGGACAAAACAAAACAGGACCAACACAACAAACGAAACAGAATACAGTTGTATTAAAATTAGATCACCCACCAGAGAAAAACGGTCTAGATGGAGACATGCATGACATTTTATAAACTTCTAAAACAGAAGAATATTATCCATCTTAAGGACAATCAATTGGATGTTAAAATATCTAAACACTCTTTCTTAATGCTTTAAATTTTAGGCTGTGTGTCATCTGGGGAACTGGAAACAAAACTGAGAGAAGGATGCAGTATTTCTATTCTTTTTCCCGTTTCTTGTGATGTACTGACATTTTCCATGGGAAAAAAAATAACTTGTTAAAACAGTGAGACTTCAAACTGCTATTCCTAGTCTTGTCATGGAAACTGCATTGCTTGACACCAGACTGGAAACTCCCTGCCATATGCTTTTAACCCTTTAATAGGGTGAATTTCAAATCCTTCATAAAATAACCAGAAACTGGTTGTAAGGGGTAGTAAAGAACTATTTATTCCAACTGTATCTCTAAGCAAATATATTTCTAACCCAAACTTTTTTCAACATCTATTTAAAAGTTTCTAATGATAGAAATGCCAAAAGTTCCTTACTCTGCTAGTCTAGTAGTTAATGATAGTAAGCACATCACAGGTTCTCATAAAACAAAAATAAATACTAATGGATCAGAAGCTCTCGTACTGCAATTTCAAAATACTACTCTGCTCTAGTCCTGGCAAGCAGAGAAGCTATTTTCTCTAGATTCCCACCTTCCTCTTATCAGCCCTTTCATGTACCTGAAAACTCCCTTGTTCCAGCAGTCCTATCTTCAAGAGATCAAATAACCCAAATTCCTTCCATGGTCCCTTCCTGGGATCACTGCCCAGGATTCCTACAGTGCAGCATGACTCTGTGTGTGTGTGTGTGTGCACAGAAATGAGCTGCTAATGAATAAAGGGCATGGCATCCCCATGCTTACACACACAAGGAAAGGTGTAATAGCTGTAAAATCCACTTATTAAAGGCAGACTTTACATGTTTTATCTTCTTTGTGAAAATCACTTGAAGTTAGTCAAAAGTGAGAAGACTTGATCCTATGAGCCAAGCCACATTTAATTCATGTAAATATCCTTTCAACAGCAGCCAAGGGACCTTTTCTTGGTCTAAGATCACCTAATAACAGGCAAGAATGGGACCAAGGAAGGTGCAGCCAGTGGAACCAATGGCTGACACGAGGAGCAGCACTGGCATTTGATAATTTATGATAATCAGAGTTAATTTTCAGGTGCATGAAAGTTAGACAAGAGTTGTATGGCAAGAAGGAGCAAAGTTATCCCTGAGATGCAAGTCCAATGGGAATTTTAACAGGATGCTTGCACCTCCAGGTTGTGTTCTGTCCACCCCTCTCAATTAAATTCCTGGTAATTAAATGAGATTGATGGAATGAGGAATGCTTGATTGGTTGATTTGCTTGTCTTCAGAAGCAAAGAAGATTTCCCTGATTTGAAATATGAGCATGCTGGAATCTGTTTTCTTTGCATACATTGGTATTTCAGCCAAGTGCCACCAGAGAGATGCACAACAGAGGAGAACCTTTGCCACTTCTGGCCAGCATGTTATCCTGTGAACAATTCATTGCATTCTCAGATCTGTTTGTGGGAAGATCATCAATAAAACCTTGTGATATCAATAACATAACAATCCTGGTAACAATCCTCTCACCTGCTTTTGACTTCATCACTTTTCTACTCCCACAAATTCATTTCAGAGACAAGTTTAAAGGAGGATTTTTATGCATGTAAGTTAAGAAGCTGAGCAAGCCCTAATTTATGTAGCTGTTGGAAAAACATGAACTCTGAAATGCTTTTATAAAATTTGGAATTGGATTTTATTTTCCAGTAAAAACAAATCACAGATTACTGTAACTGATTATTTTATAACCTGCTCATTTGTGGCCAACTATGAAATCCTTTGCAGCTAGCATATTTTTGATTTAACTTCAATACTAAACATTTTAATTCAATGTTTTAGACCTTTAAACAACGAAATAGGTACAAAAGGAAACCTTTGTTTAATACAAAAGGGAAAAATTGTTTTTGTATAAGTATAAAGGAGTTAATTAATTTAAAGTATTTTCATTAGTATTTTCATTATGTCATGATATAAATTCACCAACAGTAGGTCAAAACCTGCAGGTTTCTAACTAAACTCAATAACCAAAAAATTATTTCTGCATTACTAAAACATGTCTAGAGTGTATTAATATTACAGCTATCAGTTCTTAAACAGATGCACAGTTATATAGCTTTATTTTGTATTGAGGCACCTAAAGTCTGAGAAGTGACAAAATGGATTTATAATCCCTATTACTTTTTGACATCTCTCATCCATATGGTTTATGTACAAATACTCAATGCTATTGATTACTTAATGAACACATTTATGTAAATGTCCAGAAATATCCTAGAGTTAAGGACCTCAGCTATGCATTTCATGAACATGAATGTGTTTACTTGCACTGCTTTACACATTCCATATATAAAGCTAGAATTATGAACCAATAAATCAATAAAGATAGAATTATGAACCAATACAGTCAATAAAATTTGCTCTGTCAAATTTATAGCAAGAATGTACACACACATTTAAACTCTAATCATTCTTGGAAGCATTTTAAGCAAATAGGTATATCAAGAGCTAATGCTCAGAGTACCTAGAGAACCAAGTTCAGGTAAGTGAAATTCATTTGATTCTCTGCATGGCTGAGAAGGTCAAGATTATATAAGATTATATAAAGGTACAAGGTTTATTGGCTGTGTGCAAATGTCACTTTAAAACAAAAGAGAAAGAAAAGCAGTATGTTAAAAGAAGTATGTTCTCTTCAGTAGCTTTCAACAACCTTCAAGAAGAAGGTACTTCACCTTGACAACCCCTGAAAGGTCTCCAACTAAAGAACTGCAAAGATCTAAGTGTAAAAGCAAATAAATCAGTATCTTAAGCTTTGGCACTTTTTAATTCCAGCAAAGTGATTCCAGTGTATTCTGAAGATTCATTTATATATCTACATGAATATTAAATATCTGTAATTTTAACTCAGATACTAAAAGACAAAAAATGGTAGAGCAAAACTCTGGGTGTTTTAAGCTTCTACTCTGTCTTAAGGCTTTTTTTATTATCCATTATTCACTTACTTCCTGCAGCATTGGGTATCTTCAGGATCCTACTCCTTATTCAAATTAAGAATACTAATCATACTGAATTTTGATTAATGCTTTTCAGGGTTTTTTCTGCTGATGGTTATTTTCCTATGTTGGCATCTTGATAGATATTGCCATGCACATTTAAGTAAAATAATTAACTGACCTGATTTTCCTCCCCTCTTGAAGTAATTTTGTTTATATGCTTGCTCCCCCCCCCAGTTGTAGCCATAAATGGAACCATTTCATTTATCAAAAAGATTGGTCACTATGAATTGTAAAATTAAATATTTAGACAGCTTTGTAGAATGGATTAAATGTCAACTGTGTCATCTAATACCAGATGACAGATCAAATGTAAAAATACATTTGATAGTAGATATTTTCTCATAACACTAAAAAGCTGGGTAACAAAAAATTCTTAGGGTATTGCCAAATTGAAAACCATGCATAATTCAGCATTCCAATAATTTCATAATGCTTGGGGAAATATTTCATACTTATGAAAACTAAGGGAGTTAAAGAACATTACAAACCAAATAAATGGTTTTATGTTTGGGCAGAAATGATACAATAGCTAATAGAAATAGGTTACTTGAAGCAGTGAGAAGAATAGGAAGCACCCTGGACATTACAGATTCACACCCAAGTTCACAGGATTGTTGAAGGAAATTGAAAAATATGGTATGAGGAACTGAGGGAACTTTGCATCCTAAAAAGGAACAGTGAAGGCCTTTAAGAGTTTAAACAGAGGAGAAGCTGAAAGCAGCATTTGCCCATCAGCAGAGGCTGCTGCACTTTGCTCTGATGATGCTTAAAGTCCTCCCTTGGCACAGCTCCCCTCCCTGAACTGAGTTATTGCTGCTCCTCAAGTGCCCATGGGCACAGCCCTCTGCTCTGCAGTCAAATCCTGCTTGACCAAGGGGGTTCTCAGCCTGAGAGCTGCGATGGACAGCACTTCCAAAATCACTGCCTTTTGGACTGGCAGAAGGATCACCAGCACCAAAACAATCAAACATCATTACAGTTACATACATACATCACAGTTGGTGTCAGCACCAAGGAGAATCCAGCAGAAAGAACCAGCACTGGCATGGCATTCACACTGTGAAAACACAGAGTTTCCTTAGGGACGTAATAGAGATGCTCTTCTTAAATTTACTGCTACTGATTCTCTACCATGAGTCAAACTCCCACAGCACCATCCCAGGAAACATGCAAAGGACTATTTGACTCTTGAGTAATCCCTCACAGCTGGCTCAATAGGCCTACAAGAAGGTATTTGTAAAAGGAAAAGAATACCCAGCAGTTTCACTACCCTATCCCCTTCGAAACAGTAGGAAAACACCTGCTCTACAGGACCTTCTTCTCCTGTTCCTGCTCAACTTTCCTAACTTGGAATATGTATCTGTTCTCATTTCCTTAGGTACTTTGGTACTGTAGTCTTGAGCTCATATCCAAAGCAATTCTTAAACATGTGAAGTCAATCTTTAGCAGCAGGGAAGAGCATCCACTCTACTGCAAATTTCAGGCCCAGGTGTCTTTGAGGACTCTGATGTGCAAATGAACTTTTTGTATGAGTTAAGTCTTTTGGAAGAGCTGGGAACTCTCTTCTTGTGTGCTCCAGAGGGCTGAGCTGAACACTTAAATACTGGTTTGTAGTGAACAATGAACTTCCAAACCAGGAGAACTATTTCATTTACAGTGCCCAAGATTTCCATGCCACTCACCCTGATGCAAATCCCAGCTCAGATTTTCTTGGCTATTACTGCTGGCTACAGCAGATGGTTGCACACTTAGAATTAGTAATTAGTCATGAGAAGAAAACGGGGGGGGGGAAGAAGAAGATTGTTCCTCTTTTACTGGTATTTTTGCTCATTTTCAGCCACACTGAAGATCCTGCTCTCCTGGCAGTGATAAAGATTGGCTGTTTTTCTGCAGCAGTTGATTCATTTTGCTTTATAGGTAACTGGATTTTGTTTGATAGTCAATTTTGCAATTCTTCAAGGGCTAGAAATTAGGAAGATAAGGTCCATCAGGAAGGTCAGTCCCTATTTGCTGAGCACAGGAAGAAGGTAATGCATTAGAAATACAGCATTTTTACAGGGGAGACTGGGAAAAAAGCCAAGGAACTGCTGTCAGCATTTCACTGAAAGAAATGAAAAGTAGATTCAGGACTTGAGTTGTCTTTAACAGAGCAGTGGGTTCAAACAACTGTTTAATATTTAATTCTGGACGTGTAATTTTAAGTCCATTACACTTCTGATATTTGCAAATCTAACAGACATTTATTTGCTGCAATAACGTGGCCATAATAATGAAATAAAAGATGCAGTGTTATTCCAAGAAAACCAGAGGGAGGCAAGGTGGTTGGGAATTTTGGCTCGGACAGAATTCTTGGCTGTTTCTGTTTCTCTGTAGCAGGTGGAGGCTGGTTTCCCCCAGACAGAACTATTTTGTGTCACACACTTCACACAGACCAGAAATGAACACTGACACATTTCATCATTATCGGGCTTTTCTCATTAGTGTCTAAAACATGGAAACTGTTTTATTTATCAAGGAAGCAATTGCTTCCCCTTGGAAACCAAGAGACATGTTATTTAAATCAGCCCCAGAACTGAGCTATTACAGCTGTCCACTCTCAAGCAAACAGATCTATTAACAAGAATAAATTTTAAAATACACATTTCCTACCCTTGTCTCTGAAAAAAAAAAAAGGATTCACTGATGTCACAGAATGTAGCTTATTAAACTTGTCATTCATATAGTAAATACGAAGCCATTAAATAATTTTCTGACTATCAGAAATACCTTCAAAAGGGCTTTTTAAAACAAAGCTACTTTCCTGATTAGAAGGGAGAGTAAATGAGAAAAAAATTGTTGGGCCAGACCCATGTGTGTCTTGTTGGGCCAGACTCATATTACCTTCAGTCTTTAAGCAGGGCAGCGATAATTCATTGCAGATGAAAATCTGACTTATTATCATTTCAAATGGATCATCTCCATTTTCTTAATAAACCACAGCTAATCTAGTAAGTGAACAAATGGCCTCTGGACTATTCCAATGCCAAGAATAAACAGAGTATCTTCATGAAAAGCTTTTTATTTTTCCTTTCCAAAAACACTAAGAAGAAGGAAGCAGCAGAAAGCAGAAATTGCCAATAGGTGCAGCCCTGACATGAGTAATCCTCTTCAGATGTGTGTCAGTGCAAGTCAAAGGTTCTAATGTCAGTGATGAGATCATTATTAGATCAGAAATCCTGTGACAATTGCAGTACTGTGTGGCAAGACAAATAAAAGAAACAGGAGCCAAATCGTAAATACACACATATTTATTTGTGGCATAGTAGAAAAGACAACCTCCATTTAACTTTAAAAGCTTACAAATTAAATTAAAACTATATTTCCACTGCCTATGATTAAGACCACTTAGAAACAGACAAACAAGAAAGCCTTTGTGTATAACCTCTTGGACCTGTCTGTTTAAGTGCACAAATAATGAACAGCTGAGAATTCTCTGTTCCCTGCAGGATGGGCTCACACCCAGCACATGGAGCACTGCAGTTTGCATTTTCCTCACCTAGTGCACTGATTATCTGGAATAATTTGAGAGACAACAGCACATGAGAATTGTGTGTTTAAGTTCTATTTCAAGTACAGACTGTGATTAACAAAACAGCAAGAAATCTAAAATTAAATGCTTATCAAGTGAGACAATTGAAGAATTTGCAGTAAGCCATGAGAGGCAAACAGCTCCCTCTCAGGACTAACCTAAGTCTTTTGGATGTCCACAGTAAATAAAATGAAACACTCTGAGGGTTTTAAGTTGCTAAGAATTTTTCCTTCAAGGAGAGGAATATCCACAGACACACATCCTGTATTTTGACCAGTTCGGACAGGGCCCTGAAACAGAAGCAAGCATGCTTTTGGGAACAGGAGAAGCCACCTTTCCAGACCAAAAGGAAATGCAAGGCAGAAAAAGCTCAGACAAATGTGAAAGAAGAAGGACTGCACACATTACAGGCAACAGGGAACATGAACAGCAGCAATTGGTAACAGCCAATTATTTCAATAAATTCCTCTGGTGATATTTGCTGATGTTGATGGACACCAAATGATTAATGGTAATCAACCTGGACACTTCTTAAGTGACTGCCCAAAATCTGTGTCAGATGAAAGAATTAAATTTTCATCTCTGAAGTACTCTGGGCTCTAATTACTTCTAAGTACAATTACAGATACACATCCTTGCTCAAAGAAGAAATTAAATTAAATGAATTTATAATCCTTAAATAAGAACAAAATGAACTGAGTGTATGGGAAAACTGACTGTCAGGTGAGACGGAAACACCAGCTCCCAGATCACAGCCTGTCCTAGCCAATTCAAGTATTTGCTGACAATTAATGGAAGAAAGGGAACTCCTCTCTTTCCCTCCTTTTCTCGGCTGTTTCCATTGTCATCAGCAAAAGAGCATGTAGTGGCTTAAGTGCAGAACACTGAAATATTAATTCCTATGCCCTAGTTTTGTGCTTTGTGCACCCTCCTGAAGTGTGGTAAGTTACTTCTTTTGGTTGCCTGATAAAAAATTGATTTATTCTGACCAGTGCAAACCTCCTAAAAAGCCTGATTTTACTCAAGTGGCAGCTGGAGAGCCAGCACAGTGGTAGCAGCTTTGGTGCACTCAGAAAGCAGAAGACCACAGTGCAATATCACAAACCCAACAGAGTTTTCAATAAATCACAGTGAAAGATACCAGTTCCTTCTTCCTATGCAAAATACTATTGAGTCTGAACATTTCTTGAGATGAAGACAAACTCAGAATAAATATTATGACTGTAGCAATCACAGAACTACCTGAAATGCTCAGCATGTCTCTCCTACTGTGTATTCAAGGCTTCTGTTTCCTAGAGTTTATCTACTGACTTATCAATCTCAAAAGTTAATTATAAGCCAACATCAGTACAGTTTATTTGAGCACCTTAAATTACTTCCCATTAGTTTTAGGAAACAATGACTCAGCTTTCTCTTTTTTAATTGAAACCTAAAATTTAATTTTTTAAATCTACATTCACTTCTGATGCTTGGATTTTTACATCTTATCACAGGAACAGAGATAAAAATCTCCCATTTTCATAATAAAAATATCCCAGAATGAAAAAACAAATATTTGATGTTATTTAAGTATGATTTAAACTTGCAATCTGAACATAACTCAGTATCTTCTACAATTA
Organism: Parus major; assembly: GCF_001522545.3. Classification (NCBI taxonomy): domain Eukaryota; kingdom Metazoa; phylum Chordata; class Aves; order Passeriformes; family Paridae; genus Parus; species Parus major. The sequence goes on from NC_031778.1 coordinate 3,358,942, forward strand.
AGAGTCGGTTTTAAGGGTGAGTGTAGGAAGTAACTTCAGTACAGCAATTTCAAAAACTCCTAGGAAGTTGTATGTTATTTTAAACTATGTATGTTATTTCAGCAAAGTAACTGTACTTCAGTCCCTTATTCTGGGTCTCAGACCAATTCATACAAAAATTGCACTGTGGGAAAAATGTTACTGAAAATTCAGACTAAGTTTAATGACAAAGCAAATTTAAGCACTACCTTAGCTACATCATGGCAGTGTTGTCCTTCCAGAAGGTGCATGCTGAAAACCCCAAAATGCAGCCAGCCTGTGGCTCCAGATGCCCCACCTGTTTATCTAATGCCCCTCCACCAGTTATTTCATATATATATATATATATATATATATATATATATATATATATATAATAAAATATTATTATTTCAAACCTCAGCAAACCTTCACATGCTGAGGCAGCTTAAGACCTGGCAAAGGATTTAACATATTTTAAGATGGTCTATAGCTTTCTGACCTAAGGGTTTATTTAATACATTTAAATACACGTAATACATTTTCAGAATTATTTATCTTGGAGGTTTTTTTACTCCAAAAACTCTATTCCAAGAAACTGTCCTTTTGTTTTGTTTTTCTCCTCTCAGAAGTCATGCCACCACCTCTACACCTGCAGTCACAGCATCAGGACAGACACACGTGGAAGTGTTTGTCCCTGAGTGTTCATTCCCTCTGATCTATGAAGATAACATGATATTGAAATAAAAAACTTTAAAATAAATCAGTACAAGGGGAGTTATTTCTATATATAATTCTGCTCAACAAAGCCACAGTCATTGGCAAGAAAAGTTCTAACCAAATTAACTTTTCCCTGTACATAAAACCACACCAAGCAAACAAATTACACAGGGACTCTGGAGAAAGCTGTGATTTTTCTGCTGTGCTTTCACATGCAGCATAGAAAAGCACTTTGCAGTAAACAGCAGGCAGGGCCTGCTACTTCAGTCTTGCAGATTAAAGCAAACGACTGTTTTGTTTTCAGTGCAGCAGCGTAGCCCCACAGCCGCAGCCCTTGGCTCCTGCAGTGCCACTGATAATCTGCCATATGTGGCACATCCTACAGCAGCACCCCCAGAGAGATGGACCCTAATCAACACTCTTGTGTTTTGTAAAGGGCACTGAAGAACTGACAGATGCGACAGCTGGGGCAAATTCCATTCAAGGAAGCACTTTTTAATCAAAAATTTTATACAAAGCATATGGGGCTTTTCATTGCACATGATTTCTCTTTCATTGCACATGATTTCTCTTTCATTGCACATGATTTCTCTTTCACGGCACATGATTCTCACTGCCTTTCATGCTGCTGTTCCAGCACGCAGCTCCCACACAGCAGCCAGTTCCCACACACAAGGACAGCACTGAGGCAGAAATGGGCAAGCATCCATTGGACAGAGCTGCAGAATTCTGCCCTTTGCTCTACCCAGTTTTAGTGAAGCTGCAGAGGTGCAGCCCAAGGAGAAGAGGCTGTGCAGAAACAGCTCCCAGCTCCAGGGAAGCTGCCAGAAGCTTTGCTGTCCTAAATAATGTATTCTAGTCCAAAAGCATCTAAAGCTGATGTTAAATTGCTGTCATCTTTTCAATTCTAGCAAGCCTGTTAATTACAGGGTTGTACTGAATTTAATTTCTGTACTCTGGATTCCACACCAAATACATGGCTCACCGTTCCTGCCTTCATTCATGACTTTTTTCATTAGCACACCTGGAAGCTCTCCAAGGCAGGCAGCAGTAAGGAGCAGAAGTCTTGTCAGAAATATCCATTAAATCTGTCACAGGTACTAACAGATCAATTGAGTGTCAATGAGCCTTTCAGAAATTTTTTGAGCAGCTGGTTAAAAAGAGACTCACCTGACTCAAAACTTTTCAGCGACCACAAAACACACTAAGCCTGCAGAACTGCTGCAGAATCACAGTTACTTAAATTTCTTTGTCATTGACAGAAATAAGTTAATTTTAAATGCCTGAACTAAATTAAAATTAAATTAATTAAATAATTTTAAAGAAAATGAGTTAAATTTAAATACAGTTTTTTATGGAGATGAATCCCTACAACAGGTTGGAAATTGCTCTCACTTGTTAATCCAAATTATTTTTCTGTTCTTTTAAACTTTATACAGAGGGCAAGTAAGTTAGACTACATCATGATTTTTACAAAACAAGAAGAAATCAGAAATTTAAAAATGACATATTTTAAGGTAATGTAGGTTTGTTTTGCAGTCCGTGTCACCATGGTAATTGCACACCAACAGGAGTCAGTCTGTAAAGTAAAAACCAATCACTTCGAAGAAATAGTTCTTTTTCTCTCAATCTTTGTCTAATTTTCAAAACTTCACATAAGAGACAGTGCCATAAATGAGGAAAGCTGACCTAGGTGTGAAATACTTTATTACAGAAACGGCATAAGGCAAGTGTTTGTGTGGATACAAGCACATCTACTGATTGTGTCCAACAGCTACCATTACACCAGAGAAGTTTTACAGTAACCTCCACCACGAATACCTAAAACACATCTCTATACTTCATACCTACCAATATTTTGTGTATTCACATCCTCCTGGGTTCTCAGTAAGCACAGAATGTCTTGGGCTCAGGGTGGTGGAAGGGGGTGACAGACAAATCAATTAAATCCTTCAGACAAACACAAGATATTGAGGGGGAGGCAGAGAGCAAGAACCTGAGTGTGGGACCACACAACTCTCCAAGGAAGGGACCCAGGAGATGACTGGAGCTCTGGGGATAGGATTGGGTGCCTGTTTTCCATCACTTGACCAGCCCAGCATGTCCACCTTTATTAAACTGCCCTGAGCCAATTTAATGGCTACACAACCAGGCAGCTCCAGTACCTGCCAGCAGGGCAGGGCGTCTCTGTCAAGCCTGGGAGTGGCAGAGCGTGCAAAAACTAACACAAATTATATATTGTATTCTCAAAACAGTCTAAACTATACTATGTTTATGTTCACCCCCCCTAAGATGGAGACAAAAAACCAAAACAAAAAAAAAAATAAAATCTAATATTGCCTCCATTGTCCTTTATGCACTGCCTTTGAGTCTAAGAAACAAGAGTCACCCTGACATCAGACAACATTTAAAATATGATAAAGACTTGTGCCAGTCTGGTGTCACTGTCACACTCCCTACAAACACACCACAAATGGTTGTGGAACAGCAAATCCTCCTGGTGCTGGGACTGCTCCCAGAGATGCTCAGTGCTCCACAGACAGAGATAAAAACACTTGTCAGAACTAAACACAAGGAAGAAAGGACAGTGGAGGAAACCAAAGGCCAGGAGAACAAATTGGTTTGATCCATTTCACACAGCCAGAAACAGGAGAACTGAGCAGAAACTCAATGACCTAAACCTCCTGTCCAGAGTTTGAATTCTTTATATTCTCCTTCCCCTTCTTGCTTCATAAAAGAAGCATCACATGCATTTTTTAGGTGGCCCTAGCAAGCAAAGGGATCAACAGCACTTTCAGGCTATCAGGAGTGTTTGTTCTTGTCCAGAAAAATAAAGTTTTTTTCAGCTGATTGGAAAGAAACAGGTTTAAAGAAAAGTGGTTTCTTTAAAGCTGCTTTAAAAAGCAGATTTAAAAAAAAAAAAAAAAATCTTTCCACAAGAGAATCATTGACCAATAAGCACAAGGAGCTCTAAAGAATAAATAATTACCTATCCAGGCTGCTGTTTTAAAATTCTTTTTAATATCTAGAAACCATTACAAGCAAGTGACATGTCCCTGCTGCTTTACACTAACTCAAGTTACACTAACTCAACTCCATTCTGAGAAACACATTTTAAAGCATTTTGATTTTATTTTTAAAACAAGCTAGAATCCTGCAGTGCCAATTTTGTTGCAGTAAACTTTTAAGTGGTGAATATTCCAATTCCACTTGTTGCATTACTAACACTTCCTGGTATTATAAATTGTTTTTCTAAGTATGTATAAAGGAAAATGAAGTATTTATTAATATTTATGTAAAGGAGGGAGGTGTAATTGAATTAATGGGTAGAACACAGATGGAATGAAAGTGTGAAGAGAGATATTAGAGTAGAATTTGCATTATTTGACTCAGTTTATTCCTTCAGATCTTCCCACTGCTCTTTCAGCGTTCCTTCTGAGAGTCCCTCCTGTTATTGCAGCACTGGAAGTAAAGGTGGGTTCAGATTTTGGATTCTCAGGTTCACACACACTGGAGAGCAGAAGTGAGCAGCTCAAGTTTACTGCTCCCTGAACACCAAATAATGAAGAGAATCAAACTACATAAGAAGAGAAAATGTCCTGGGGTATCATTCTTGTTTGCTTCAACTGGCTCACTGAAAATCTTCCTGACTAGGAGTTATGCTTGCTAGCAGAGTTTTTAAATAATTTCATTTATATCAATACATGTTAGAAAACCTTCATGTCTACCTGAAATTGTAAAAACCTAAGCAGCTTGATTTCCACTGCAATCTTAATGATGAGGAATAACTGGAGCAGTTTCTCATTTTTCAGCTGCTCACACTTATTTTAATATATGAGCCTGTTCAGACCTCAGGTAACCCTCCATGTATCACTCAAATCGTAAGGAGAGACCTGTTCCACATCCTTTTCACCCCCAAACAGATGAGTTTCCTATGCTGTCCTTCCTGTGACTTTCAGAATTTGAAATCCTTGAGGAACTATCTCTGATTTCAGAGAATGTCTAAAAATTGTAGAAACCATGCTTAACTACACAGCAAAAATCACACCTTAAAAGCAAGTTACATTCCAAGTCCACACTAAAAATGTTTCACTGCAGAAGAAAAATGTGTTAAAATAGCACCTCGACAAAATAAATACTTTCTGCAGCTATTAAAATATTATTTTGAAAATAAAAAGGTAATGGCTATAGTTCATTGAAATGAATGACTTCATACTTCAGCTGCAGATTCAGACACATTGTCCACAGTATAATTTTTAACTACAAGCAATGGCTCTCATACAGCAAGGCTTCATTTGTTTCAAAGGAGTGTGACACAAAATCTACATCCACCCTCAGAGCATAACAGCAGCAAAAAATTTTTTGGACCAACAGTCTCAGCAGTTCCAGTACTCCCCACTCAGGTTTCTGGTTTGTGTTCTGAATAGCCCAAAAGTTTAACAACTCTCACTATTTTCCTGGAACCTTCAGTGACAGCCTGTTTTAACTTAACAATTTTTTATTTAAATGGTTATTTAGTATACATCATGATTTTAAAATGACAAATTCTGCCCCTATTCCATTGTGTAGGGTTGCAATCCACTGTAATATCCTGTCCTATTTTTCTAAAGATCAAGTCTTATGCATAAAAAGAAAACTACTCAAAAACAGTTCAAATGTATCTCAAATCACTATTTTGCTCAAGTAATTTTAAAAGTCCAAGTGGATATCATCATTCTGGAATTAGTTGGTTATTTTCCTTGCTTCTTTCTAGCTTAAAGTAATTTAGCATATTTTGGTGTAATGAAGTATCTCAGTGTTCCCATTCATTATTGGTTTTACCTGTCAGGAGGAGCTGGCATTCACTCCCATGCATAGAATTCTCATTTTCTCCCTAGCCCCTTCCTCCTGCAGTGAAGACCTCGCAGCAGCCACTGAAAGCTCCATCAGAACAGACCCTTTAGTCTCCTTTGGACACACTGATGTCACCCCTACTGTTATTTCACAGCTGTAAAAATGACTAAGAAAGGCAATCACAGAAAATAACCAAACCCCAAAGCCCTCAAAGCCCTCATCTCTGAGCTTCAGGGACTAACAGAGGTCACTGTGAGAGGGACTGATTTTTTGGAGCATTCTCAATCTGAAACCTGAGCATTTTTATCACTCTTTTACTTTTAGTTACGCTTTACTTCTTTAAGCATCCCTTAAGTCAAAAACAGATTCTCCATAATTAATTGTGCTATTACCAATCTTTTATTGTACCTTAGATTAGGATCATTGTGAAGAGATTGGTTTTTTTTTGGCTTTGAAGGCTAAAGTCTTAACTAATTAAGCTACAGTAATAAAGGTAAGCTTCAAAGGTAGAAATAAAGAATAATTTAAAAATTGTTATAAACAACTGCAACACTCCATGGCTTTGCCTGCACTTCCTATTTTTTGATCATGTCTCATTTTCACAGAGAAATATTTAACACCAATGAATTCTGGGCAACCTAAACTGACTCATGTTCTAAGTCTGGCTGACAGTGAATAGAAAGGATAATATTCAGAATGACAACTTAATTTCTGTACTTTTAATTTTGTACCAAAAGGATAGTTGCTGTTATTAATGCCACTGCTTATCAATACAAACAGACAAACAAGGAGGCTGGGCAGCTTCACAGTCAGAAGCAGAGCAATGGGAATTTGTGTTCAGCTCCTAGGTGTAGGAGGGCTGACAAGCAGTGGATTTGCTGTGGTGCAGCTGACAATACACACTACTCCGAACTGCTAAAAATAAAAAAGAAGATTTGGAGAGTTTGTGGTTGCAGCTTGTAGTTTAGTGATATTGAATATGAATATTCAGGCATCCTTCCTGGCTGGTTTAATTGTCTCCTTATTCTTTACAGTGCTTTTAGCACAGCCAAAACACAGTCAGAGACTGAGACTCCATCTGCCCAGAAGGTGTGAACTGGAACTGCTTCTGAGACAAAGATTACGTGTCTGGGGGGAGCCAGACCTCTGACCTCGCTAAGAAGGTTCTCTATAAATTTATCAAGAGCATAAAAGTAGCTGAAGACGTAATGTGCCCAGCTCACCCCAGTACAATTACCCAGCTCAGCCTTGCTACGACACCAGGCACTCAAATGTGACTTTATCAGCCCAGAAATGGGGCCACAGTGACAAGTTTGGCTCTTCCAGGGTGAGAAGGGACATCCATCCCCTCACTGCCCTGAGTATTACCTAAAACACCACCAACAGCAGAAGCCCCCTCCACACCAGGCTGTTTAAGATGCTCACAATGCTTTTAGGGAGGAACATAAAAGGCTTCTGCACAAAAAGAGTGGGAAAAATCTGCTCTGCCATGTGGATAGGACTAAAACTAATGGACTAAAACCACTAGCTTCATGAGAAACCAGAAGTATGGTGAAGTGTACAACTGACTGCCCAGGGAAGCTGTTGCATCTCTGCCACTACAGATCTGTAAGATTAGGAGAGAAAACTGTTTTTTTCAGGAATGACAAGGCAGGAGGATGGACTGAGGACATCCTGAAGTTCCCTTCAGATCTATTTTTGCACAGCACTGCTGATGAAACGTAGTTGCTGCTATTGGAATGCAGCTAGATGTCTCTTCCAAAAGCCTTCCATAATCTCACAGCATTTTGTGAGAGACAGAATCCTGGAAAATTGATTCAGTAGATCCCACCTTGTTTCTAGCCAAACTACCCCTAAGCCTGAAAGTCAAATCCTGGAAGTGGCTACCAGCCTCCCCACCAGAAAGGGTGTTGATTGTTGCATGGCTGCCTGTGCCAGGTGGTGTAAATTGAATTAGTTACATCCTTCTTTTGGGGATATTTGATCAGATTTTTTAAAACAGAGATCATTCCCATGGATGTCCCTAAATGAGCTAAGTCCACTTTGCACCTATACAATGCTTACAGTTTCTCTGTAGGTTTTGTAGGGGTTTATTTTTTGGGGGGTATTTTTTGGCCAAGGGGAGGTGAGGAGGGCCAGGGAATGTCTCTGATACCCTGCAAAAGGCTCCAAGGTGCCATGGTGAGTTTAGTTATTTTAAAGGTCAGTTGTATTTCAACACTAGTGTGTAAAAATCCTTTTTGGGCCAGGACTTGAAAAACTGAAATACAGAAAAGTGCTGATCCTGAAACTTCTCACAATCTTATACTGTTATTTTCAACCTTTCTTCAAAACTAGGAGACAAAAAATACAACTGCATAAAAAAGAAAAAGTGAGGTATGCTTATACCATGATAATGTTAAGAACCAGGACTTTACATATACTTCAATTATTCACAATAAATTCATTAGATGAAGAGACACCAAAAGCCATTCATTGAAGTCTTGTGAAAGTCTTCATGCTCCAGTTATGAAAAATGCTGATCACATTTGACAGCCAGCACTTTCACAGGCACATTTAGTCCTGTTAGTCTCTCCATAGTCCTTCCTGGAACACAGAGCTGGGAAGGAAAATGCACAGAAGACTCCTTTTTCTCCTGTCATCACTCCTGATGTTAAACACTAGATAGAGGTGGAAAAAAAGTGCAGATTACAGTAATTTTCTCCTGTGACCACTCAGGTTTGATGTGCACCATAATGTGTGCACTCCTAGAAGGGGTTGACAGACTTACCTTAGTAGCCATGGTGATGAAAAAAGGCAGAGGTATTAGAAAAAACATTAAAGTTACCATAAGTGAAAACCAAAACACTGTTTGCAGCTTGGAGTAGGCCTGTGCCACAAGTAACATTTAAACTAAAAAAATGAGATCATGGGGATAGATACAGAAAACACATCAAAGCACTGAGGGCAGACAAGAATCATTGAAATTATCAAATTAATTGGTAAGAGGCAAATGCCTCTTAACAGCTTAGTTCTGTTTAGTCACAAAGCAGTTACCTGGTGAACAATTATTTGCCCAGGTGAAAAATACAAATGTATGAACTACCTGTGCACCAGGGGAAGAAGAAGGGTACAAACACAAGGACTAAGTTAAGCACATGTCCAAAAGAACTACATCCTCACAAGCAACATATAAATATGGAATACGTAAGTATTATGCTAGTAGATAAATATATTAAATAAAGAGGCATTTCCCCTACCATGACCTGTCACAGTGATAGATAAATTCCCCTAAACTTGTCTCTGATGGAAGACAATGAAAGGAAGTGTGTTTTTAAAGTCTACTATTGAAATAGTACAAAGTACTATTGAAAAAAGAAGTTTACTTCTATAAGGTAACTCTAATCCGGCTGGAAGAGCCAACAATCTGCCTGTTAACTATTGCAGGGGTTTTTGCAGAGGAGAAATCACAGAAATTTAGTCTTACTACGGTTTGCTCAAGGAGATCTCAGCACAGATCAGAAACTGCCCTGATACATTCTTGAATTTGGGCCTGTTAAAAAAACAACCAACCAAGCAAACATTGAGAACTTTCCAAGTACTAGAATGTTTTTCTTCTCCAGTATTTGCACAAAATACTGAAAATATTAACAGGCTGATGATAAAAGGACAGTTGGAGCTCTGATTCTCTGTTACAATCAAAGACTGATATATTACACAACTGAAATTTCCACATTTAAACAAAATATGGCCATCAAAGATATTCCACATTACCACACTATTAAATGAACAGCTATTGAATATTGTTAATTTTGTACTTGTATCTGTTTCAGTTTTCTCCTACTAAATACATGATGCAAATTGAATTTTCCACAAAAACCTTTATTGAATTAATGATATTATGAAACCAAATAAAAGTACATGACATTAAAGCAAAAATTACAACAGAAAAAGTTCCTCCAACATTTAAAAAGAAAGGAATTTTTTTTAAAAAGTGCATAGAGGTTTTTCCAAAAACAGGGAATGCAGGCCCTTCAAGGGAATGAAGGGTTCAATCAGTACTATATTATTATGCCTGGACTGCAGATCATGAAGCCAAATAATGAACTATTAATATCAGGGAATACACAGAAAGTACTTACCCTTGTAAGAAGTAAATACTTCTCACAATAGGAATACTTCAAATCAATAAATGGAGAAGCTAAATTAAAACTACCGTCCAACAGAACCTGTATCACAAAAGCCAAAGTCCAGTATTTGAAAGGATAATTTTCTACATGAAAAGTAAATCACCATTTAATGAAAAATGTGTTGATTCTCCCAATGTAAAAGCTAAGAAAATAATTAGGCTAACGAATTCCCAGTTGGAAGAGTTTGCAGTGGCAGTGACAACAGCACCAGTGATTAACACCTCTGGAAGGATCCTAAGGGAATGCAACCTAAAGAATCCAATCTAAGATGGAACACCCACAGTGACAGAAAACTTTAAAGAAAGGAAAAAAATCAGAAGGGCCTCTTTTCACTAGGAATTGATCTTCATGCAGCCAAGCATCACAGGGCACTATGAGTGACAAACAAATCTTGATATTAAAATGGGGGTCAATGTATAAAGTCCATTTGAGACCCCCAGTTTGACAGGGTAGGAGCTGATGCCAGCATAAGCTTTTGGGAAAAGTGACTGAGAGCAGTTCCTTCAAGATGCTGTAAAATGCTGTTTGGGACAAGCACTTGGACTTCTGGGACAACTCCCCAAGAACAAGGATACTCACCTTTACCAGTTCCTTTCCTTAGAAAAGGTAAAGATTCTTAAGCAATATTATCTTTTTAACAACTGCACCATCTTAGGATCCTCAGAACAGCTATCAAACTTTACTGTTCTCCCTTTTCTTCAAAAAGTATTTTTAATGAAAGAGAGAATTTAAGAGAAAACTTGCTCAACAAGTAGAAGTCCCATATTCTGCTTAAGATACTCAGGACAGAAAAATGGCAGGTAAAATAGACTTAATACAAATGCAACTTGTATATAACATACATCTATCATAAAGAAATCTGAGCAAAAATGTTCAAAACCTCCATTAAATTTTCTTAATTCAATCAACTCTTGACAGTTACAAAGTACTTACACAGTAAGATATGATTTGAGCAACTTTAAATATTTGTCACACATTTTATCCATAGCCAGGTAACAGAACAGGAATAGAGAAAGCAGGGGCTGTTACTGCTGAACAAAATTAATTATACATTATTACTTTAGGAAAATGCTACAATTCATTTCCATAAAAGCAAATTCAAGTGTAATTGCATAATTATTGTGTTTTCATTAAAAATATATTGATAGCTGGTGCCTGCTGTATTATTCTCTTTATTCTGTTCTGCTTCACAACAAATTCAGTGCAGGAAACATCTCATTTCAGGAACTGTGGGCCAACAGTCAGGTCCTGAGTCCTCAGAACTTTCCATGAAACCTTGACATGTGACAAATTGCACTGGGAATTCCTTCCTTACAAATGTCCATAAATTCCCAATGCATTCCCCAGGCTCAAATGTTGCTGCCCATGTTCATTCCTACCTGCAAAGGGAACAGGAGCATCTTTATCCAAAGCAACCAGGGGAGGGTCCAAGATCACAGTGTCATTGTTTTCAGTTATGATTCCATGGTATGATGTCTCAATCCAGGGTTTGTGTTTGTTCACTAGAAAAGAAAAAGCATGCCTAATTAATTTGGTTTGCATTTCATATCCATTCAGCTCATTTTATCTGTAAAGAGAAATTATTTAACATACTTCCAGTGTTAATGGTATTACTCAAAAGCCACTAACAAAATCCCTACAATAAATATTCAGATATAAAAGAAAAAAGGCATGCACATTGTACTGCACTGATGAAAAAACCAACACTTGCAGACATCCCTCCAATTAAGACACCGACATAAAAAGGCAATTTGGAAAACGATTTTAACGTGTTCCCAACTGTCAGCCTAATTAGGTTAAGACATTTTTTAAGGAATTGCTTTCAGGTGCAAAAGAAAGGGCATGCAGAGAAACCCAACTTGACATGACACAAAGCAGAACAGTGAGACACCATCAGAGTGGGTGAGAACACTCTACTCTGGTCACACTCTCACTTTGTGTTTTTGGAAAAATACCTACAATTACTTCTGTGTTCTGTACATTGTCAAGAAAACAATCTTCTACATTTTAATCACTGATAAAAAGTCTGCACTTCTTTACAATTTAACCAGGGGATCTGAAGTTTTTCTGGAAAAACCTATCCTTCAAATCCAGCTGTTGAACATTTGGATATCTGGTCTTGAAGCACATAGGAAGATCACACAAAAAGATGTTTAAGGAGAGGCTACACCATATCACCAGATTGTCTTATTGTTGAACCCTCTCACCACCCATCTCCTGCTGACTGGAAAAGATGAAGACACAAAATAAAAGAAGGGGGAAATGTAAAAGGCTTAGCTTTGCTCTGCTTATAAATTGAGCTTTCTTCCCTCAGGCACAATTCACAATCTGAATATTATGTCACTGGAACTCCTACATAAGGAATACAATGGTGACAGCTAAATGAACTTCAATTTGAGGAATGTACTCCCCCAGGCAAGAGGGAGCACTGCACCAAGGAATATCTACCCCATTTACAATAAACTCAGATGCAAGGTAATATCTATACCTTTTATTTAGCTGTGTGTACCAGATGCTGAGGAAAATACCTGGTAAGTTAACAGAAATCACCTCAAAGGTGGAGAATTTACACTTAAAGTGATACCAAATTAAAAAAAAAAAAAATTACAAAACCTAACAAAATCCTTAGATACAACCACAAACTCTTCCCTGCCTTGTCTTCTGTGACAGCCCAAGACATCAATGAGATTCAAGTTTCTCCCTTTGTGAAGAAAGCAGTAAACCCACCAAGACAATGGAGAGGGCTCTGGCCACTGGTAAATGTGGGCAATTAACAAATTATTTTTTCCTCTCTGGCTATTTGGGAAAAGCATACAAATATATTTATGGAAAATTGAAATTCATTCTTTTCCATTCTTGTTTCTTTGTTTTACCATTAGGAAACTGGACTTGGGAAGACTGATCCTTCTAAAGCTGAATTAGTTTATATTCTAGCATTAATCTGGGTGCTTTAAGTTCATTTCTGTGTTGCAACAGATCTTTCAGAAGAAAGCATACTTATCTTCACAGCAGTTGGTTTTGTCCATTTTTGCAATAACTAAGCAACAGGAAGATTAAACTGGGGATGTGTCAGCGAAAGGTGAAATGGAAAACAGGGATCTCAAATCTCTTTATCTTGTAATGACTGTGCAGCCAGAGGAGAAATTGGTGAGTTTATGTAATAGATGAAGGCCAAAAGTCTTGTCAATGTTGAAAAATGAGAAGTGATGGATGCAATTTCAGAGCTTTTTATGGCATTTGGGATTCTGGTTTGCAGGGCAGCTGAAATATTCTGTATTTGTTATTGGAATGGGTGAATTGCCTGAAGACACAGTCCCACAGAAGTGCTCCAGTGGCACTCAGGTGTGCCTCAGGCTCAGAGGGACACAGGCTGTACTGAGCCAAAAGGCATCCCCTGATTGCGGGCAGATGCAATTGAATCGCAATGAAACACAAACCAGGAGCTCACATGAAAAGGGAACTCCTTATGAAACTCATATTTGAAGTAGCAAATGCTTTTTATTCCTCCTGTTTCTGTGAAGGGTCTGAGCTCTTAAAAAACCAATCAATCAAACAAAAAAACTCAAACAAAGAAACAAACAGAAAAAGCACCAAAACTTTCCTTTTACTGATTCCTAAAGAATACTTTTGATGGCATTTTTACTTAAGGAACCCTCAGGATACACTGAGTCCAATTCTACCAGCCTCAGCTTTTTCCAGTTGGTGTCCAATGAGCAATAACAGCAGTAAAATGAGTGACAGCAACAACATTCCTTAAATTATATTGGGGGAAGAAAATAAAAGTACATTACGAACAAATGCTAAGGTCTATCAAAAGTTTAGACCTTAGAGACTGGTATTGGGAAGAGGAAAAGAACAATAAAGCAAAAGCAAAATAAAATAAAATATCAAATTATTTGCAAGCTCTTATCTTGGAGATTAATCTTGGAGATTCTTACCCAAATGTAAAAACTATGGCTGTAAAAACTTCATGTGTCCCAAGCTGTGGAGATTTTACAAATAATGGAAAACATCCATGCTCTTTAGGAGTGCAAAGCAATTCCTTTTGCCTTAGATGATCCCTCTTCAAATATTTTCACATAATGAAATTTATTAATCATTTTACACTGTTCCAGATTCTGGCTTAAAAATAAGAAATCTCTAATCCTGAGATGAGCAGCTGTTGTTCTGGCTGGAGGGGTTGTTTATATTCTCCCTGCTTAAGGCTGGTAAAATATTGCTATAGAACTAACTGTAGAAACCACTCCACAGGCTTTCATAAAATAATAGATTCTAAAGGAAAAAACTTCATATATAACACAATCAACGAATACTTGAAGTTTTTTACTCTGAGACAAAAGGACAACTACAAAATATTAGACTGGTTCAAGTCAGTGTTTATCCACAGGTTAACAGAGCTCTCAAATCTCTGATATTTTCCCATCTCTATGCAGTGTCTTCAAAAGAACAGAATTTTCAAAATTCAAAAGTGTTTTGTCTTGTCTTATTTGAGCTACTGACTCTACTTCAGGATATGTGAGTCAGATTTCAGGTTTCCAAAAACATAGTAATGCCACACTGCATTTATTTAAGCACCACAACAAAAACATTTTACCACACTATCTGTTTCAGGCTATAAGAAACTGTATGCTTAACTAGAAAAGAAAAAAAGAAAATCCCATTATTGAAATCAAGTTCCATAATTTTGATTATATACAGTGCTTATTAAAATATTTTAAAGATTATCATGTATCCATTTTGGAATTCTTTAAAGCTTTAAATAAGATGGGACTTTTTATCTTTTAAAATGGAAAAGGCAGGAATGGCTTAAAAATATTTCAATGCTTCTCAACAATGCTTACAAATTCATAGCATTCTATAAAATAAAATGATAGGCAGAGTCCTTTTCTTTGGTTTGCATTTGCTAAAGATGATGGAAGAGATCTATACACAGATTTGTATGTGAAGTTTCTGGAACTAAAAAGGCAGAGCACTACACAGCCAGTTAAGCTCAAATGAGCAAATAAGCTGGATAATCAGCAGGTAAGAGTTATACAAAAAAAATATTTTCCCTCTTAAGGCATAGTAAGTTGTAGCACACTGATGTTAACTCTAAAACTATGAAAAAAAAGAAAAAAAGAAAAAAAGAAGTTCTGTCTTTCTCAGAAAAGATCTTCTCTGGAAGCATTTGTTGTCCCTCCTTTCCTTGCATTTGTCTAGCTGGGTGGAATTACAAGGCTTGCATGAATTCCAACATACTTAGTTAAGACACAAAGATACCCATGCTGTGGGTTATTCGCCCTTTTTTAACTTGCCTCCCTTCCTAAAATTTACTATTCATTCATATAAATCCACACTATAAATAATTTATAGCATCTAGGATAAGGCAATCAATCTTCCTTTATTACAGCTGGAGGTCAATCCATTAAAATTTGTCTGCACCATTCCCAGGGCATTTTCCCAGTCTGTCCCACCAGAGGCTGTGATCACAAGCCTTGGGATGCAGTGAGACCAGAAAAGTGCCCTCTGTGCCCTCTGCCAATGTTCTGGGTGTGGAAGCAGCTGAGTGGAGGCCAGGAAAAGCAGCCCTGGCTGAGGTGGCTGCAGGGAGCCCTGTGCCCCAGCACTGCTGTCCTGGAAGTCACAGCCCCAAATGGAACCAGTGCACAGAAAGGTCCAGGTCACCTTCAGAGCCCCACAAGCCACACTGAGCTCAGACAGGGAATTCAAGAGTGCAGGACATGCACGGCACTTCCCAAAGGCAATCACAGCCTGGGCTTTAATTCCTCCAAGTCTCAAAGCCTGTGAGCAACAGAGCTGTGATCTGTCAGTGCAGGAACACGATAATAACGGGAGTACAATAAGGACAAAATGTATGAGGACATCATCTTATGAGCAAAGCCATCTTGTCTCTCAGCTGAGACATGCACTTGTTTGGGCCAGGGGAGAGGGGGACTGGGTGGAAAGCAGCACGTGCACAAGGGACACACTACAAGGGTATTTGCAAAATTCACATGGTTTCTGACTCAAGACAGAGAATTTCACTGATTCAAAAATAACACATTATAAAAGAATTATAAAAGAAAAAAGTGACTATTAGAAGGTTTAACTCCTGACACCAGGGCAAGATTCAATATTATCAGTTGATTTAACTGACAATTTCTAAAGTTCAGGCAGCTAAAACCTGAGGTAGCAAATTATAATGGTTAAGAATTGCTTCATGAATGCAAATGTTTTCTTTCTTTGTCTCCTCTAAATAGCACAATGGATTTATTTTCCATTTAATTGTGTTGATAATATATTCTCTCATCTCTAGCTTAAAGAGTTTGTCAATTCAAAAAAAATTGGCAGAAAATTTAGTTTTTCTTACCACCTCTTTCAGCTCTAAGTCTTTTTATCTGCTAACTTCAATGATCTTCAGCTCAGCCTGCTGGAATGCTGTGTAGGAGTCAAAGGCCTTCCCCTCAGAACCGACCAAACTGAAGATGCCCAGCAAGCCTTTGAGACACACAGGAAATCCCATTAAATGCCATTAACTCCTGCAGAATGCCAGAGACTGAACTTCATGCCCCCCTGCCCTGCTGGGGGATGCTGCACAGCCAATTCCTGAGGGATGCAGCTGCCACAGGCACCATCCCTGCAGCTGGAAAAGCCCCCGGTCCTGGACACACTGACCTGGCTGTCACCCCTCCCTGGGGATTGTTCTGTCACAGGGACTGTTCTCTCCTGGGGACTGTGCTCTCCTGGGGACTGTTCTGTCATGGGGACTGTGCTCTCCTGGGGACTGTTCTGTCATGGGGACTGTGCTCTCATGGGGACTGTGCTTTCCTTCCACATTTCTCAGGTGTTTCAAAGGAAATGGCAACTAAAACCACAATCTGTCCACTACTGAGTATCTGTGAGCTGTTCCCTGGAGAGATTTTACAGCACTGGGCTCTGGACAAAAAAGAAACTTGAAAGAGAGTGAGGTCAGAAGATGATTTTGACTCACAAGTGTGGCATGTGCCATGGTCATTCTTTGATGAAAAACCAAGACATTTTGAAAACATATAACCTTGCACAGAAATTCACTGGAGTCCCCAGTAACTCCACTTTCTGGTAACTGAAGTATTTCAGAGATTGTGTTTTTTTACTAAGATTCCTCCAAGGTATGTCTTGAAATAGAAACCTGGATTTCCAGAATGAGTTGGCAATAAAAACCAAAGGCAGCAGCAAAATCACAGAACTTATAAAGTAGCAGCTAAGAACAAAAATGTTCAGAAGACAGGCAGATTTGGGGGCTTAGGTCACTAAAGAAATGAGGATTGGAGCTTGAGAAAGAATTTAAGACTTTCTCTGGAAGGCAGAGAAAACAAGGACATGGATAAAGGTATTTTCAAGAAAAAGAAACTAAGGAAAAAGAGGAAGCTGTGGAAAATGTCTGTGAAGCAGGAGAAGTAAATAAACATTTGCATTTTACAGGATTAAATCCTTCTCATCATTAGGAGAAAAAAACCAAAAAAACATTGAGTATCCTCTATCAGGAGGAAATGTGTTTCCTTACCTTCAAAAACCCTGAAAACTTTCCAGAAACGTTCAGATATAAAACACATTTATATACTTTGCCAAAGACAATTTGTAGAGAAATTTATTCTGTCCCACACCCTTCATTCTCCCTGTGATGCCAATGCCTGAATTACTGAAATTCAGTAGTTATGTTCTGGCTTTATTTTTTGATAGACAACTTTAAACCATAATGGTTTATGTGCTTTCACATAAAATAATATGAAACTCCTGCCCCAATTAAGGCAATGGGAGTTTTGATACTAAGATCAGTTAAAGCAGAATTTATAGGATTTATGATGTGTGGTGATGTGAACTCTTTGGAGAGCATTTTAACTGAGCAACACATTATGGGTAGTGCATCTCAGCAACATCAAATTACTCAGTGGAGCTCCTGTGGATGACTTGGCTCTGCTTTGATTGTGCAAAACCTATCCTGCACCAAACCCACTGCACTACATTTTCTGCCATAACACATCTTCTGGAACCCCAGAAAAGGCCTTTCAATGACAGTTCCTAGCAACAAAATTTTTCTTATATTAATAAAGGAACATTTGAAAAGGAATACTCTTTTGGTAGTAGTTAATTCTTATTACAAACTAATTTGACCAAAAGCACTGAGTACCTTGCCAAACAGACTCGACAATATAAGTAATTACTCTGCTGTTGGCTATTTCTAAAGTAAAATAACATACTCTGTACTTATTCTGACATGTTGAGATGTTTCTGCAGCTATAAATATGCTTAATTCTCTTGTAAATCTGTTTATTTGTTTGGGGCTTTTTGTGAGTGGGGGAGAGAAACTTCTAAACACTGAACAAATAAAAATTAAACATTTAACAGAAACTTTGTGAATACTTTGCTCAACCCAAACCTGTGCTGTTCAGGAAAAAAAACAATCTAGTTGCAAATTTTGTAGAACTCCAATTACAATACTGAGATGCAAAACTTTCAGCAGCATTTTTTACATCTGATCCTAATTTCTGAAGAGCACATTTTGAATTTACATATGCATACAGGAATTAGCCTGTACATCCTGTCTCGTTGCCCTGTTTTAGGGAATGGACCAAGCAGTTGTGATCTCTGGGCCTTGAATTGCCTTTAAACTTAAAATTTATTTTAATTAACACAAAATACATTTCAACTCCTTCATCAACATGTCCTTATAAATGTATCTATTGATAGCTGTCATAACAAACAGACGTTACAGAATGCAAACCTGAATTCTGGGCTCCCACAGTTTCCATGCCTCAGCATTAAGAACAGAAAGCTGCACGGGTCCCATATCTAAGGAACAAAGCTGGAATAATGGGATGTGTTCCCAGCCACCCACAGTAACTGTAACAGCACTTACTGATTGCATCCTCAGACATGAAAATTACACAGTTAAAAAAATGTTTTCATTGATATCTCAAGGGCACAAAAAACTCACAAACAAGGTGTTTTCCTATTTATTTGTACTCAAAAAGCATTTCACTTATCTTCCTTATCAATGCTGATCAATTCAACATGAATTCCTCATGAACAGCTTCATTCTCATTTAAAAAGACATAAAGCTTGACATTCCCAATATTTAACCCTTCTATCATTTAATTTATCCTCTTCAATATTTAATAACTCCACACTCACTGTATGAAGCTGTCCCTGTCTTACATACTTTATCACTTTTTGTTTGGGCTGAAAGTTGTTCAGAACATGGATTTTTTTTTTCCATTGGGAGCATTAACAGCAGGAATTTTAAATGAACCTGACTCTCATTCCTTAAATAGCCAAGAATGGAGTGAGCTCTGGAGGGTTCTGTCAGAGCTGACCAGGGCTCCCAGCACTGTTTCACTGACAGAGCACAATGCCTTGCAAATACTGCAGATATTTCATGTAATGCTGAGGAGCACACAGATCTCCAGTGAACATTTTAGTCATGACAATGTGTTTTCACAGGAAGAAAAACAAATACAAATCAGTGGTTCTGCATAAAAGCAAGAGCAATCCCGTAACAGCACCAAAGACAGACCTCACTGAGGAGCTGCAGGCCTGCAGGATGCCCTGTTTAACTGAAGAACTAATTTCCATCTGTAAAACCTCTCTTACTGCCTGAAATACCAAAACCCAGGGATTCCAACTGCTGCTGTTTCTCCCTTTGAATGTCTCAAATAAGGCATCTCTAAAGCGAACATTGCAGCTACTACAGAACTTGAGACATTTTAACACTGCCTGAGCAGATTTTCAAAGGTTTTTCAGCACCTTATCATTCAGATTAGCATGTTTTCCTTCGTAAATAGTACTTTGAGTTGAAGTTTTTAAAGAGAATATTAAGGTTCCTTGGGTTTTATGCAATTATGTCTCAAGAGTTTCAGCAATACTATGTAGCTGAAGAGTATTTTGAAAAATTCCAAATTAAAACCACTGTTACATTATGAGGCTAAAATAAATGAAAAGAAAAACCTTAAAGAATGGTAGCCTTTATAAAATTTCATGCCACACTATGTATAGCATAGAATTGAGTGCTTTCACAAATTTAATCTCACTGAAATCCTAGGCTCCTACATATAAGCCTACACATTTGGAAATCTTGGGAAATGAGATAAATCCTAATGCCATGGATTTCAAAGGAGTAAGCAGTTTCTTCTTTAAAAAAATAGAAGTATTGATGTTCATATTTTTATTATTTGTTTAAAATGACAGATTTCCATCCAGCAGAAGCTGAAGGATACTGCAGTAGAGAGAAGCTGATCACATATAGGACAGGTATTGCTGTAAATTACCTGTCCTGTACTTCATTCAGCAGATCCTGAAAGAAGCTACTCATATTTTTCTTTTATATGGCAACCACTCCTTCCAAATCAACCATGTTGGTTTTGAAATTGTGACTGCACTATAGAAGACATGGTTTATTCCCTGATGAAAACCAAGAAACTCCAATTCTTTAAGAGGGAATTACAGGAAAAGTGCAAGAAACTGGGAGAGACTGATAAATTCTAGGCATGTTTGTGTGGGCAAAGGCTCATGAAGCTGAAAGGTCAAGAAAGATGTGAAAATGCACAGAAATCCAGAGCTGGGAGCATGAGAACCCTTTAGAGTACATCTCTTCTGACTGTCTTGCACCATTTGTGCATTATGGGCAGAGCACAGGGGGACCAGATGTGTCACATCCACAGTTCCACTGCAAGCTTTTCCCAGATTGGGACAGCTCACAGCTCACAGGGTGGCACAGCTCTGTTCCTTGCCAGTCAGGGTCATCACAACCTGTCCAACAGCCATGACCAAACCCACATACAAACGATGAAGTGTAAAAATAACAACCAGCAATGCAGACAGAAGGGCACCACAGAGAAACACAACAGGAAGTCAATTTGCAAGTCTTTATTTTGTGTTCAGATGTCTCTTAAGTCAAAATGTACCTCAAAATAAATCTATTAACTGAATTTCCATCCTCACTGCAAACCCCTCAGAATATGCCTTTAAATGGCATTTGTCACATGGTCCCAGGCATACATTAAACAAGGATTATGTAAATTTTACTGCCATCAGTGCACAGGGCAGGTGTCAGGTGATGCTGTTGCCCTTCTCAGTCCCTGCAGAAAGCAGGAAGGCAGTAAATGACACACAGGCAGCACAAAGGAAACACTGGAGTATCTCCTGCTTTGGTGCTGTCCAGTGCAGTTCTATCCATACTGGGCATTCCTGACAGACTCTCTGCTGTCTCCTGAAGAACAGCAGCTTTTAGGGACAGAGCCCCACTTCTTTGCACTTTCATACAATAGCTCTTATTACTCTTTAATTACTTTGTGGTTCTGATGGAAGCTTCTATACACTCCAAAACAAATAATGATCTGTCTACCCCCCAAAATTCAATGGGAATGTGGGTGTTCTAGACATTGTAGCAGTCAAGACCTCTGTGTTTCGGCTCTCCAAGGCAGAGAATGCCTTAATACCACGGGCTATGTAATCCATATGGTGAACACACCGACACACTGCTTTTCATAACTATTCTGCATTCTTCAGACATATTCTAGCTACACTTGAATTTTTTCTACTTTTTTTTTTTCTTTTGACAGTTGTGTCTAGACCTAAGAACTGCCTGAAATAAATATGGTTTTAGGCTTAGATGATGTTTCTGATTATGAACAGCTCTGACTTTATAACACAATGCTTAATTTAATTGACTTTTATGCACCTCCTCATTATCAATGCAGTCTTTATTTTTTCCAAGGCAATCTTTTCTCTCAATATATTTTCTACAGATTTAAACCTAAAATTATCACTGATCCTATTTGAATGGTTTATTCTTCCCCCCAAACTCCCTCACCTCTTTTTTTTTGCATTTCAACCTGGAAACAGGCTCTTATTTTTCTTTCTTCCCTCAACATTCTCGAGTATCTTCTAATTGCTGAGTGTTTTAAAACATAACATATTCTATTTACATAGAAATTATACTGCCAAGAGCCAAGTTTTAAAATGCAATTTAAAATGCAAGTACTCCTTCCTCATATCCACATTTATGTACTTAAATAACAAATGCTGAGTACAGGTGGAGCTTGGGGTGAAATTGTGGCACAATTTTCCTCCATTTCCAGTCAGGAGTTGCCAGAGTTTCAGTCAGAGCTGGACCATGACCTTGCATCAAATGACGAATTCTCGTCCCCACATGGCTGCAAAAACAGCATCAAGATGCTTTTTGTATTTCAGCCTCTTTAGGAATGAGAACAAACTATCAAATTCCACAATGTAATTTCCAGCTCTCCTAAATCTTGACTCTGAATCTGAATCTTGACCCCAAAGAACCTCCCTGCACAAGTGTCCCTCTGATGTTAGCCTGATCATATAAACAAGTGAGGAAGGAGATATCCAAACAGAGGGAGGTAAACCTAGAGATCACCTGAATGTGCAGCTTACCTTTTCCCCTCCCTCTGGTGTTAAACATAACTGAAACCAGCATTCTGGGGTCTGCACAGCTTTTCATCAGATGCCAACATAAATATTATTCCAAGGTTTCTTTTAGGGTTTCTACTTCTTCAATAAAATTGCAGTTCCTGCACACTTTTCTGCCTTCCTCGGACAATACCTAAATTTAGACTTTTAGACTTGGGGCACAGGGTACAGGGGACCCCACAGGAAAGAAAGAACTGGGGAAAGGCTGACCAATCTCTGACCATACAAAACCACATGGTAACACCACCTCCTGTTTCTCATGAAAAACCCCATCAAGCCAACAGCTGGGTTACCCGTGGGAGGTGACGAGGCAGCAGGTTCTGTGGGATGGCACATTCACCAGCTCCTGTGGAAACCAAGGGACATCTGCACAGTGATTCCTGCTTGGCAGCTGTCCCCAACAGCAAGCACGGATATCCACCAGCTCCTCCCTTCCAGCACAGCCCTGCTGCCCATCCAGTGACATCCCCAGCCCTGGTCCCCATCCAGTGACATTCCCAGCTCTGCTGCCCATCCAGTGACATCCCCAGCCCTGCTGTGTGCCAGGTGACATCCCCAGCCCTGCCATGTCCCAGGTGACATTCCCAGCCTGGGAATGGGGCCCTGAGCCCAGCAAGGCTCATATAAGGAATGGGCAGCACCAAAGGAAATGAAGGAAAATCAGATGATGCTGGAGAGCTGCTGGTCTGCCTTGTGGTGTAGAACATTCTGTGGTGCTCCAGGCCAGCATTCCTACAGGAGTGAAAGAACCACTGGGCAGTCAGACAGGAGCTCCTGCCCTCAGACAGCACAATCCCAAGGAATGCTCACTGCCTAGGAGGTGACAACTTAGCCACATTTCTTCTCCAAAAATGACGATACTCATTTGGAGAAAACATCTGATTTTAAGAAATATGGGAACACTATATGCAATCAATACTTTTTCCTCCAAAACAGGTACTGTATAATACTGGAATAATTAATTGCTCACAAAAGCTTGATATGAGTACTTGCATAAGATACATTCTTTGTCTATAAATTAATTCATTTTTGTCTGATCTCAAAACCAGCTAAGCTTCCATTCATTCCTTCTTAGTATTCCCTGATAATTAAACAGATAATTTCCTCATTACTGCTGTCTGCTGTAAAAAGTTTCCAGAGTTCTGGTCAGTGCAGAAAAACTTGTTTGTCAAACAAAAGACAGACTGATGGAAAAAAACTGAAGTTGCATCTTCTACACATTTGGGATTTTTTTTTGATTAATTGGTTAAGTCTCATGACTAAATATGAAACACTATTGCCCCTCATCAGTTGGTCCCTAATTACAAACCACCTCTATGAATTGCTAATATGAATGATTTTGACCCATTACATCTCAGCTTTTGTCCTACAGTACTGCAGATTGGACACACTTTATTGCAAATTTCATTTTACCCTTTTTATTGTGAAAGGTATGGAACACTGAACAATAATTATATATTTTACAGTTCATTCATTTCAAACTGATAATTTCATATTCATTATTCCAGTGACAGACATGTCATCTCAGTTTTGCCCCTCATCATGCACATATTATCTGCATTTTAGCAAGCAACAGAATTTTGAAAGGAGATTGCAACAAAGTTTCCATTTAAAAAAACTCCACCAAAATTCAAAAAAGTTCTGCTAGCTTGTTACATTAACTTTAGGGGCTACTGTCAAAGAGACAGCTGACAAAAGTCACACTTCTGATATTTTTTACAACTTGGTTTAAAAAACTAGGTTTGGGCATAAAAATATACAACTATATAAATAATTCCTATGAAATATGAAGAAAAGGTTAAAGCTCCTGGACATATTTTCAGTAAATTAACTTTGTATTTCCTAGTACTTCAGATTTCACAAAAAAAATCATTAATTTTTTGTATTGCAAAAAGTCACCCTGGTGATAGCCAGGGATTACTTGAAAATGTAACATAAAGATCTTTTTTTCTGTGCTTCCTAAAGCAACTACTCCAGACGATTTCTATGTTCCAATCTATGTAAGAGCTCACTGGATACTCTGTTTTTGCAGCTCCTTCCATCAGAAATAATTGCTGATAATCAGAATCTCTTCATCCATTGATTGCAATGGATATATTCAATGGTATATTCAAAGGACACCTGGCCCTCACAAAACTCGGGTTGCTAATAGAAAATTGTTCTGCTCTTCTTTTTAATGTCCCCAAGAAGAGGTTCTGGCTCCAAAACAGGAGGTTATGCTATAAGAAATATGGCATGTTAAATAGAAAATACATGGAAGGAATGAGTACAGGTGGAGAGCAAGCACACATAAAACACCAAACCAGATATACCTCAATGCAAGCCAAGAGAGGATAAAATGAGGCTTTGTGATAACCTCAGCTGAACCACATCCATGACTAAGCACTTCCTTTGGGTGACACCAAAAGGGACCAAAACAAGACAATCTGTTCTATCCCCAGCCTGGTGAGAACCTTCTGTATCAGTCTGTACAGCCCAGGCAGGGTGTGGCAGATCCCAAACAGGGGGGGCACACCAGATCCCTCAGGGTGTCCTGACAGGAGCCAAGATCTCCACAAAACAAGTCAGCCAGGATGCAAAAGAAACTGCCTGGAGCTATTTAAATAAGCAGAAATTACACCATATCATAAGTGGCGAGGCAAAAAATAATTATTATTTAAACACTGACAGTTGTTTATTGCCTGATTTGAAGAGACCAATGCTTGAAAGGATGATAGAATGAATTAAATCACAGCTAAATGCTTTATTAATTAATTTGCATTTTTCAAATAAATAAAAGTTCTAAAGACTTCACCCTGAATGTATGACCCCCTGTTCAGTAGCAGAAAGGTCTGGACTTGTCATGTCCTCAGCTGAACTATACACAAGACTTACCTGATCTAAAGGCACACTGCCCAGAGCCTGTCCTGGATAAAATCCAAAATAATCCCACACAACTCCAGTATTTTGTGACTTTGAAACTTCATTCATTCAAGATCCACAAACAGCAACTTGACAATCACACTTAAAAACACCAAAGTTTTAATATATTAAAATGCAACAAGAAACAGCAAAGTTCCTTCAATGTTTGGATCACTCTTGGGAGCCTAGGAAAGTGACTGCAGCTACATAAATGCAGAAATGACAGCCCATAATCACGTAAACATGAATTTTACAAGGCTGGCACAGGGATTTGGCAATTGGCTGCGTTTATATCAGCACATCTTCAACACTGCTCATCAACCTTTACTGCAATGGCAGAGATTAAAGAGGCAGGGGAGCAAAAAAAAAACCCCAAAAATCCAGACAAATTTGCCTTTGGAGACAGACAAAGTATTTTATGTTATTTGTGTCAGTAATGGAATCTACAAGCCCAATTAACTAAAGTCACCTGCCTGGCAAGGGTGAGAGGCCTGCACTGGTTCAGCAAGAACAGGCAAAAGGGGCCTCTTGTGTTTGACTTCTGGGCAGTCCCACACACAGAGGAGGCAGAAGGGACATGGAATCGAGCAGGGTTTGGCAACCCTTCAAAAGCCTCCTCCCTTTCAAAGCAGCACTTTGAGTGCCTCTTTATCAAGGATGCCCCTGAATGTCCCCAGCAGAAGCAGCTCCACATCTACCAACCCTCGCAGGCCTCATCTGAGCACAGAGGGGGAACAGCAGGACCTGCACATGTGGGACCTGAAAAGTTCTGCAGAGATGGCCTGGGAGCCACAACCAGACACTGCACACACAGAGACACTGCACACACACAGAGCTGTGCAGAGATGGCCTGGGAGCCAGTGCCCCTCCCAG
This sequence comes from Parus major, assembly GCF_001522545.3. NCBI lineage: Eukaryota > Metazoa > Chordata > Aves > Passeriformes > Paridae > Parus > Parus major. The sequence goes on from NC_031778.1 coordinate 3,384,885, forward strand.
ACACATCACACACCATTATCCCAATGTGTTTAATGTGTTCATACATTTTAACGAGATGCAGATGACAAACGATGACAAGCAAGCTGTCCTAACAAATGCTGCACATATTTTCATCAGTCTTACCACTGATACTACACTGCACATTTGCATAACAATGTGTAAAAACATGCAGGCCACATGCTTGTATCACTGGGAGGGGCAACATGGAAAAAAGTCACTGAATTTGCTTGGTATGGCCCTTGTTAATTAAACAATATCATAAATAAGAGCCATGCTAACCAAATAATTTATCTGCTCCCTCCTACCCAATACCAGCAACAAGTCTTCCTTTCATTGTTCCTTAATTAAAACTTAATAAAAAAGAAAATGTTAAGATTCTCATGCAGATCACATTCGCACTGGTGCAACAAGTCAAATCAGAATTTAAGCAGCTGATTTAAAGTTAACAAGTATATACTTGTTATAATATGGGTATATATTCATCACTATGTGCTCCAAGGTTTGCCATACTTCAGGGCTGGAGTAGAATTGCATGGATGAAAATCCTCTGCGCTGCCTTTTATCCCATGTTTTTGACAAATAACTCTGCACCCCCCTGAGGCTGGGCCTTGGTATCCCACTGGGAATGAGCTCCTGAACTACTCCAGACTTTCAGGTCAGTGCATCAGCTTTGACAAGATCTCCCCACAAAGCTGCAGCTCAGCTGCTTTGCTCATTGCCTGCCCTGGAGCACAACCCATCACTACAATCCACCAATATTCTGCAGTCCACCACCTGCCTGAAGGAGGAAGGAGCTGGTTGAGACTTTTTCTTCTCTTTCTCCATGGATCAAAGCTGTTGGTTTTGTTAAGCGCAGCTTTTAGGACAGAGCCTGTTCAGAGAGCTTAGCAGAGCAGAAGCACTTTGAGCAGTGTCCAGGCTTTGCAGGAAAAGCACTGCCAGAGGAAAGTTTTCTGCTTTTGTAACAGCATGATGCAATGCCAGCATCTCTATGGTGCAGGCAAGCATGGGGCAGAGGTTCTGCCTTTCTGGGGAGACAGATCTGCCAGCTACCTGCAAAATCTGAGAACAGAGGGCTGAGGGAAAAGGCAGCTCATCTCTGCAGGTAGCTTCTAGTCTTAGACGTTGAATATGGGACAGCATCAAAAAACTGAGTTTAAAGGAAGAAAACAAATATCACATCAAATAAATTATATATATATATTATAACCATTGAATTTTAGGAAGGGGAAGAAATATTTGTTTATAAAAATACTCCTGACAGTTGTTTCATTACTTTTGTTTTTGGGTTTTTTTTTTCATTCAGTCATATTCTATAGAGAAATGCTGTGGCCAGGTTCATTACCAAACCTTTTTTATCAGAAGCAGGACAACAACCTACACAAGTCTTAATTTGGTGGACACTGAAATAAACATAAGTCAGCTCTACTCCAGCAGTTTCAGTGTATCCTGGGCTTCTGTAGCCACTGTATCGTACCAGAATCACCCCCAGAGAAAGACACTCAAGACAATGTGCAGCAGTGAAATCTTCCCACACCTTCCCCTTGCATAGGCATCTGTTGGGAAGTCAATTTCTTTTGAAGGATGTAACAAATACCTGCAGAAAGCTTCTGTGCAATAAACAAATTCCACATCACAACTATAGCAGAGCAATCTGAAACAGCATCACAGACGTCAATGAGATTATTGCAGTTTTAGTCCAATAACCTGCCTTGGTCATGTCTGCACACAGCTAGGAGACAGGATTGAAGAATCTTTGATGAATTAATCCAAATAAGGCCCCAAGCCTATAAATAAATTAACTTTTCAATGTGTATTTTTCCAGGTTCTGATCCTACTTCTGGGTTTATTCTATGGTCATCTTGTGCTGTTTGCAATAGAAAGATCATTAGGAAAAATACAGGTTCTAATCATCAGTTTCAAATGCAGAGGTTTAAACTCCCCCCGTGCAAGCCTCAGCATTAACATCAACAAAATGTTCAAGTGGGTTTCTTTCTGAACCAAACAAGGTTAAAATGAAAGTTCTTTTCAGACAAGAGATTATGGGTGATGGCACCCATAATCTCTTGTCTGGCCATCTTGTCTGGCCATCTTGGTGATGGCCAAGACAGGGCTCAGCTCCAAGGAACATCACAAATGTTCATAGTGTCACAGCAAAACGCTGAGAGCAGAGAGACCAGGACAAGGAGAATATCCCAAGCACAGTGAGCCCCGCAGGACGGTGAGCAGTGCACGGCCACAAGCTCCTCTGCTGCTCCCAGGTGTGCACACTAAACAATTCCACAAATTAAAAGGAAGGGTCACAGGTTGGGGCTTTTTCTGCTTGGTTTCTTCCTTTTTTTTTTTTTTTTTTTTTCCCTGTTGCCTTAAACTTTTAATTGTTATAGACAGTGAACTTTATTCCTGTACATTTGTCAGTCAGTGTTTGGATTCACTTATCCTTGTCTGTTTCTGGTATTGATCACAGTGTATTTACTCTTTTCTTTCTTACTTTTTACAGCAATATTTTCAGGTTTTTTGGGGTTTGTTTTTTGGGTTTTTTTGATCTTTTTTTGGTTGCTGTTTTTTGTTTGTTTTTAGTTTTTCAGGTTTTTTTTTTTTTGTTTTAGCCATCTTCGATACAATGGCCAAAATACAGCAATACAAATTTCTTCTTCCCAAGGGAATGGTGCATATTCAGGGCTCCACAGAAAAAGGACAGGCAATAGTTATGAGTACGCTTTTAAGCTTTTAAAATAACTTTTTATGAACCTTCATCTGAGCCAGCAGCTACCATAAGGGGCCACATGCAGACAGACCAGACCTTTTCCCAGCTCCTTCTCTCATCATTTCCTTCAGGGCATTTTTCAGAGGGCAGGATTATAACCCTAACTCTATTACATCAAACTTGCACCCCAGATCTAACATGCCAATCAGTCTCATGGCAATGCTGAAGTGAACAAAGCATTTATGAATAGAAAAGTTTCTAAATTATGAAAGTTAGGAGTATATTGCAATCTTCAGACTACAATACACAATTCTCAAGGTCTTGAAGAAATCCCTTGAGCTGTGATTTGAGTGTGAATCTATGAATGCTCCAAGCCATTCCTGTGCAGAGCCAAAGCTTTACAAAATCACGAGTGCTCACAGGTCCAGCAGGGACACAAGTGGAAGGCACAAGTGTCTGAGCCACATCCCAGCTTTCAGAGAGCCAGTTCTAGCAGGTGACAGAGCCAGCACAGCCTCAAACCCAGCAGAACAAGGCAGTATCTCTGTATCAGCAGCTAGCAGTGTGAAGTGACCACACCAAATAACTCTGCCTGACATGGGGATCTGGTCACAGAACACAATTTGGCAGCCCAACCCCAGCCCTGACAAATGAGTGTAATTCTTAATATGGCCTCATTTCAGATTTCACCTAGTTCTGTTATCAAATGGGTAAAATCTGGACAAAATATCTGCAAGAAAAGCAAAGCAGAGGTGGCTCAGAGCCCTCAGCTAAGGGCAGCCAGAGGTGGCCATCACAACCCACCTAGGTGCCCAACTGCCTGCCTTTGTTTTGGTCTTGTTTTTAAAAGTACTTAATCACTCACAGATGTTTTCAAAACCCAAGACCACACCTCTCCAAATTCCAATTGTTTTTCAGTGGCACAATACAAATACTTGGGCTGAACAGTAACTGGAGATTAAACTTTGGAATTTCCACTTACAAAACAAACATCAAGAACCAACCCATTCCTCACCACCTCTTCATGTGCCCCACATGTTCTACTTTCAAGTCTCAGCTGATGTTTGACCCCAAGAAATACCTTCCACAGCAGCATTTTAATGCATAATAAGAAAAAGATGAAATTTAAATTAATCCATTGCAATTCATTATTACATTGTTTCATTCATAATGTGAACCTCTCCTCCTTCCCCAGATGATAGGCTTTTCCTCCTCTTCTCTCTCCCACTTTAGACTCCTGTTTTTCCAAACATGACTTGCAGGTGCATCCACTGTAATCCTTGAGGAAGCTGACTGTTCCTTTTCTATTAACAATAAATTATAAAAAAGCAGGTACTAGTAGGCTTTGGGAGTGTTTGGCTATGGGGCTGCCCTGGCCTGGACATAGTAATAGCTCTATTTTGTGTTTTTAAAACAGTTTAAAGTCAGCAAATTGAGACTATAATTCCATTTTTTACTATTCTCTCTGTACAGCCACCCTATTTCAGTACAAACACACTGTCCTTATTCTTTTGTTTGAAGAAAGCACAAACAGCTTTGCAGTTGTTTGCAGTTCTTGCCATTCTCCTCAGAAATTTGCACATCTCCTCACCTCCCTGTAATTTAACTATCACATTCTTTACACCTCTTACAACAATGAAAACAGAATTCTGAGCAACGTAGTAAAGTGTGCACTCAATAGCCCTCAAATGTCCTTTTAAAAATATTTTATTCAGACAGCATATATTTTACAGCTTTTATTTGTAGCCATAATTCTGTTCCTTTAAGTAGTATCATCTCCTTGATTTGCCTGCAGGTGTTAACATATGATGTTTATAAAAATTAGGAGTGCAATGTCGGTCAGCTTCCTAAGACTTGTAAGTTGTAATTCTGTGGAAATAGATGATGTTTATAAATTATTCTTTTAACTGACTGCTTTGTTACATGAAGCAGTAGGAAAAACTAATTTTATTACTATTTGTTATAACAGTGGCACGGATTTGCTTTTTGTGAGACATGAAAGATTACAAGTACAGAGACCTGTCCACTCATATAGTTTTTTACCAACATGAAAGAGTGGAGTTGTGTCACTATGAGAAAAATATGTATTAACTTGTCAGTTATGATATAATTTGCCTTAATAATGTGTAGCAACTGCAAGCTCAAAAAGTGATAAGGCACAGACATGTCACAGGAGTGAAATACAGAATAGCAATCAGCATGGAATGAAAAGACATGGAGATGCAAATGAGCAGAGGGATAAAATCTCATCTGCAGACAGAAACTATACCTGTGTGACAGACAGACAACCCAGAGAGGATCAGGGGCTGTTCTGTGACCACTGCTTTGCCAGCAGATAAAGAATCTGCCTGCTTGTATTCTGCCATGGACAAAGACCTGCCTTTGGGCTTCCAAGGCCATTTACTGCTAAACATGGGGTTGTTTTCATTCCCTCTGTGGTAGGGGAGTGCAGATGAGCCAGACAGACACCAGACATTTGCTCCTAGAGCAGTGCAGACGCAATCCCCCTGAAGAAGAAACTGTTTGCAGGTAGCAACACACACTGAGGACTCAGGTGTAATCATTTCTGGCTGACAGCCCAAGTCCTTTCTTTCCACTTGTTTTTCAGGTGGAGGAATTAAACTTTCTCATATGCAAAATGACAGTCACATGAAAGTACTGGCAGTAAGAGTCTGCTTTCAAAACAGGATTATGCAACCCACAAGTGTACAAATACTATTATCTCTTTCAGTCTCATTACGTTAACATTTTTGAAGTGGGTGAATGATAAATAAAAGCAGTAACTTGCACTTGCAGGAACTTTTTAATTGACATAAAGAGGCAAGGATAGCAGTCTGTCAGTGCTAGGTCTGATCAGCCCTGAAGCTACGTATCTTTTTTGGGAAACAGAACTGAAGTAGAATGAAATGTTGAGCTGACAAAAAGATCTGACATCCCTTTTATAACAGAGGAAACAAATCAGCCAAGAAGAAAAGATGACCACAGGATCTACGACCTACTGAAACTAATGTAACAAATGGAACCGTCCCAATCACTGCAAATTATTAAAAGCAATGACATTTTAATTTAGTTTACATTTAATTTAATTTACATTTAATGACATTTAATTTTTTTAGGGGTGTTTTTTAGCTTAAAACTAATACTTTGGAAATTAGATCCATGTCACATGAAGCAGCAGTAAGACAACAGGACAGGTTCCATCTCAGGAACACATTCCCTACTGAACTGACAAAATAGCAATAGTTAGAGGTAAAATAAAGGGAATATCAGATCTTACCTAGATGTCATCCAATATGGATTAGACACAGTTAATAAAAGGGATGCATGTGTAAATAGTGCTGGCCAAAGAGGGCAGAACATATCAGTGGAAGTTCCAGTCTGAAGTCTTCAAGATGAGTTAATTGACTTAGGGGTATACACTTGTATATTTTCAGCATGTTGAGACAAAGGAATCTGCTGGATCAGTGTCTGCATAGATTATCTGCCATGTCAAGTGCCAAAGCACCAAGTGCAGAACAGAAGCCTGTCAGAAGCACTTCTTCTTGCATCAAGAGTAGATACAGAGGTAACATTTGTAATGAGTCCTTCAGACCGGCTGCTCTTTGTGCTGGCTTGTGTCATGCCTTGTTTCTATCTAAACCTGTGCACAGAGCACACTGGGATAACATCTCCTATGGAGGAGAGAGGTGCACACCAATCCAGAGGCACTGAGCTGGGATTTAAGCTGTAAGCAGGACACTGTACAAATCAAAGTAATTCAGTAATTCTTCTTTAAGTGCTAAGTAATGGAGAGTCACACCACACACCTGCAGCTAGGCAAGTAGTATAAAAAAACAAACAAAAAAAAAACCATCCAAAAATGAATACTCACAATATAAACTATGCATTGGTTACTTCAGTCCTCTCCAGCTGTTTAGCATTAGAGTAACTGCTCTGATCTCAACACACTAGACATGATTTTAATGATGTACCAATACAAAAAATAAACACAGCCACATTAAAATCCATTTCCATGCACTATTATCTATATACTCACTATTATGAGTAGGTTTACAGAAAAAACTTAATTTTAAGAAGGAAGTTGTTCTCTCTTCACTAACAAGCAGTCAGCAGACTCACAGCAGTCACCTTTAGAAATGAATTAAATTATCCATTCAATTATTCAGTTAGTCACAGTCATACTTTGCTATTTTTCCTCAAGCAGAGGGGTGTTAACTTTGACTAAATCTACCCCACATTCTCACATATTTTCTACAGGGACTGAACTGGGTACATATGGTATTCACTGCCTGCTTACCCCTGCAGGGAACCATCACTGCATCATGCTGTGAGGTCACACTGTAATGGGACCATTTAAATTTCTTCAGGACCAAAATAATGCTTCATTAAAAAAAAAAAAACCCAAACAAACAAAAACCAAAACAAAATATAGAAGACAGAGAAAAAAAGTGTTATTTTTTACCCACAGGACTTTGGAATCACACAGCACAATTTTATGTGTGGAATTTGTGAAACACAGACTAGACAGTCCAAGAAAAAATGAATTCTAAACTAAGTTGGGCAGAAAAAAGTTCAAAACCAGTCCGGCATTGTTACACAAAAGCAAAACAAGGACAGTACAGGAACAAAATGCAGAGGCAGGAAACCCTTATTCACAACAAAAACTTTCTTAAGCTTTCCTACTGATAAAAACATACTAGAGAATTATTCCCTGAGCATGTCTGCTGTGGCCTTTCCCCCCCCACCCTGAGGTCTCATTTATTATTCAGTCTGACAAGAGCAGATTGCTACAGCCTGAGGCTGTTTAACCTCACCCTGACTGTAGACTCAGCCACAGGGACCCAAGTCTGGGCCACAGCCACAAGCACAGAAATCTTCATCTTCTTGCAGTCTTATTTCAGTACTCTGCTGAAGACTGCTACCATGACTCCCTTCTTCCTTCAAAAAGAATGAAAAAATAGATCTACCTCAGAGTTACAAGTAAACTCCAGAACAGAGAACCAAAAGAGATTATAGCAATTTGTAATTTCAGCATGAACCCCATGCATCAGTTTAAGGCAAAAATAAACATGATCAGTTACAATTTCATAACTAACTTCAAGGCAGAGATTTTTTTAATCAAAGGAGCCAGAGATCCAAGTCTGTAATTGGAGACTTCCACACCACATAAATATCTTGTACATGCACCTACCTATAGGAGCTGCCTTTAATGGTTTGGTTGATCACTCAGAGGGGAAACACTTCCCTCTCCAACCCCCACTCCTTTATTTTAAGTGAATAATTTTCTATAAAACATCAACGATTATGCTTTCTGTTGCTCAGCCTGGCTGAGATGTAATTTGCCATCCCAGAAATCTCCATAGCCCATAAAACTCTGTGCCTGTGTTCATACTGCTAAGACTTAATGCCTACACGCCAAAGCCACAAACATCCAGTGCTGTGGGATTACCTGTATCTAAGAACAGTCCTTCAAAATAATGGATGCTGTACATCATCCCAATGAAAAATCCATAAAGGACTGTCATTCAGAGAAGCACTTCATCTGAGGGGAGAGAGATTTACTCTCCTTGTGTTTGAGGCACTGCTTCCCATGCTTGCCATGTTTACCATGAAGACTCATTTTGATTGTTTCCCAGGTGGACATGGGAGTGTCAAACAAACCCCTTCCCTGGCAGGGGGTCAATCCAGGCAACAGATGATAAAAACATACAAGAGCCATATAAAGATGAAAAAGAAACAGTTAACAGATTAAAGAAAATATTTTAAAATATCTTCTATTTATATCACGAGAAAACAAAAGCATTTCAGGATTTGTTAAAAAAACAAAAAAAACCACAAACCCAAAACCAAACAAAACCAGAAAACAAGAAAGCAGTGCAGATGACACCAGGCAGACAGCTTTAGCATGAAGGCAGCTCCAAAATGTAATAAATTATTGTATGTATTAAAAATTCGGAGAGATATAAATTAAATATGTTTGTAATAATGTGAAATATAAAATGTAAAAAAACCCCGCTCCGGGTCTGGTCAAAATCCCCTTTGGAAAGCAACAGATTGCAACCAACACCCAAGATAACGAACTCAGGGAAAACCCATCAACTCAGACAAATTGACAGGACGAGGACCATCAAGACAACAATAGAACTGGCTCAGAAAAATACCTACCTCCGGACCCGAGCAACGCCCTACGGATTTTCTGTGGGGAACAATCAGGTTGACAAAAAGACAGACTCCAAAAAGATAATCATCACCAGACCTGAACACCCCACCTGTCGGACCAGAGGTGGAAGAAGCAATAAAAAAAGACAAAAGGGAAAAACACAGCCTAGATACTCATCTGCACCAGCCCGGATTCCACTACTCTGCTCTGATGACACAAGTTGAAATACATATAGAATCTCCTTTGCATATGAGAAGGCTCTGCCCGGACACTAGTTAACTCTATTATTCCATGCCAGGAAATCCATTCACTGGACGATCAGAGACACTTGGTGAATGGAACCTGCTTGGAATTTTAGCCCAAGGACATAAAACCTCTATAAAAACCGAAGCCTAGAAACCCTCAAACGTGGATTTGGGAATCCTATACCTTTGGTGTAGACCCTGTCCACCCAGCGCTGCGCTGACTATTTTATTGTGGTATTTTATCATTGTTGCTTTCTGTTGTTCATTAATAAATCTTTCTTTTAATTCGTATCACGAATTTGCCTTTGCATTTATAACAAAAATAATCAGCTAGGATAGGAAGAAGTCACATGAGATGCCAGATCCCACATATGAGGCTAATATATTAATCTCTACTCTATGGGTTTCCCTTGGGGTTTTCTCTTTAAAGATACCACTTTCATCAGAGACCTGAGGAAATACTCCACAAAAGGCTCATCAAAGCTGGCACATTTCCCTGTAAAATTTCACAGTCAATAAATCAGTGTTTCTGATAAAGCACCCTGTGCTGATAAGATTATCACCTTCTCTTATATCCTTCTAAAGGATAATCTGTTTCTGCAAAAATGGGCTTGCTCTAAAAGGGTGGGCAGTTTCATTAAAACTTTGTTTTCATCAGTGCTAAAAGCTGCTATAAAGCTGTAAGGTATAGTGCCTACCACTGGCATAACACAAAAGCAGCTTAAGGATCATGAGCTGAGAAACAATGTATTCAAAATTCTGAATATTCAAACCCAAAATACATATGAAATTATTTAAGCAGAGGACATTATTCAAGACAGAGACAATATGGTTTTCCAGGACCAAATCAACATATCAATCAACCTGCTAGCTGCCCCAGTGTCAACACCACACTCCTGCAGATGTACCCTACAGTGACTGAGCTCTGGTTTGGTATCATTACCTTTTCTTGAGCCCACAATGGACTGAGAGCTGCTGAATGGGTTCCTGGGCAGCAGGAAATATGTCTGGAATAGAGGCTGATGTGCCAAATTTGGAATGACGATCAGTGCACATTTAAAGTCAATTTTGTTTATCCCAAGTCCTGCTAGATAAGGGTTTCTGTTTCCTCTAGCCAAGGAGACAAGGTGTAGGTGACCTGACCTTGGCTAGGTGTGGTACCTTACACCTGCCCACTGACCCTGGTAGTAGCCCAGACTTTTCAGCTGTTTGATTCCTCTTTTCCTGCTGGGCTCTTGGGAGGTCCTCTGGGTGTGTGTATCTGCTGCCAAAAGTGATGGTGAATGAATTTGTGTGATTATTGTAGCATTCCTGTATGAGCTTTTTTTCCCCAGACTCAGTTGACTGCCTAAAGAGCTTGAAAATAGCCATTATGTGAATAAATACTATAGCATTTCTAACAAAAAATTATGACAAAATTCCCTGTCCTTTGAAAAATGACTAATACAGTAGTTAGTGAATAGTATGCAGAGCAGTGGTCTCTAAACAGTTAAGAGATTTTCATTATGAATATCACTATTACTGTTCGTTTCTAAATTCAGCACTACTGAGGGAACAAGCAATTACCCACCAGTCAAGGAATTCCCTCCTGAGTTTCCACAAGAACATTTTGTAAAGTGATTCAGACACCTCAGAATTGTGAATCTCCTGTCTTTGTCACAGCAGTCTATGTAATACATGTGTATGTAGAGAGACATTATACAGAGTTACATTTTTAATCAATTACTGTAAATATTTTGTGTGAGAGGAATTTACTATTCATAAACTAAGATCTTGCTGACTGGGATTAGGCCTACTGCAGGCAAATGCTTTGCAAGCTCTTTGTGTAGTTCCAACAATTCTTGATGATTTTACCTGCATGATTTCTTACTCTCCCTATTTTTCATCTTGTTTCTCTCATATTTATAGAAGTGATTTTCAGTCTGCATCACAAGATGCTTTGTATCATGTGGCTCAGTGCTAAAATGTTGGGGTAAAGCACAGCCACGGAGCTCTGCCAGTTCTTGGGAGTTAACAGAACGATTACCCAAGCTATTGGGTTCCTGTGATTGATCTTGTCACATTAAAGTGTTACTGGCATTGGCTTGATTATAGTCTAATATCTGTCTGCAAAAAATGTTCTACATACAGAATAGCTTTAAAACGCCAGCAGAAATGTCATTATTGGTAGCAATTCTCTGCATTGATGCAGAGCATTTGGAATTGCTTTTTGTGAGGGTATTGTTCCACTGAGAATTCTTACATACTTTCCATTGTGTTTTCTTCAGGATCCAACTTTCTCATGGCCTTGGAGTTTCAGCATGGTACAAATGCTGAATTTATATTTGCATCATCCCTCTGATAAGAAGAAATATGCATTTTCTGATGTAAGTAGATTCAGATGAGGGGGTGATTAGGGTGCCAGTCTAGGGGGTCAAGAGAAAAGAGTGTCAAAATGTAGTTTGAATCTGAGTATGGTTCTTTTCTGAGAAAAAAAAAAAGGTGCTTTGGCATAACTTGAGAGATGTGGATGCTGTCAGGAATTTGCTGACCTGTGCAAGGAAGGGTAAACTGCAATGTGCTGTGTGCCAGCAGTCTCTGGTCAGGAGGAGAAGGCTCCCTGCTGTGGTTAGCACCCAAGAGTGCAGGTTCCTTGCCTCATTCTTCGGCTGGGGATGGGAGCAGGGCTCCTTTAGAACCAGCTGAGTGTCTGGAGCTCCTAACTGCTGATACCTTTACAAATCTTGCAGAATTGCTGTATCATTTACCAGACACCAGTTGCTACCTTAAATTCATAATGACGTAACAGCTGGTCAGGTAACAGGTGGGGATTTGTCTGGCAACTCACAGATTTATTTAAATTAATTACATGTTTCTGAAAATCACTGCTTTTTGAACAGGTTTTGGTGTTTCATGCTCTTAAGGTTTTTTTGAGAAACACAGCTCTTTGTTCTACTCAGTTGAAACCTACTCTTTATTTCTTTACACCAATAGAATACACTGTGATCCAGAGACTATCCTGATACAGACAACACTGCCCTATCAGAAAAATTTGTTATTGTCTTTCCCTACTGCTGCATTTGATAACTGTCTCCACTGAGACACTCAGGATTCCACTAAAAACTCTCAGGAGAAAAAAGAAAAGAAAGGAAAAGCAAAAACTAGTCTATGGTAGGTGCAAGCATGTTGAATTGCCTGTGAAAGAGGACAGCTCTGTGGGAGAGATGAGCACCAAGTGCCCCTTTCTGAAAAGGTGGGGGTGTGTCCCCTGGAGCTGTGTGCACCATCTGTATGAGTCACCTTCTTTACTGGAAATGCAATGTCTACATCTGACTGCATGTTCTTCAAATGAGGACATTTTAATAGAACCCAGGTGCTATAAATTTCAAATGAATCTGATGTGCTGCCAAGTGTGGGGTAGATTCCATTCTCCAGACAGGCAAATCATGGGCAGCACGAGTCTGAAACCATCTTCTGTCTTGCAAGACTCAGATCAGCTCTTTCTTCCTCCTCCTGCTTTATTTTATTGTTAGCCAGCAAAAGCTTTAATCATCCCTTTCTATCCCTATCTGCCCTGCAAGAGAACAGTTGTGAAGATGACTCTGTGCTTCTAAACTGGTTTCTCATCCAAAGGGGACCTAATAGTGGACAGATGGCCAAACCCTGGAAAATAGGAAATGACAGCAAGGAGAAAATTTCCTCTGCCAAATACCTCTACAGCTCATTGGGTGAAGGGAACAAGGGGGAATATTCTATTCCTGTCTCTTAATGTGAATGAATCTGGCAGAATTTCATTCTGTTTGGGTCAGAATCTCTGCTTAGTGTAAGATTTGGAGCATTATCGTCTTTATCTTTTTCATCTCTTGGATTGCTTAGCAAGGCATTTTGATGAAAATGTGCCCTGGGTGTTCTTTGAGTTCAGGCTGCAGCCATAGGAATGAGAATGACAGATGGGGCCATTTGACTGAAATCAATCTGCTGTGGTAAGACTCCTAAGGGCAGCCTTTGAAGGCTTGTTGGAAGCACCCAAGCAGTGCACAATTCCAGGGGGTTAATGCCTGCACCATTTTCCTGTTAATTCATTTGAGATTTAGAAAACTTCTGAAAGGAAATAGTCTCTGATGAAACTCTTGCAGCTCTGTGAGGGTGAGACATCCCTACTATTTTGTGACTTGAAACACCCAGCAGCATTTCTTGGGACAGACTTTTTCTCATTTTCCAGGAGAAGCATTTCAAAATGTACTGTCTTGAAACAGCCCAAAGCTTTGCATTTATAGAAATCTACAAAAATATTTGTTGAATTTTTCCTTCATGAACAACTTTGATATAATGTGAGATTATTATGCACACACTTGATTCAGATGTAATTTTGAGATATGCTCATGAGATCAGCAGAGATGTTTTTTTCCCCCAACTCTGTCTGTCGTGTTTTGGACCGGGGGCCAGCCGGGAGTGGTGTGGCAAATAAAAAGGACAGGCATGACTGGGTGAGCTAAAAAGTGAAATGGCTTTAATGGCAAGGTAAACAGCAGAACGTGAACACACAGGGATACAGTCAGCCACAAAAGGGGCAAAAAGGCTGGATACAACAGTATATATACGGGAGATCTGAGGGTATGTCTGAAGGCAGGGTTCCAGTTACAAACTGGGATTAAAAATATTAAAAATAATATGACAAACGACAACTAATCAGGGGAGAACTGCCATGGCGGCAGAGAACTGTCCTGGGTTGCAGTATATTCTATCACCATCCTCATGTACTGTTGAAACCAGGTGAGGCAGTGCTCCCTGCCTCCCCCCCCCC
>NC_031778.1:3399099-3481872 GCF_001522545.3 Parus major
CAGACCCCCTTTCTTCCAGAGGATCACGCTTCAACAAGACCACCTCATCTGGACGACTACCATCACCCTAACAGGGTTCCAGGCTGTATTCTGACTCTGTCAGTGTTTTTGATATTATTGCATTTATTCTTTTTATCATTTTCCTATTAAATTATAATTCTGACTTGCGATCTCTCACTGGTTTGATTTCAAACTAGTACAAGAACCAAGAACGTTCTGGAAGCATAACCTTGTATGAACAGACTTGCTAATGTCCTGGCTACAGGCTAGATTCATTATCAGCCCCAACCAGTTCTATCCTGACATATGTCTATAATTGAGAGAGGAAGGGATGGGGAAAGGATTCCCATCAGGATTGGGAAACTTTCACACAGGTTAAAGGTGAGGATGCACTACTGCACTGTGTTAAGGTGTTTAATACCTCGTGTCTCTACAGTACTGCACCCCTTGGCTCAGGTGAAACATCTTCCACAGCCCTGTCCTGGGTCTGCTTGAAGTTCAAATGGGAAAAAATCTGCAGAACTTAATCATTTGAATATTGATGTGTCATTGTCTAGGTTCAAGCATTCCTGTCTTTGTTTTGATCCCAGATGACTGCTACCTAAGAGCAGAACAGCTTGTTCCTTAGTGTGATGATGAATGAAGTCTTGGAGTCAAATAAATGTTCTTGTTCTGGTTTGTCTGGTGTTTTGGTAGTTTATATGTGTGGATACAACTGGTGGAAAAATGGGTGACTGGGATGTGAAGGTAACACCAGATCACTGTGGCAATGACTATCAGAATCTATCCGGGACTTGTGCAGATCCACAGCAGGAGTTTACCTGCACTTGCCTTGTGGAAGGAGAGCAACACAATTCCTGCGTATGAAATTATCCTCTAAGTATTTAGCAATGAAATTAACATAAAGTGAGCTGGCTAAAGAGCTATAATTTCGCTTGCAGTTACTCATTACTCAGTGGTAAATCTTAATTTCGCTGTTTAAGAAATATTTTTTTTCATTTTAGTGTATTCATTTAGGAAAATCAAGGAGTTACTTAATATGCAGTTTCCATATATTGTAGCGTTCTTTGCATTCCTCTTTGTTCCTTCAACACTTGAAGTGTGTTTCAGCATAATCACCCTCCCAATGGATTTTAACATGAAAAAAAAAATCTCACTTTAATTTCACAAACTTCAGTTTACCAAGCAGTGCAAGGAAATTAAATTACCTGTTTGCAAACACAGCCTCCTTTCCTAGAAAACATTTCTACTATCACTTGCAATTTCCATGTAGCTCTTTCCATTGTTGTTTTTAACTATTGTGGTTGTGCCATTAATCAAGAGTACAGGCAGGGGAGCAATAACTCAGACAGGTTTTCTGCTTTGGGATTAATTCCTCAGAATCAACTGCACAAGAATTTCACCATCATGTATGAAAAAACTGTAATTTTGTAATTAAAAACATCAAAATTCCCTGAAAAATGCTATTACTGGTAACCCAAAATATCATTTTAAGAGACAACAGAAGCTCAGTGTCTCACACAGGTGCAATAAAACGTTGCCCAGTAATCAGGTCACCATTGAACCGGATACAGGAAAGATGATAAAAATTGAATTTTATCTCATAATCCTGCTATTGATCACTGAAAAAGCCATTTTTGCACAGAATCACAGCAATAATAACAAGGCCAGACCTTTTAATCTTCCTATTATACAAAAAAATAAGTAAACTTTACTGTGCTATTTTGGAAAAAGAAGTGATGTGTACCAATTAAAGGTCAACACTGTTAATTACAGATCTAAGAGCCATCTTAGCAAGATAAGACTTCGAGATACAGGAAATGAATAATTTTACTTATATAGTAAAAGTTATATATAATATAACTTATTAGGATAAGTTATTTACTTATATAGTAAAAACTATACTTATATAGTTTGTTTTCCCCGTTTTTAGTTAGGACAAGGTCTAGAACAAAAGAGATTAATTAGAGTAAAATTATAGGATGCTGATTAACTTGCTGAAAAATGCTGAAAGTGTTTGTCTAATTTTAAAGCAGATATAATTTCAAAGATTTCTGGATACAAGTCTAAGTCCTATATCAGTTTTTCTGTGTAAATAAAAATAGTGCTGTAATTTCAACAGCCAATGCAGAATATACAGAAATGATTTTCATCAGCACAATAGTAAGCTGCTATCAATACATTTTTTCAGTAAACATCTCTTTCATGTTCAGCCTTTTCATCATGGAAGCACAGAGATAATTTTATTCAATAAAACAATTTAATTTAAAGGATTTTATCCACATTTCACAGTCTGCTCATGACCTACTTCTATGTATTTGAACTAAAACTATCGTATTTCCCACGCATTTTACAGAATAATATGATCATGAACTGAATATTGGAGAGAATGGAAAAATACCACAAAAGATGCTTCCACACTGCTTCAACCAACCTTGAAAGCTCCAAGTCTGAAACACTAAACTTCTGCTCTGGAGGCTTGAGTTTTGAAAGAGTGCATGGGTTAATTAACACAGAGCCTGGCCTGAGCAGAACCCAGAGAAAAGTCATTTACAGCCCAGGGGATTTTCCAGAACTAATTCCAGTGAGCACCTCAGTTTCAGCAGTATCAGTAGAATACTGATGGAGGAACATGTACCATCGAAGTACAAGTGCCACTCTGAAAACTCTCTGGCATCTCCTTGTTACCTGATGAATTAGTGGGGTTTTTCAAGCATACCTTTTTTTCTTTAAAGTGGACACAATACCAATCTTGACATTTTAGATACCGCTTCTGTCAAGCTGATGAGAGGAAATGTCAAGTTTGCTGATTAGCTCCTGGTTTTCACTGATGATCTGAAAGGCTGATAGCCTGTATGTGCTGAACCCCTACTGAAAGGCTCCCCAAACTTCAGACCTCTCATTATCCTTAAAAAAAACCTTTCAGACATTTAATCCTTTCTACATTTTGCAGACCAAAATGCAAGGATGCTGTATTCTTTAAAACTTTCTGCTCCTGGCAAGTCAGCCTGGTGGCCTTTCAGTGGTGACACAAACGGCTGTGCACTACCACAGCGGGCTGAATGATTTATTCATACCTCAGGCTCTCTTCTTCTGCCCTGGATCAAGCTACAACAGGATATATACTGGATTGCAAATCATAATGACCTATTACCAAAACCCAAGGGCAAACCTGCCACTTTTATAGATACATAAATGATTAATAACTGGGAAAGAATTGCATGTACTTTTTGCTGTATTAAATCATCTTTCTAAAGTGTGTTGTATTTCAGCTTGCAACAAGTGAAATCACAGACGAATACAAAAATCTGAGCCTGCTGTTTCTGTAAATGCAACAGAGAATGAGAGCCTATGGACCAGCAGATTCCACATCACCATTTATGCTCCCATTTGCACTATGCCAAGAGAACAAACCCTTCATACTCCTTCAAGCCTTCTCCTTAGCCTTCTCCAAATTAAAAAAAAAAATTAACAGCAGAAATAACAATTGGTTCAACAAAAAATTAAGTATTTAATGTAGTAAAGCAAAAAGGTTGTCTTAAATGGAGTAAGTCACCTTTTGGTAATGCAAAAAAAATGCAATTCTCTCCGAGTTAAGAAAATTAGAAAATTAAGATTTTAACTAGAATAGGAGCAGCTTATGAGAAAATTTAAAGTGAAAGGAATGAAAAAGAATTTAAGGTAGAAGCCATGTAGGAGTAAGTGTGCTTAGCTAAAGGCAAGCCTATAGAGCTCCTAATTGCAAAGGGAATACAATGTAGCCAAGAGGAAATGAACAGTCCATGAATGTATGTATCATTCTGCTTGGGTCAAGTTGTGTTTATAGAAGGAGACATGAAAAATGGACTACTGTGGGAAAGAAAGAAACCAAGTCTGCACCTGCAAGCAAGGGATCTGAACCATGTCCAGGAGAACCAGGAGAACCACCAACACGACACAGTCAAAAAGTTCAAGCCCAAGGAAAAAGATTTCATTAAAAAGACCCCAGACCCATTTCAAAAGAGGAAATGAGCATGCCCAGAGGGGCGTGGAGCTCATTACCATACGAGATGAGAGCAGGCAGAGTCAGGCAATGAATATGTAAAGCTGTAGGTGTAATCCTATGCATATGTAACACTTTGGGGAATAAACAGGGAATGAGGGGCAGAGGGGGGCACACATCTTTGGGAGAGGACTCTGGTGTGCCACCCAGTTGTAATAATAAGAACATACCCTCCCTAACTTGAAATAGTTAGAGAGTCCTTTGTCTGTGATTTTACTGCTTCACATCCCTGTATCAGCATATGAGCCTGAATGCTCAGGAAAAGTAACTTGATGTGCTCTGTGTGAGGCACAAGGAGAAGCACTTGCCATTGCAGAACTGTACAGACAGGTCAGCTGAAAGAACTCACACCAAGAGCAAGCGTTCATCAGCACATCATCTCTCAGCAGACTGTACCAATAAAAAATAGCATATTCAAATTGTCACCATGGCAGTTAGCTTACAGCTGCCGAATAAATTTGGCCATATCAGATTCCCAAACTCAACCAGCCTAGAAGTGAAACAAGTGCCTGGATGGGGCAGGGAAGGGTTGGATTCAGACCCAAGCAGGGACCTCAGCCAGTGATGTTCAATCCAGAAAGCAGACACAGCCCAGGTCAGGGAGCTGGGCAGTGCTGAAACCTCAAACAATAAATTCTCCAGACATGGAAGTTTTGAATGGACGATATAAGTGAGCTCTGAACAATAAACCAGGCTGATGATCAAGGGGGGACTCGAGCTGTAATTCCTGTCTCCAAACCATGATCACCACGTAACATCAAATAATTTTTAAAATTTCATCATGTTCACAATTATCTGTAAATTATTTACTCTTTGCTACAGTTAGTCCTTGCAGGAAGTTCAAAGAAAACACCACAGAGCTACATTAGCAGGTTTTTATCTTGTGATATGCTACAAGGATGCCTATAAAGCCCAACTAAAAGCTTTTAGCATAAATCTTGAGCTTTTGATCCAACTGGCAAGTTCATATGTTTCAAAACCGCATAGTTTTCCTGAAAACACAACAGCACACAACAGGAAGAGGTTTCACTTTTAATCAGTTCTGTCTGGATGATAACTGCCAGCACTCCACCACCACTGCAGCTAATAACATGGCACTCCTTGAGCTTCCTGACTGCAGATTTCCCCAAAGCCAGCACAGCTTCCTCCAGCAGCAGAATGCTGGAATCACATCCCACTGCTCACAGGCAGGGGTGGGGAGTCACATGGAACATGAGATGCATGAGCTGTCCCTCCTCTGGTCAATCATATTAATCAAAATACCAGCAACAGAAGGATCCTGATGGAAACTCTAAAAATTCCAGAATGTGTTACTGTTTACAGGGTGGTTCTGCAATCTCCTACTCAGAGAAGATGGATACATAATTCTATACCAAAAAAAAGGTTAAAACCCCAAGTATTTAGAGGAAAAACCTTATTTTCCCTGAAAATAGAAGGATACACATACAGAATAGTGGATTTGTACTTGCCAGTCCTCCTCTTTCTTCTGCACTATTCCCAGTCATTCTGCTTTGGGAAGAACCAATTTGATCATTCTGTGTGCCCTGACCAATGAAGCACTAAGACATTAAGGCTGTCAAATACCTTTGTTTTCTAAAAGAGCATCATCACCTCTCCATATTAATTAACCTCATCCTCAACTGTAATCCCAAACCAGCAAATGAAGCTAAGAAATACAGAAATAATTGAGTCACATGGCACAGGAAGAAACAGGTAGAATGAATGTAAATCACTGACAACTTATTCTAGTTCTAAACCCTAGTTTCCTCCTGAGCAGCAGCTCCCCCTAAAGCTCCATCTGCTTTGATCAAGTCCTTGTTCAAAAGTCTCTTTCTATTCCTCAAGTGTATTTTAGTTAATCCCACCTGGTGCAGAGGGACCACGCTCACCTTCTGCAGCCCTGACTTCCCGAGGTAATGATGATCCACCAAACGGAGACGGTTTGGATTTCAAAGCACTCCAGTCTCAAAGTGCTGGCCTAAATCTACAAAATTCGGTCCCAGATGGAATAAAACCAAGCTGAACTAAACTGGAAGTTAAACTGCAAATGTATGCCCCTGCTCCCAAGGAGTTTTAGTTCCCTGCTCCAGGGAACAGGTCACAGTTAAGTCCTATTCTCTTGAAATTCCTTGGTTTTATTTCAGACACTAATATTTATAGATCTACAACATATGCTTACAGTTTACTGTTTACTTAAAATACCCAAATTTCAGTTCTTCAAAGTGTCAGTTCTTCAAGTTCCTTCTCTCATTCTTTTTCTGTGTTTCTAACTCCCAAGGAGTCCAAATACACACTTCTGAATCTCTAACCCTTTACAATTCAAACCATGCACAGTGTGCCAGCCACAAAATTAGTCTGTGATTTGCAAAGGAGGCTCAGCTTAAAAATAGAAAGAAAAAAAAAAAAAAAAAGCCACATGTGCAATGATTACTCCATTTAAAGAGGAGGTGGGCAGAAATGAAAGTTACCTCAAGATCACAGAACCTTTTATATCAATTGGAGTTTAAAATGATAACAAGAATAAAGAAGCCTGTGAAGAGTTATTAGTACAGGGTAATCACTACTAATGAGTTATCGTTAGCAAATGCATTTTAATGTCATGAGAGATCTCAGGCATGTAACTCCAAGTACAGAAGGAAGGAGGACTTATGGAATATGGGTATTCACAGGGACGGGGAAGTTTATCCACCTCAGTACTGGATTACTCTCTACTGAATAATCACCTCAATTCCCTTTTTTTTTTGTCTTTAATCTTACATTTCTGGAATTGTTTTGGGACAGCTATTCTCACAAAAGCACAGTAAACAGAAGCATTTGCCTGTACAAGTTCCATCATTAATTCACTTTTACGTATCACTACAGTTTCAGCACACTAACCAATTGCTGCTAACTTTGTTCAAAGCAGATCAATGCTGCCTGAAGATAAAAATAACTGAATCAACTCCAAAATCTGCACTGAGTTGCAATGCAAGGCAAGCAGCTTTTATGCAGTGTCCATTAGACTGTGTCATGCCCTGAGAAGCTTGGATGTCAAAACACACTTGGTTAATTAAAACCAAGGTCAAATTAACAGTGTTGCTAGTTTATTTTATAACTAGGTATTACATCAAATTTCCTAATGTCAGCAAATAGGGTATATAAATTTGAGCTGCAAAATTAGTTCTAAACTTCAGCTAATTTAATAAAAAACACGGAGACGTTAAATTTAAAAGAAGAAGAAAGTAATAGTGGCTGCTACACTTTTTCCTGAACCTTTTATACTCTTTTATACTTTTATCCCTCAGCTTCCTTGGCATATTACTCTTCTTCTTTCCTTTGAGTCAAGAATTGCAATTCATTAACAGGAAAAAAACAATTTCTAGAAAACAGTGCCATGTGCACAGACCAGAGGTAAAACATTTACTTTGCCAGTCTTCTTGCAATAATTCCAAGTAGAAGGAAAGGACTGAATGCTCCAAAAAGTAAAATGCAATGTAATTACCAGCTGATTTTCCTTTCCAGGAATGCTTTGGATTCTGGTATAAACTAGGCTTTATTTCTTATTGTGACAATAAGAACCTGCAATGTTGTAGTTGATAGCCTGAAATGTATCTTTTTCCATCTTTTAGTTGTGATTTCCCCCCCCCTCCCAGCTTCTCTTTCCCCTAACTGTTTACCTGGTGTCAAGTTACCATGATTACTGAAGTTCCTCTCCTCAGCCCCACGCCGAGAGCCGGATGGAGTAAAGAGAGGACCCTGCTGGCATTTCCAGCTGCTTGAAGTTTCTTTAGCCCAAGAAAGCACGGGGTTGAGAGAAGAGAGAGACCCTTCTTTCTAACACAGAAGTTTGTAACTTTTTCCTGTCCCAGAATGCCTCTAAACTATGGAAGCTGAGAGGGCATGCTTACCTTGCCTTCCCTTTCTTTCCCCCTTGTGTTGCCAGGAAACCAAGCCCTCCCTCTCTCCCCCTCTGCCCCTCTGTGGAGAATACTCCTACACCTTTGTGGGCATTTGAAGAAGTTAGTGTCTGTTATTTCTTATCTTGGTGTGTGTAACCTTGATTTGTAGGAAGTTTCGAAATGTACTAGCTGAAAAAAATAATTGGTTCTCTCTCTGATGTTCCCTCCCTCCGAGAAACCCTGTTAAAAGAGACCCCCCAGACCCCAAATCCTTGGTCTCTCATCCTTTGGATTCCCCTTCACAGAAATAAACTGTGGAATGCAAACCAGAGAGAGAGTCCCACCCCCTGATTTCTTTACTCACTCTATAGACTTGGATTCTTGAAGAAAATCAGTGAACCCCACAAACATATTGTAATAAATTATTGTATGTATTAAAAATTCGGAAAACTATAAATAAGATAAATGTGTTTGGAATAATGTAAAATATAAAATGTGAAAAAAACCCCTCTCCGGGTCTGGTCGAAATCCCCTTTGGAAAGCAACAGATTGCAACCAACACCCAAGATAACGAACTCAGGGAGACCCATCAACTCAGACAAATAGACAGGACAAGGGCCATCAGAACAACAATGGAGCTGGCTCGGAGAAGATATCTACCTCCGGACTTGAACAACACCCTACAGATTTCTGTGGGGAACAATCAGGTTGACAAAAAGACAAACTCCAAAAAGATAATCATCGCCAGACCTGAACACCCCGCCTGTCGAACCAGTGTTGGAAAAAGCAATCAAGAAGGACAAAGGGGAAAGCACGGCCAAGATACCCATCTGCACCAGCCCGGATTCCACTACTCTGCTCTGATGACACAAGCTGAAATACATACAGAATCTCCTTTGCATATGAGAAGGCTCTGCCCGGACACTAGTTAACTCTATTATTCCATGCCAGGAAATCCATTCACTGGACAATCAGGGACACTTGGTGAATGGAACCTGCTTGGAATTTTTGCCCGAGGACATAAAATCCCTATAAAAACCGAGGCTTGGAAATCCTCAAGCGTGGATTTGGGAACCCTATACCTTTGGTGTAGACCCAAAGTACTGTCCACCCAGCGCTGTGCTGACTATTTTATTGTGGTATTTTATCGTTGTTGTTCTTTGTTCTTTATTAATAAATCTTTCTTTTTTAATTCGTATCACGAATTTGCCTTTGCATTTATAACACATATGCTGGCTTGAAACCCGAGTGAAGAAAAACCTCATCACTGAGCTAGCCAGGCCACACTCGAGAAGATCGAGTCACTGCAACACAACTGAAGCTGTGCACAGCTCCTGCATGGTCTGACCGCTGTGGGCATCCTGCCAGCTTGGTGGGAGACTGTCACACTTGAATAGAAGTGTTGAATTTACCAGAGAACCAATGGCCTTTAGAATTTGGGGGAAAGATCTCTCCCTGAACAGATTTTACTTAATAAAGGGTACCTACTACATTCCACAGGTACAACAGTGTAGATCTCAGGTCTGCTCTGGGTGTGTCCCAAAGCACAACAGCTCTCACAGACTCGTAGCTGTGAAGCTTCCAGATCAGATTCGGTGCAATTTTGAAAGCTTGGTTCAAGCAGAATTTGCAGAGCACATTCAATACTTCCCTTACATTACTTACATTGGTCACCTCCAGTCAAAGTCTCAGGAGTGCCTGCAATTACAGAGACTTGAGTAAAACAAGCCTGAAGTTTTTTGGGACCTCTGAATATAGAAGGGACCTTCAAAACTACTGGCATTCAAATTACAGACTAAGGGAAGGAAAAGCATGATGGCCTCAGCTGCTTTTTTTAAGTGAGGCTCGCTTCATTAGCATTAATGAGGGGAATGTGGCCCAGTGTCATGGAGTTACTTTACCTTTAAGAAAGTTGAAGTTTCTGAGAACTGCCTAGAGTCTTTTCTCCTGACCAATTATCGGTCATTGCTGAGAATTGACAGCAGTTTAGGCCATTGAAAAGTGGGATCAACTTGTGAACCCTACCTTAAAGTGGAAAACCAGAGCTCTCTGAGTTCTCTTTGTTTCCTGGCAGTGAAAGGTAGCAGAGTTCCGGCCTCTCGCTCTCTGCCCAGGCCATGCGGCCGGGCGGGGGCCGGGCTGGGCCTGCTGCATCTCCCGGCTGGGAGATGGGGCCTGCGGGGGGCTTGCCCCGAGCCCTGTCCGGGCCGGGCCGGTTCCTGGCTTGGCTGCAGGTTTTGCCGTGATGGAATTCACCAGAAACTGCCGAGTGAAGAAGGAGAGGGGCTCTGGGCCTGCAGCAAGCAGAGACGGTGACCACACTCTCCAGAGCAGCCATGAGGAACTTTCCATAGCAGACGGCTCCAGTTCCTGCACCAGCCGAGGCCACAGAACTACCTACAACAGCCTGGGCAAGATTTTAACTGTCATTACCCAGATGAGACTTGTGGATTAATCTTTTATCCAGAGAGAAAAAAAAGAGAGTGATCAACATGAAAAGAGACTTTATAAACTACCAGTGACAAGAAAGAAAAGAAACTTCAAGAAAGGTAGAGAATTAGGAAGATGCTTTAATTTAGCTGAAATGTCTTTCTGTTAGACTATGGAGATGGACAATGAAGTCCTGGAAAAAACTCCTTTAATTCATGATAAGTATGTAGGGAGGAATAAAGTGTTCAAAGTGTAAACTTGAGTACTTATGGTATAGTGAAGTGCTGGGAGATTTGAAGCCTTGAGAGGCAATGAGAAAACTCTTGTCTAGTGAAGCTCACAGAAACAGATGAAGAAGACTTTTTTACCTTTGAATACTCATCCTTAAAAATGCTATCCCTCGACTCATGACCCATACACATCTCAGAGTGATGTGAAAATGGGAGGGGTGGGCTCTGATAACAGCAGCTCTGGGCAGCTGACATCAGGGCAATGGAAAACTGTAACAAAAATAGTTTTCTTGTGAGAAACTCCATAAATTAACAGGAAGAAACTTCTGTTTCTCTACAAAGACAGGTGAAAGGACTGTAGCAAGAATTGGGACTGTTTTAACCACCGAAGTTCCAAAGTTTTTGTCTCTGTTGTCATGTGAACGAGAGAATAGTAGGTAGATAAGGGATGAAAAGGTTTTTCTGAAAGTTTATTCTGGTGTTCTTATTCTTGTTGTTTGTCAATAAACTTTCTTTATTCCTTTTAAGTTTTATGCCTGTTTTGCCCTTATTCTAATCCATATCTCACAGCAAGAAATAAGTAATTTTCTTAGTTATTGGTTTTAAACCACGACACCCAGGTATCCACAGAAAGATAAAATCAGTACATTTTGCTCAGAAAGGATGCCCTTTAGTGACCTGTGTTGGACAGATCTTCAGATCTTTAACTTAAAACCTGTAATTATAAAACTTCTGGTCCTTCAAAGTCTAAAAACCTGACAATTCCTTACACTTGTCTAATGGAAATGTTCACGATACATGAACAGCTCACAGTACAGAACAACCCTGCAGCTGCAGCCAGCCAAAGCGTGGGAAGTCACAGGACCTGTGCTTTCAGAGGATGCTGCAGACACTCTCACTTCCTCCTCCATCCCTTCCCCACCACCAAGAGCTGCTCTGGAAGGAGCACCCTGCTGGGGTGATGCTGCCCTGAGCTCCCACAGAGATTGGGTCACTCACCAGTCCTCCATCCTGGAATGTTTGTGAATGATGGATTTCTACCTTCACATCCATCTCAACCACCTTCCTTTCTTCCTGCTTCCAAGGGTAGGTTATACCTTGACATCTCCTTAATATTAGTGTCAGTTTGGCTTTTTTAAAAACTCCTTCCTTCCAAATCAAAAAAAAAAAAAACCCAAAAAACCCCAAGGGAAAAAACCCAAAAAAACTTAACCTCCATAAACCCAACACCAAAACAAAGCCCCCAAACACATCCACCTGCCAACTCTTCTGTGTCTGTATTCTCTCTCACATCCCAAAGATCATGGCTTGGTTTTGAGCTGCTGTTCCTATTTTCATACGCTTTACAGAAGGAAGCATTTCTGTCACCATTCAGCAGAATTTAACTTTCCTAAAGTCACAGTCCACAGCAGAAATGTCACATGAATGTTCTGCCTATTGTTTTTCAATTTGAAATTCATCGTTCCCAAACTCATATTGAAGCCCTCATTCAATTAAAGCCTCTTCACTGCCATCAATCAGACCAGTACTGATCCTGTTTCTTCCCACATAATTCTACCATAATCTGCTTCCTTCACACAGCAGCCATCATATTTCTCCTTTAAATCCCTAATCCCACAGAAAACTTTAAGTATTTACACCATGCAGACCAAGCAGTTATCCCAGTGTTGAAAAAAGAATGGAAGAAAAGGACAATATTGCCTGTTCTTCTGTGCAGGTGTAGAAAAGCTAAGTGCCTTTTTGTCCCCTGGAGGGCTGCCTTTGGTTTGCACAGGTCCTGGACTGTCACGATAAACACTCTGTTCTTCAAAACAGATCACCCCAGTGGCCACCCTGGTTTGCAGAGCATGGAAACAATTCCTCAGTGCCACATCCACGAGCAGCACTCGGGACAGGCTGCTCTGCTTTCAGCTAACACAAGTTTGAAATAAACACGGCGTATTTGGGGACTTAGAGAAGGCAGTCTGGTCCCCAGTGCCCTGTGTGACGTCCCACAGCACAGTGTGCAGCCACCTCTGCTGCACAAAGGGTCCTTCCTTATAGCACATTTCCCCAGCGTTTCAGGTGGTAACACCTCCCCTGAGAAACTCCTCAGCAGCACTAAGAACATCTAGCTACAGCTTTTTTTTCCCCTTGGTATTTGTATTAAGGATACCCCTTTACTGCCCTCCTCACTGCTGAACATGGAACAAAAATTGAGTTCTTTATTTGTGCTTACACAGAAATGGTATGTTGGTAATTAGATTAATGTTATTATACACGTTCTGCTTTTCAGAGTTCTGGGTGTTGAGTTCTAGGTTCAGCTTTTTGTGGTTGTAGGTTCAGCATTTTTCTGGTTCTAGGTTCTGCTTTTCAGAGTTCTTTTCCCTGTTCTGCTCTTCAGAGTTCTTTTCCCCTAGTCCTCAAAATTTATCCCTTCCTTTATTCAGTTTTCCGTAGTGTATCACTTCTTTCTGCTGTATCTCTGGAACTGAATGTAGCATTGCCTGTGTAGAATCAGAGCTGTCTATAATCTCACCTCTAAACTCATGGTCTGCTGCACCTACTGGTTTCTTGCAGATTTCTTTTAGAAACCCCCAGCTTTCCATTTCTTCTGTCTTACCTGGTCACACATAGACCCTTCAGTCCATGTTCTTATCCAACACTCATCTTCCCCCCTAGACTTTCCACAGATCTGTTTGGTACCATGTTTCTCCAAGAGACAAGTACTTTTGATCTCTACTCCTATAACACAGACACAGCTTCTGATTTACAGTCACTGAAACATTTATGCTGCGAACAAACAATTCTTCTTCCATTAAAAAATAAATGCAAATAAATAATTTTAATTAAACAATTGAATAAGAAATATTACTATAATAATTTTATAATTATAAAAACATAACATGGAAATAATAATTAAACAATAAAATTAATAAAGTTCTAGAGTGAGGAATGACCTCATTCAGCACCTCAGAAGACATCCATGAAACCCCACCAGAGTGCCTTTGTCTGTGAGCTGACCAGAACTGAAGCTGCCAAGTATTGGATGAGAGCAAGAACAACCCACAGCCTCAAGACTCTCAGAGACCAAAGGCAGCAAAAAGACTGGTTTTGAGACTAGGAGCAGAGAATCAGAGGAAAATACTGTTGGATTCACCAAAAATGCACAGAGATTTTCCACATACTTCCAAACGTGGAAAAGAACAATGCAATAGAAAAGGGGAGAGGTTTCTTCGAAGTTACTTTTAATTCTGCAGTGCAGCAGTAATTAAGTTTTCCTTAATCCTGTGAACAAAGAATTTACTTTAGTTTAAAATTGCTACTCTTTTGATGGATTTACTCTACATGTTTACAAGCTGCTGGAAAACCAGCAGAAGTAGAGAGGAACTTCTAATAAAAGCTCATTCTCAGTTATTGCAGCAATTGGAGCAATTCTAACAAGCTGTCAGTCTCTAAGGATCAGAAGCTGTCAGGGTGTCGTTCCGATTGGGAACGGCTGGAAGGAACGACATAGACTCTCCAGGGAGTCAGAACAAGAGGATCCTTTAGTTTATTGCTTGCAGGCCTGCTTTATAGACAGATACGTGGAAAGTACAGAAAGGAAACTCTTATTGGTTAGTAAACTGCTACATTACCATCATTGGTCAGTGGGGTTCACCACCCCCCTGACTTTCTCCTGCAAGGAAAACAAGGAACACATAACAACACCTGCAAGGTTGTTTTGTGTTCCTGAGGATTGTTTTAATTCTTTCTCATGTCTTTCCCAGACTACTTTCTCAGGGCCAGCCTGAGAAGCTCTTGCGGCCTGTAATCTGTACAGGCAGTGTCAGAATTTAGCATCCACAGTCAGGGTGCAGTGAGCTGCCACATTACCCCTGACTGGGGAGGAACCGGGCTGTGACCCCCGGATGGCCAGGCTTCTCTGATGGATTATCTCTGCCGTACCTGGAAAAACTACACCATCAGGGCAG
Organism: Parus major; assembly: GCF_001522545.3. Classification (NCBI taxonomy): domain Eukaryota; kingdom Metazoa; phylum Chordata; class Aves; order Passeriformes; family Paridae; genus Parus; species Parus major. The sequence goes on from NC_031778.1 coordinate 3,413,633, forward strand.
GCAGTGCTGCCTGTCTGCTCTCACACCTTCCTGGAGCATGACAAGAGCAGTGCCAGCACCAGGTGAGAGCAGGGCTCAGGAGGCACCTCCAAAATTCCCAACCTCAGTCCCGGGGCTCGAACTTGCTGCTGTGATCAGCACCATTACCGCAACACACTCCTTAGGCCAAGAAGCAGATATAAATTAAACCTAATTTACTACTAATTAATAAACACATGCCAAGCAGCCCTCAGCAGTCCTGCAAAGGCATCTCCTTACAAATGAAGCTGACTGAAATCACGTTAAAGTCTGAATCCTTCAGGACTCCAGGGAGCAGCCATGGGGCAGAGCCACAAGGACACAGGAGGTGGCATCTGCAGCAGGGGGCTCTGAGGGGAGCAGGGACCCCAGCCCTGCTTTCTCAGCCCTGCTCTGTGCTCCCAGCTCTGCTCCTGCTCTCCCAGCCCTGTTCCTGCTCTGTGCTCCCAGCCCTGCGCTCTCCCAGCCCTGCTCTGTGCTCCCAGCCCTGCTCTCCCAGCCCTGCTCTGTGCTCCCAGCCCTGCTCTGTGCTCCCAGCCCTGCTCTGCGCTCTCTGCTGAAGGACAAGCACCTGCAGAAGCAGTGAGGAGCAAACACTCTGCTCCCAGCATTTGTGTAAATCACTTCTGCTATGTTCTGTAAAGGTTCCATGGAGGTCTTCTCATTTGACCTGTCAGGATGTAACTCTGAAATTACAGAACACCTTAATCAAGCTGTGCTTCAGAACAACCTATCTGACCCATTTCTCTTTTTAAAGCCTCCACTTTAGAGGCTGTAAAGATGTAACACCTTCTCAGTGCAAGTGAACAGTCTCACTGATTTGGTGTATAAAACTAATAAAACAATCAATACTTTACAGATTCAGGAAAGCAATTCCAAATTTAGGATTTTAATTTTAAAAATGAAGTGCTCTGCTACACAACAGAGAAGAAGGACACATAACCAAGTTCAGCACTTAACATCAAACTAGAGATTCAAATCTTTTTTCTCTGTTGTGATCTTGTGTATCTCCAGTTACGTAACTGGATTTATTGACCTGAATTACTGGAGTGTAAAATATGAAGTTGTCTGTGATGGTAAAATTCTTTTAAAAAGCGTTATCATTTAGTTGGCAATAAAATGTGTTTGTACTGTGAAAATTTTAGTAATATTCCAAAAAAATAAACATTGTCTTTCTCAGCTAAGAGTCACAAAATGACAAGGCATCATCTGGAAGATACATTGATAATGGTAGAACAGTTCTTTATGGAAAGTAAGAACACAAGCTTCAATGAAATAAAAAAAAAATAAATTGGAAGCTTTTTTATTATTATGTACTTAAGTAAAACAATCATGTTTTCCCTCTATGTGCCTCCCTCAGGATGGGCAAGGAACCCTGTCCTGAACCTCCTCAAGCATTCCTTTCTCAAAATTTCAAACTGTACTTAATTAACAAGGAAAACATATAAGATGACTTTTAATTTTCAGAGAAATGCTGCTCATTTTCAGACTCACAGCTCAGGCAGGTAGCCTTAAATCAACACTTCTATCAATTAACTGCATCCAGTCCCAAACAGGGACTCTGCCAGTCCATCAGACCCGTTCATACCTGCATAGGAGCACAACATTTATTAGCTGGAAATAACTGGATATGCACCCACTGTCTGAGCATCCCATTGCTGAACTTTCTGGAAACGGAAGTCCCCTTGTGTAGGAAAATGAACATTCAGATTTCACCCAAAACCTGCACTCCTTTTAAGAGACTTTCTCAGGTAACCAACTCAGGTGTCAGCAGCTGCCTCGAGCTACTTTCCTTCAGTACAAGATGGAATGAAACCTAACATGGTTCTGATGTTAAATAATAGCATTTTGGAATGGCCAGACTTTGAGATTTGTGAGGCAGCCACATTCGTACTGCAGCCACTTGTCTTTCGCTGCTGGTGGCAATTTGGAACACCCCAAGTGACGAAGGCAGGGAGCTGGGAAGGATCCCAGTTTCCAGTAGCATCCTGAGAAAAGCACAGAGGTGTGAGAGCTCCATTTCCTGTAAGGGCTAAGGTGTAATAACTTCCAGGATTGTTCAGATCAAAGACACACTACTGGTTTATTGCAGCTCTCCCAGAATCTCAGGGAGATTAAGAGGTGGTCAGAAAGAGATCATGGAATTGTTTTCTTTGATAAAGATGTCACAGTTCAGATCAGTGGAAAAATAAGTCGATTTTGCTCAATATCAATTTAGTCTCTGTTTGGCCATCTCTTTAGTCTCTTAGAACCCAGATAAGTTGCTTAGTTCATCTTTGCAAGGGGGCAATATTCTTTGATAATGTACTAATATACTAATTATGAAGGTTCCAGCACAATAAAGAATCTGAAAGGTTATGCAGTCCCAAAAAGTAATTTTCACACAGCATGTAGATAATCATTACATTTATTCTAAGTTCAGCCAAAAAAGCCCCCCAAGAATTAGTTAGGAACTATACAAATGATTTCCATTTTCATGGAATAATTAATGCATATGAGACTTTCCAACATTTATCATCACTTCAATGAACAGATAACAAATGCACTGTCTGAAAGGAGGAAAGTTATTATAAATCATCTGTGAAGTCAGAGCTGGGCTGAGATGTTGGTGCAGTAGATTTATTTAAGAATAAAGTGTGATGTCTTCAACTTTTGTCCTATTAAAAACATGTATAGTATCAATTTGGGTAAAAATAATTACTTGCTTTCAGTAATCCTGTCTTTCCAATAATTGGAGAGGGTTTTCTCTTGCTCATTGGGTTTTGTTCATTTTTTTAGTGACCCATTATAACAACAATTCTCAGGAACAGAAGAGGAACAGAGAAACTGAAAGGCTGTAACAGAGGAAGTGAAAGGTCTAGAATCATGTTTTTTAACTTAATTTTTTTCCCAAAGCACACCCCACCTGGCCAGGCCTTTGGGGTGACCCTGTAAAGTCTCATTCCAGAACAGAGCAAGAATTTACCCCAAGGCAGGAGAGGAAGCTGTGGGAAGCTCTGGCTGTCGTGCTTCATACACACCCCTAAGCTCCAGGCCTGGAGTGCGAGCAGACCAAGGGAGAGAAAAGAAAAACCACTCAGCCTAAAGCCTAAAGTTCAGGGGGGGAACTTCAGCTCCAACAAAGGCTCAGGAGGATCTTCTCTTCCCAGGATTAACTGTGTGAGAAATCAACTGCGGATGGAAAAGGAATCTTTTTAGGCAAAGTCACCCCACCTGATATAAAACATCACAAAGCAAATGGGGGCCCTTGTCAAAGGCACAAACTCTATCAGCTATTTTTAACTCCTAGGATTTTAAATGCAAATTACCACCAAGAACCTGCACTGGTTCATTCAGTGAAGCACCAATTACTGCCTTCAGTTAAGAATACATGTTAGACATAAAATAGCAGCCAAATTAATCAGTTATAAGACTTTTCCTGCTGTTAATCCATACAACATCAATTATCAAGAATAAAATTTGGCCCTATATTTCTGTGGCAAAGTGAGGACTGCTGAAGCCAGGAAACTTGTTTGGTTGTATGAATTTTGATTGCCCATGTCATGCAAATGGTCCCTAAAATACTGCCTACAAGCAGCTCCGTGCAGAACAAAACCAAAACACAAACTAATTATTATTTCAGCAAAGTAGAAATAGTATTTTAGTCATTTAATTCTTCTGGATTTTATTTTTTTTTATAATAAATTTAGTTTTAATTCCATGTTAGGAATTGTTCCTTCTTCTCTCAGTACCCACTGCTCAAAAGGGCAGACAATCAAGGTAACTGAGCCCTGAGTGACAGATGAATATTTGGGCAGTGTTCCACCCAGGAGGATGTCCCAGCACTGCACTCCTGTTTGTCCTACCCATCCCCTCTGCCATGGCCCCAGCAGAGAAAACTCACCCATCACCAACCAAGGCAGCCCCTGCTCAGCAGGGCCAGGTGAACTGAGAGAGGACAAGGGGGCATCCAGAACACAATGGCCAAAGTCTCTCACCCTCCATTGTCCCCTCCTCCATTGGCCCTGTCAGGCCAAGATCGCTTTTTAATTCCTTATTTTATGGCTTTGATATCATCTAAACAATGTTGTCAAGTGATGTATGATTCCTGATCTTCTACTGATTCTTAAAACAAGTACTAGGAAAATAACAGGGGTCCTTTTGGGCACACATTTTACTTGCTAAATGTAGTTTCAGGTAGGAAATACAGTAACCTATTAAACAACTTTCATCTTCTATGGAACAAAGTGTCAATGAGAAGCAGTTTAGCAGCTTTGATAGCAGAGAACACGAAAAGTTACTCATTGTGACTCATATTATGTAAATGGCAACAGGAGATGGGCAGATCTTCCAGCCTGGGAGTTGGGACAGAAAGATTCTACTTGGGAAATCCTTATCAGGTTTGCAAGTCCAGAAAACCAGAAATGAGACATTAACAGTGTAAATTGTTTGGGATACTGCTGGGATGTTTTTTGGGGTTTTTTTCTGCTGCTGTTAAAACAGAAGAGGATGATTAAAGGGGAGAAATGCAATGTTTTGTAACACTCAAGATGATTTATAGGATAGTTAATCATAAAATACACGTTTTGCTTTCAAATCCCACAGACTGGCTGCCTGCGCTAAACTATGCCCTGCATTAACTACAAACCAGCATTACCAATTTGAAAGCTTCCCATTTAGACTAGTGGTATCTTCCACAGATTTACATGACTAAGGAAAGAGCATTAATGTCTCACAAGGCAGGTAGGTTTGAAAACACTGGGTTTAAAAGCAGATTTAAATCCAAGCATACTAAATGCTTCAATTCATGAAGCAGACCAGAAGCCTTTATTTCCAAACATGATTTCTGAAAATCCTTGTGTCCAACATAACATAGCCCAGCTGTTTGTTAGTCAACAGCAAAATGTACCTGCAAACATAGTCCCTCTTAGTATTTACCATTGGTAACTTGAAGCTCAAATCCAGCTGCTCATTAGAAACTGATCCACCAGGCAGTGGGAAGGTGTTTTCTGAGGGAATTCTTCAACCTTTTGCAAGAAATGAGTATTTAACTCCATGACCTTTTGCAATATTTTCTTAGCCAACTGCCAGAATTACTATTTTCTTTTGTCTTTTTCTAATATACCCTTTTATCTTACAATTTCTGATCTATTGAAATGATAAACTGTGTAAGAAGAAAAAGAGAATTAACTATTTCCTCTAAATTTCATTGTGATTTTTTTCATGTTAAAAATTCACCATTTTCACAATTACCATCCTGGAACAATCACAGATACAACTGAAATATCCTTTTTTAGAAGAGCACCAAAAGTTCTGAATTCCAATAAAATAAAAGTTCAGCTTGAACTGTTCAATATTCAAATTTGAAATCTGCACTTGTTTTAAGTATTTCAGTTTCAGAGTTTCAAACTGAAAGGAGAAATGAACCTAAAATCCTTGACTGCCCAGTTCTGTCAGCCAGGGAAGAAATCCATTTTTGTATGAATAAACCCTGACAGGATGCTGGCTTGGCATGTCCACTGAAAAGCATTACAGTAGAAAGAGTCTACTTAATTCTATTAACTGCTTCTAATATCCCCTCATTTCAATTTCTAATTCAACTTCAAATTGTCGTAATTGGATCCCATTACTGCTCCTGGGGTTTTTGGTAGATTAGAGGGCTGTTTTCATGAATGTCTCTCTCCCTCCTACAATGGCAATTACATAATCAAGTGACCCCTTATTTTTCTAGGCCATAGAATGCAAGAACAGATTGAGGTGAGTCTCACAAAGAACTTTTCCTCCTTGTCCCTGCTGACTGAAAGGACTGATATCCCATGAAACTGTTCATTTGGACAGCTCAGCTGAGCCACCTCTTCACTCAGCTACCTGGGATACGCCACTGCTCCTTGGCCCTGCCTCACCTCCACTCAGATAAACTGGTAAGAAAAGGCAGAACCAAGTGATTTTCTATCCCAAAAATGTCCTTTTTGCCAGAGGATGTAGCTGCCAGCCCAGTATGAGGCAGGAGATGCTGCAGAGCAGCCCTGGAGCACTCCCTGTCCCTGGGTGTCACCTCCAGAGCACAGAGCCTCAGCAGAAACTGAGAAACCTCTGGAGAGCTGTCTGTAACCCAGCAGAACAGCAGCTGCAACATCTGCAGCAACCCTTGCCCTGCTAAGTGAGCTGCTCTTCACCTCCCAGGAATAATCCCAGTGGATCCTCCTACCCTCAGTCACTGTACACTGCGCTGCCAAAGGCTGGATCAGTGACCTGAGCGACACTTTTCCTTCCAAGTGCCTCCAGGGAAAGACACTCCATGCACCAAGAACACATCTGCTTACCAGAGGTGCCCGAGACAGAGGCACTTGAGGCTGCAGCTCACACACATCAATTTCTCAGAGGTTCCTCCAGCTCTGCACCTTTCCCGTGTTCAGTTCCACAATCCCCCAGCTGCCCCCCAGCAGTGTTGTTCAAACAGCACAACCAAGCAGGAAACACCTCAGGAATATCATGTATTACTTTCTTGAGTCATATCAAGACTCAGTTAACGAACTTCTCCCCTCCCCTCCCCTCCCCTCCCCTCCCCTCCCCTTTCCTTTCCTTTCCTTCCCTTCCCTTTCCTTCCCGCACCTCCCCTCCCCTTTCCTTTCCTTTCCTTTCCTTTCCTTCCCTTCCCTTCCCTTCCCTTCCCCCTTTCCTCCCTCCCAAAAAAGTAATTCATTACTTGAATTCATGACTTCTATAGCCCGCAGAGTGCACTAGGACAGGTGTAGATGTGCTAGGCCACATCTAAATCAAGTTTAAGTTGACATAATAAACTAATTTATTATATATCAGACAAGAAACTGAAAGTACATGGAATCAGATGAACCTTTTAGCATGTATTTTGAAAAAAAAAACAAACCAACAATTAGTTACCCTCACGGACCAGTTGCTGGCAAAACCAAGCTCTTGGTAAGGAACTGATTCCTCTCTTCTATAGATCAACAAGCATTATTGACAAAAGTATTTAAATATTACATTTTTTTTTAATTGGCAGTTATTTCTGTAGAGCAATTAACACAAAGCTTGATTGCGGGGAAAGCTTAATTTGCAGAGAGAAATACATATTTCATGAAAGCTGATAAGGTGTTTCTAATTGTGGAAATTGCCTTACCTCCAAAAAATGCTGCAATCTCTTCTTTTGCGGAGGCGAGAGGTTTTTCTATACCCTAAATATCCACTCCTGGTGAACTAATCAGTTGGTGATGCATGAAATTATACTTCGCCTGTCAGGGTGACCTTGTAAAGGTCTTTTGGAACCTATTATTTAACAAACACTCCAGGATAATTCATCAGGGAGGTCACAGAACTGGACACAGAGCTAACTCACACCTAAGGAACAAACACATCTGGCTTTTTTGTAGCTCCATATTATTGTAGGAGCAAATCACATTTTGAGGAACCTTTCACTGAACCTTTACTTTCATATGGCTTTAAAGAGACAGAAAGCTAATTAAATATAAAAGCTCTTCAAAAAGTTATTTTTTATTCAAATTTGCTATGTCTTTATTACCAAGCAATATTTGATACCTACATTGATCAGGTGAGCAGCTGCTACAATGAAATCCACATGGGTAGAAACAAGTGACATTAAAGCATCTTGTACTGCTGAGCTTCCACATGGCTCCTGCTTCTGGAACAGGAGAAAAAGTTGGGGAACAGCCCCAGTGATCACAGCTACAGAGCCCAGAGAGGAAAGGAACTGAGTTCACATCGTGCCAGATTCAGGCCTGCACCGGTGGTCAGAAAATCCTACACTGGGTAACCTGGGACAGAAAAACAACTCCTACAGTACTTCCCATGGAAATGAGAAGTCCCCAGGCAGGAAAGATGGCTCTGCTTTTATTTCTAGGAAATAAAAAGAAAGTGGCTGCCAAAAATTTAATTGCAAACAACAAACCAGAATAGCTCAAACGTCTGATATGACAGATAAATGATTAGCTACTGAACAGGTATTTTTAATCTGGATCATAGCAGTTTCTTGCTGGTAGACACAGGACACATGATTTTGACAAAACATACACATCATTACTTTTTCAGTGGGTTTTCTCCTTTCTCCATGCTCCTGTATAATCTGACACTGTATAATGGATTCTATCTATTTTAAAGGGTTGTGTGTCTCCTCTGACTGCAGAGGACATTTAAATGCCATGGGAACAATCCAGCACAGAAAAAATGCATGTGTGTGTGTATGATCTCCACATGTCCTTAATAAAAAATTAAGAATGTTACAAAAGAAACACAACCATCTCAGATCACCCACTTTCCTCACAGAACTTCTTACTTATTGAGTAAAATGCACAGTAAATCGATTTATAAGCTAATCAAAGGGTAGCAGAAGAAGAGAACAGAAAAATAAGCCCTGACCATTCTTCCCCTCTTTTACCCAGGTAGTCCCCATTTCTCTGCCATGACCCATCCATCCCAGGCACGTGCTGCAGACTGCCTGAGCAGGAGGATGAATTCTGTGTCCGTGGCTGAACACACAGTTCCATCACCCAAGAGAACTTGTTATCACTGTGTGCAAGCTGATCCTGATCAGATGGGGCACATCACCCGCAGCTGATCCTCCCATTCCTGCCCCAGGCTTTGTGATCCCCGCTGAGCACTGGCACCTGTGAACTGGTACCATGCTCTGTGCTGCAGTTCCAGCAGGCTCTGAAGGGAACCATTGCCAGGGAGACTGGTGGGACAGGCCAGTGCCTGGCCAGGTGAGGAGCAGGGGCAGGAGTAACTCAGCTTTGTGTGTTATCCCAGCTCCTGGGGACTGTCAGGATCAGAGCTGAACTGCAGATCCTCCGAGCTGCTCTGCAGGCGCCTCTGTTCCCCAGCAGCGTGGCTCAGAGGGAAGACTGCAGCTGAGCCTGGCAGTGCCAGCAGGGCTCTCGTGATGAAAGGATGAAAATTACAGCTGAGTGCCCATGGCTATTCCCAGAGGCCAGAGCACACTGCACTAACTCACCCTCCTCATGCACTGACCTGCTTTAACTTCCAGCAAAGCTCCATTTATAGAAAGCAAACACTGAAGAAACTGGAGCAAGTTTTGTGCTGGCTGGGTTCACTTCAGCACAGACACAATTCTGACAGAAATTACAGGATCCCTTTGTGACAGAAGAGATTTGAAAACATTGATAGACATTTTCATCAACAGAACTTGCTGCTTTTACCCAGCTCCAGGTGTGCTAAAACATCCTGACAGCTGAAATGTAGACTTGAGGAAAACACAATTCCAAAATGAAAAATACTTAGATCAATTTTTGTAATCTTTAAAGAAAAAAAAAAATCCTATGTTGAGGAAAGTTAAATGCCTTTATTTCACTCCAGGCTAATAATACACAGTCTGTCAATGATCAAAGAAAAAAAACCCTGAAGAAATTTCAGAAGCTAGCAGTAACAGAAGCTCTACAGCTGCTACAAATCCTCATTTTTATTGACTCTTGCAGCAATATCTTTGAAGTACAGGTCCAGAACGGTGCACAGAAAGCTGAGTTTCCTTATACTGTGCAGCTTGAATTGGGAATTTTCTAAACTTACTGTGTGTACCCACAGTGGCTACGAAAACCCATGCCAATCCTGTTACCAGATGTCCTGCATGCAAGCACCAATGGTGGCAGAACCAAAGGCAGAGCAGAACCAACTCTAAATTATAACAGCAGAAAAGTTTTCATTTCAGTGTTTCCTTTACAAACTAATCGTGTAGCAGACTTTTCATTTCTGGGAAAAGGAATGATGCTACATAATCTCCACCTTAAAAGGCATTCCTGTGCAACTTATTCTCCAAGGTTAAAAAAACCCCAAAGTAAACCCCAAAACCAATCCAAAACAAAAACAAACAAAAAACACAAAAACCCAAACAAACAAACAAAAAAAAGCACCGCAAAAACAAACAAAACAAATAAAAAAAAACCCAAACAAAACAAATCATCAGCAACAAAAAGCCACCACGAGATAAAGAAAAAAGCTCCTAGGAAAAAGTAATCAACGATGTAGTGCCCCCTCACAAAGAATAATTCATTACATTTCAATAAATTATGGCCTTGAGACCACTGGAGTAGTCATGAAATGACCAGGCTGTATTTATTCTCTCCTTTTATGAAATGAATGAAATGCTGCAGCACAGAAAGGCTTTTCTCTTCAAAGCTTTTTTTATATTATTAACAAATAAATGCTGGGTTTGTATTTGGAATTTGATGAAGATTATCAGTGTAATTTCACAGGTTGTCAGTGCCACGTCCAAGGGAAGTGTTTAACAGGAAGCTGAGCTGACATTTGGCATGCAAAGCCCTCGAACTAGTGAGTGCATTAATTCCACTGCAAACATCCTAAGCCCACAAAGGCTTATGCTATTGTTCCTGAATTATCCACAAGCTCTGAATTAGCACATGGGAAGCCTCCCAGAGGATCACCCATCATTGATTCTGCCTAGACAAGTTTCCAGCATGCTGATCAATAAGAGACATAATTGGAAGGTCTTGAATAATTGGAAATTTCAAAGGACTGCCGCAACCTCTACAACACACAACTGATACAGAAGAACATAAAAATATTAGAGTCTGAAGGGACTTCAAAACAATGCTCCAGCTTCAGTTTATAGAGACTTTGTCCTTTCAGAAACATCCTTTTTTCATCATTAGTAGCTGGAAATTCAACCCATCATTTTCTGGACAAAATTAGTTCAGGTTATGTATATTTGAGATTTGAAAACTCTCTTCTAACTTATACTGGAATAGCACTGTCAGACTTCTGGGGGAGAAAACAGAAATAGTAAATATGCTTCAAGGATTTTTTTTGTTCTTTTTCACAGAGTTGGCAAACTTCCAAGTAAAATCAAATCCATATAAATGAGATTACACATTTCATACAAGATTTGCAACACATTCTGGTCATACTGAAGTATCAGAGTTCTAACAGTAATAATTTTCCCTGTCCCTGCTCTGCCAACAGAAGTTTATCTGAGCTTAGAGACTGGATGACATCTGGGATATGCTGGTGGTGCCAGAGAAAGCACAGCAGCTGAATTCCCCCACCATCATATGCCATTACAGAAGTGTGAGAACACCAACACCACAGTGGGTTTGGTGGGAAAAAAATGAGCTGCTGATGAGGTTACCTAATTCCACAACAAACTTCAAAGGTTCCACCAGCAGTGTGGAATGACTGACAATTCAGTTTTGTTACATCCCTACACTGTTGCCACAGAAAGAAGAAAAAAGGTCCTGACTTCCATTTCTGGACTTTTACTGCTATCTTCTCCTATCTTCTGTCAGTCCCACTTCTAAAATGCTTCTCCTATCTTCTGTCAGTCCCACTTCTAAAATGCTGCTCTTCAGCACGTTTTTGGTTTTGTTTTTAAAGCCTCAACTCTTCCGTGAGAAGATCAGACAACAGCTCATCATCTGCTTGAATGCAAATCTTCATGTGATGCAGGGATTAATCGCCAAGGATAAGACTGCACTTTCAGATGTTGAAGCAGTCTGACAAGAGCAAGAAAAAGTTTCTAGCAGAGAGCTATGCAGAGGTCAGATCAGCCACAGAACAACCAGCCTCCACTGCAGGTCTTATGCTTTGTCGTGCCTCCAATGAATATTTCATTCTGCCTGGGGGTGCCACCAGGAGCCAGAGTGCTCACACAACACAAAATGCTTCTGTCCTAAAAACCTTCCTGTCCACAGGCTTGCAGCTGGAAACGCAGGCCGGCAGAAGAGGCACCTGAGGCAGCCAAGCCAGGCAGGGCCACCCCGACCTCTGTGTGGCTTTGAGTGTGGGAAGGAAAAAAACTTTTCTCCCTGCACTGGGAGCAGGGACAAAGGAGGGACCTGGATCTGTTTATTTCTCTGATTTATACCTGAACAGGCTGTGGGAAGGTGTCACAGCCCGCAACTGCAGGATTGTGTCCAGGAAAGCCACAGGTTCCACAGCCTGGAATACCAACGAGACAGGCCTCTGTTCTTGAAACCATTTATTCAGCACAGGAACAACTCAGATCCTGAACAGAAAGCCCTGAACAGAGGCCGAGCAGGGGTTTTTGAGGGACAGAACTCTTGAGGGTCTCCTCCCTTGAGGGTGGAGTTCAGGGTCAGGGACCACTGGAAACACAGCAAGGGAGAAAACCCCCAGGGACTCAAACCCAATCAGAACTCCTGGGGCGCCCTTCACAAGGGGTTTGAGGTGGGGTAACTTCATCCAGGGCTCACACTGCCCATCCCCAAACACAGGGGGTCAAAATTCACACACATGGCTTACAGCCATTCCTCTCCTTTCACAATGCTTATCTGAAACTAACTCTGCCTCCCTGAGGCACCTCACAACAGGAAGGCTCTGCCCCAGCTGGTGAATACCGTGGAGCCGGACACTGTCCGAAGGCTCTGGCTCCTCTGCAAGCCCCTGAAGGCTCGGATCCCTTCTTTGGAACAATAACATTTCTACACGGGAATGCCAGAATGGAGATTCAGCTCCCCACACAAATGGGAGCACAGGGGGGAGATGCTGTGCACCACAGGCCAGGGGCTCAGGGCCCTCCATAAATAAATGGAGCTGCTCCTGCAGCAGCCATGGAGGGCAGAGCCCTGTGACACAAATGCTGTGTCCTCACCACACATCCATGGCTGAGGACCTTCTTCCCTTGCTCACACTGGAGAACAAACTGCATCCACAATATCGTACACAGCATCTGTTATATCAGAGACCGTTAGTCTGCTGTGCAGCAGATACATGGCTTTTCTTGGTAAAACACATCAAGAGATTCCAGTTAAACATTACATTCCACCCCATTCTAGCAATAGCACTCCGAGAGAAAAACAGACAAGCACTGCCAACACCCTCAGAAAGAAGAAAAATAATTGATAGCCTAGAAAGTTCCTAAATACCATGCTCAACTGATTTTTTTGCTGAACTAACCACTCTGGAAATTGCATTTGAAAGAACTGAGAGGATACCTAAAATGAAGAGTGTAAAGAACATATTTTGAAACTCAGCATTACTCCATGTTTAACCATCATAAATTCATCCTAAAATATGAATCAGTCAGTAATGCAAAGCACGTCAGTTGAGTAACAGGAAGGAAAAGAGAACTGGAAACGAGGCCCAGAAAAATAAAATAAATATCATATTTTTAATACGGCTTTGAGGCATTTTAAAATATTGAAAGATAGGTTAAAAAAAATCCCAGCTGTAATTAACTGTCTTTGAAATTATAAACATGTAGTTTTTACACATTTCCTGACAAACCTTTTATTTAGCCATTGACATCATTTTGCAGCTTCTCTCTCTGATAACGTTTAATGCCCAGCATATTTCACTTTGACAGCTGGCAAGAAATCTGCTGTGAGTTTTCTCATTAAAAATAAAGCTGTGTTAATAGCCAAATACTCAAAAATGTGAAAGGTTAAAATTTAATGATGGGGAAAAGACTTGTTTCAACTTAACAAAAATCTTAGAACTTGAACTTTGTCAGAAACAGCAGCTTCTATTATTTGAAGGGAAAAAGTTGTAGGTGTTGAAAGGTTTATCAGGAGTTTAAAAAATTGCCAAGAAGCTAAGGGTGGAAGGTCAAAAAGAACAAAAAAATAATTATACAACACATGTTATAAGACCCAGACTAGAGTTTGTATGGTATAATACAAGTGACCCTCAAGGATTTGCTCTGTAAAAAGCTTGTGAGAAGAAGTGCTCCTGGGACTATCTATTAGCAGAAGATATCCCATTCTAATGGGCATTCACTAAATCCTCCACTCTTAATGGAAAACATTGCCTCTGGGGGACACGCTTTTATGACAATACTATTTCTTCAGAAGTAAAACTCACCTCATTCTTACTTTAACAAAGCAATTCTACTTGTGCCTGGTTTTCCTTGGGTGGAAAAGAATGAAAGGCTACCAAAATATTCCAATCATCAGAACAGCATGGTGCAGTAAGTGCTAATGAGGCACAACCCCAAGCCATGCAATATTCCATTCCCAACACAAATGCAATGGCCCTGTATTAACCACCACAACAAAGTATTCACACGGGATATATATTTGGGCAAGTTTTATACAGCCCAAACTGATGTTTTAGAACAGTAATTGTAATTTCACATTGCTTCTGCCTCTTGCATCTGAAACTAAGAAAGCAAGCATTAAGAGGAAGCAGGATCCAGTTCAGAGACATTAATTCAGGTGACAGAATCAATAGACAATATTTACTGGTCAGCAGAGTATCAGCCTGAGCTTTAAGACTAAAATCAAAATTATTGACAACAGCAATTCAAGTGATTTCACCCTTCCCAAGCATTACTGGAATTTGCTCTCCTTTAGCATTAATTTCTTTAATGGGAGCTTTGGGAGTTCTCAAATGCAGATGGCTTATTTAGGTGTTTAATTTTAGCCACCTGCACTTGCTGCGATCCAGGCTTTGACAAAGATTTGTGCGGGTTTGCCCCAGTTCACTGAGTAGGGAGCAAGATCCCTTGCAGCAAGTATTTACAGGAACAAGCTCCAATACTTACATTCTTATTTTAATGATGATGTCTAGCTCAACAGCCTCTGCCCACACAGATTTTATGTACCTCTTGGTCTTAAGAACACGAGTCCCAGAGTGGATTTAACACGAAGGATTTAACCAATCCACCAAGTAGATTGAAGCCGTCGGTTTCACACATCATGGCCACATGGAGTTCCTGAGGCACAGGATTACAGCAAATTTATCTCCAATGCAAAAGTCACTTGTGATTTTCCAAGGTCCGTAAGTGGATCTCCTTCTTCACATATATCCCTGAAATAAGATGGATACTGCTCCTACCTTTCTTCCTCTCCTTCTCAGTTGGCTCGGTATTGACCTGGCCACATCCCCTCCTGCTCAGGAAGGGTATCCCTGGCTGAATTCCAGGTAACACCACTCCCTCAGAAGCATTCCACATTCACATGCAGACACAGTGGCACAAACTGTAAAGTTAAGACTCCACAGTATTTCCTGAAAGGGACAAGGTTTATTCCACACTTGTGCTTCTCAACAGAAGCTTCATTACACTGCTCTGTGTCGTGCCTCCCCACAGAAAAACAGAGCCCAGAATTGTAATCCCAAACTGTAAGCATGAAACAAACAGTTATTCCTCGGGACTCAGCACCACACAGTTACTGCTACTTCCACTCTTGATTTTCAAGCGTTTCCTTGTTGTTAAATTACACTCTTAGCAGTGTGCCAAGTGTGCACACCTGGCCCTGCACAACCTCCAGCAGCTCTGAACACTGCACAATTACCACACCAAGGACTGGTTATATTTCACTGCAACTGCTCTTTCGAGAAAATGCCTCAGCAAACTGCAGTGCTGCAATTACAATATGCTGATGATCGAGTCTTTCACACCACCCCAACATTTTAGGGAGCTTCACCCGTTTCTATTTATTCTGTTAGGCAATACGTGAACAATGTAATTATTTAGCCTCCTTTTGTCACTTCAGTATCAAATTAACTGTTCACCCCAAAGAGAATACTAGCCTGTACATCTCTGTTTTCCCACTCTTAATCAGCCCAAACCAAATACAGTGATGGCAGCTCCCAAATGCATTTTCTCTTTTCAAAACCATCAAGCCAGCTCAGCCAAATAAAGCTGTTCCTGTGGTTTCACTAACTACTGTTACAAATTTGATCTCGTCAGTTTTCAGTGTAAATGGCAAGATACAATTAATGTAACATTCTGTATCCAAGTCAGCTTTGAAAACAAAATACACACTGGAAGTATTTTTACACACTGGAAGATGGAGTCATAGAATAAATTAAGTCAAAGAACCCTTCAAGGCCATCTGCTGCAGCCACCTCCTCAAACCAGGGCCAAATCTGAAGCTAAATGCACTTGTTCAGGGCCTTACATGCCCTGTTTTCAGTATCTGCAAGGGTGGACATCCCACAGCCTCTCTTTCCCTCATCTCTCCTGTAGGGAGAGAGGGAATCTCAAGGGATCTCCACGTGCATCCCCCTTTTGGCTTTCCTTTCCAATTTTATTTTTTACTTAGCCCAAACAAATACATTTTTGGGTATTTCATTTGCGTATTTAGCCTAGAGCCACATGGTAGAAACTCATGAGAGGTATGGTGAAACTGCTTCCAAAAGACACTTTCTTTTCAGCAGCAGTTTTCATTCCCTGAGGCAATGGGCTGGGATGGGTGGAAAGCAGGTACAGGTACCATTCCATCCACACCTTTTGTATGCCTGATCATCCTCCAACAAGGAAAACACCTCGTTGTGCCTGTGGAAGGACAAGACAGAGGCTCTCTCTAAGAGGATCTGGCACCTTTTCATCTCTCAGTGCTATCAGGTGGAACATTTTCAGGAATGGATGTATGGAGGGAAGCTGCCCACACGGTTCAAATCTGCAGTCAATATCTGGGATTTTAAACCCTAAAACAGATTTTAAAGCCCCACTAAATCCAGACACAGTCTTTTATTTTGATGTTATTGATTACAGAAGTTTGAGAACAGAATCTTAAAAATTAAAAAAGCACCCACTGTGATTAAGATAAACCTGTATCAGGTAGCAATCCTACCTTATTCTTACCACATCCCAGAACTTAATTTTATGGCACCTGCTAGTTCAATTGCATTAAAATTTATTTTAAAGAAAAATCTAAAAAGTAGTTATTTATAGATGATATAACAGTTTGAGAACTGAAAGTGCAGAAATGGCACCTTTTTCTGAAGGATACCAAAGGAAAAAAAACTCCAAGCAAATAAGAAAAGAACTGCACTTGTTTTCATTTCCTTCTTTCTCAAAGGTTTTCCAAGCAAGTATCCCCCTTCCTCCCATCCAGACCTCATGGGCAGCTCTTCTCAGATCTGTGAGGAAACCTGGATGTTTCCTCTGCTCCAACAAACCCCTTTCTGTCCTTGAGGATGATGGAGAAGACACATCCCCCGTGGGAAAGCTGCAGAACCCCCTGAGCCCACCCCAGCTCCCCACAGTACCTCATTGCCAGGGCTTGGTGTCCTGCCTCTCCCAGCACCGAGTGAGCTCACAGAACCTGAGCCACGGGCATGAGGTCAGCCCAAGCTGCTCATCCTGAATTCAGTTTCACTTCAACCTCTTGCTGAGGATGGGATAACTGGGTCAGGAGTGGTTGGAGTGAGGAAGGTCAGGATCAAGGTCTAATTTCATTTTATGTCTGTTAACGTGTCAGCACACATGAAGATTAGAAACCAATTCAAATGCTCATTTTTAAAGAACAGATGGCAAACCAATCATTATCCTTATCCTTAGTTCTGAGATGAATATTGCCCCTTTTTGCTTTTCAAAACAATCTAGCTCAGCCTAAACAAAACTAAAAATGTATATATACATTATAACCAAATTACAGATAGACTGATCACAGCTGAAGTTTTATATTCAACCACAAACCATTTTTAACCTCTCCTCCATACATAAAATTCCAGGATCTGCATCACAATTCCACCACAATGAAACTTTTAGTAATTACATGTAAAGTCAGCAGCTTCCTTCATTACTCTTCAGTTTGCAATAAATCCAAAACTAAATTGCAAATATAAATTGTGAGTATTTCTAAGTAAAACAGCAACAGCAAACAGCACCTAAAACTCATCTGTAAAGCCATCATTCCATTCAAACATTTGAAATAAAATCACTTGAATTCTTCACGTGAAAAATTTTAGATTTAAAAGGGCAATAATCCATTTCATTCTGTCTTGTCATCACCAGAACCAGATGAATGCTTTCAGACAGATTTTAATACAAGCTTACATTAGAAATGTTTTCTTTTTTCCACAAAGAATTATTTCTAAAATTCTAAGTAATAAAGGAAAAAAACCAAACCCAAACTATAAAAATACTTAAATCCTCCTTTAGCTACTGTTTAGGTGTAGACTGGTATGATAACAAATGAATAAAATCTCACCTGATGTAATTTCTAGTTGGAAAAAACCTTGGAACATAAGTGAATCACCTTCATTATGCAGCTGTACCAGGATTTCATACATTTGGAGCTCATTTCTTGCAAAGAATGAGGTTCCTCAAAGTCAGTCTTCCACAAGTTATCATTTCTATATATTATATACTCCCTCCTGTCAGGAACAACGATCCATGACATATTTATCTGAATTATTTGCAGCCATTATGAGAAGAATTCCTGTTACACCTGCTTAGAAATACTTTTCCAGGCCATATGCTCTCCAAATTGCAGCAGAATGATTCAGGGAAAAGGTGAAACAAAGTCTGATTGGAATTTGTTCTGCAAATGTCCTCAGACCATCAGAATCTCATTATGTTAGGATATGTTAATTTATATAAGTTTTGTATTTGAGCAACAGTGGCCAGAAGAGTCTCTTTTGACCCAAGTGGTTTGAAATTTAGAAAATTTAGCATTTAAGAGAAATTTAAGAACATTTATATTGTTTTCCTTCATGTAATTTCATACAGAAAGTCTACATCACTCCTGTTCACACATCCACAAGAAACATCAGGAAGTCAAAATAATCATTCATGACTCCTAAATCCCAAAGACTCTGCTTGGTTTGAAAGTATGTGGTATGAAAATACCACATAGAACATTGTCTTCAAACATTTCATTTAAGCAGAACATAGAGATGCAGACAAAAAAAAATCCAAAAAATAACCCAAAAGCAAACGCACACCCCATCAACAAAAGGCTTTATGAAGTGCTGATGATCAAGATTTGTCATAATATCATTACTCCAGCTTTTAAAAATGAGGAAAATGTCCAATTACACAATACTTTCAGTGCAAAGGGCGATGTCTAACATAGACAATTTTTCCTTTTTCTTAAATTGGTCCTGGAATCACTCAGAGCTGGAAACAGGCAGGTAACATCTGCAGTACTGATTCAAACTTCCCAAAAATTCAAATATCAGGCATTCATTGGACTGTTTGTAAGTGCTCTTTTTCACCATTACTGCATTGATGTTTACTTGGCAAAAGCCAAGATTTAAAAGAGCAACTCATATTTGCTTGTTAACTCTGTCAAGTGCTCCCACAACAAGAAATGTTGGATTAAAACTCACAGGGTCAGTTTATCCACCTCTAAACTTTCATTTTAGAAGAAAAACCAGATGTCCACTTATTAAAATTCATTTCAGCTATGTAATAAATGTAGTTTGTTTGCCCTTACAGACTAAAAATTATCTGAGGGGATTTTGCAGTCAAGATGATAAATACACACCCAGCAGGTGACAATATTTGCAGCTTTATCTTTGGGGCTGCTGAGCATGAGGCAGATGTTGGGGAGCAGAAGTCTGAGGCAGCACAGACTCTTCAGCCAATGTAAAATCAGAGAGGATTCCTGATATCCAGGGAGAAGAGGAGCATTTCCATGGCTATCTCCACCTCTATCCCCAACACAAGAGATCCCACCCTGGGTTTGGGCCACACTGACCTGCCACAGAAGAGAAACCATCAGGTTTTTCCCCATTCCTGGGTGTGAGAAATTACATGATTATCATTTTGAGCACTCTCATAACTTTAGGTTACCACTTTATATTGTTTATCTAGTACTCCTCTATAGGATATCTCATTGAAAACACTACCAGTGAGAAGGGAGGGAGAGAGAGGTCTGCCAGCTCACTGCCCATTTTTAGCTTCCTTAGGCCAAGAATTATTTTGGCACTATAAAGAGGAAGATGAGGTCAAGGGCGAAAGAAGCAGAGCTTGGTTTTAAAACACTCTGGTGTTTTTCAGAACATTGAAAGATGTGAGGTCTTTTAGACTTCCATAAGAAAACAAGAAATTTAACTTACTAGAAGTACTGGATTCTAGATGAAGAAGTGTAAAGTGGTGTTGTGGTTTTAAACCAGTAACTAAAGAAATTACTTATTTCTTGTTGTGAGATATGGATTAGAACAAGAGCAAAACAGGCTTAAAACTTAAAAGGAATAAAGACAGTTTATTAACAAACTACAAGAATAAGAACACTAGAGTAAATTTCCGGAAAACCCCTTCATCTTTTACATTTTAATCGTTTCTTTGTACACATGACATCATAACATAGAGACAAATAACTTTAGAACTTTGGTGGTTAAAAAAACAGTCTCAATTTTTGTTAGAGTCTTTTCATCAGACTTTGTAGAGAAACAGAAGTCTCTTTCTGCTAATCTATGGAGTTTCTCACGAGCGAACTATTTTTGTCATAGTTTTCCATTTCTCTAATGCCAGCTGCCCGGAAATCTGTCATTAGATCTTCTCCTCCCATCTCGCATCTCTCCGAGGTGTGCATGGGTCAATAAAGTCTAGGGATTTCATTTTTAAGGATGAGTTATTCAGAGGCAGAAGTCTTCTTCATCTGTTTCTGTGAGCTCTCCTGGAAAACAGTTTTCTCTTTGCCCCCAAGGCTTCAAAATCTTCACTCTACTTCATCCCAGCAACTCACAGTATGCCAAACTCTTTCTCTTTTGCTCAAAACTTACACTTTGAATACTCTATTCCTCCCAATACTCTTATCATGAATTAAAGGAGTCTTTTATATGATTATTGTCCATCTCCATAGCTTTAACAAAAAGATATTTCAGCTATTAAGCATCTTCTTATTCTCTCTCTCTTATCTAAAACTTAACTCTTTTCCTCACTGTTGCATTGGTGGTTCTATGATGTCTTCTCTATGTTAATTGTCTCTCTCTTTCTCTGTCTTTCTGAGAGAAGGAGTAATCTGTATGTTTACTCAGGTAGTAAAAGAATCAGAAGCTTAAAAAGTTACAAGAGTTCATAGTATCAGGTTTCAGTCCAGCAGCAACACCTGAAAACCAAGCTCGGCTGAGCAGCGCCGATTCCCTTCCCGCCCCCCCTCCACCCCGCGGCCTTGTCGGCCTGGAGGGGGGGGGAAGAGGCCAAAACAAAGCCTTGTTACCTTGCCAAAAGCCAGAAGCGAAAGAGGGCAAGAGAACTCTGTCTGTACTTCTTAAGGGGGGTGTTTACAAGTTGAATTCACTTTTTAATGGTCAGATCTGCTGTCAATTCTTGGAAATGACTGATAATTGGTCAGGAGGAAAAACTCCCATCAGCCACCAGCAGCTTCAACTTCCCCTCTTTCCTCAGCTGTCTTAAAGGTAAAGCTACTCCATGACAAGTGGTTTAAAATGATAGTATTTTGTTGTTCAAAAATACCCACTGCTGGATCATGCATAAGCTGAACACTTACATGCCCAGCAGTTAAGTGCTGCATTATATCCCCTTCATGCTTTTATTTATGGTATCTAACGATCATCTACATTTTTACTGTTCCAGAAGACAAACTCAGTTCTGAAGAGCTTTAGCACACCCTGGAACAACAGATGTATAATTTTCAGACTTGATGGCACAATTACCATCCAAGACAGGTATCTCAGCTAATTATCCCCCTTAGTCTGGTAGGGGTGGAATTAACTGTGCTCCTTGCTGGTGAGCTGATGATGTTTGTTTGTGACTAAAGCAGCAAGAAAACACAGCAGTGTTTTGGCCGTTGCTGAGCAGTCCATGCACATCCTCAAGGCTTTTCTTCCTTTTTCCCCACACTGCCCCCAGAGCCAGCAGGGGTGGGCAGGAAGAGCACACAGCCTGGACAGGGACCTGGCCATGCTGAATATAAAATTCAAATTACCTGTTTCAACTCCAGCTGCTGCATCTGTGCTGAGCACAAACACAGCTATGGAGAAAAGTCCAGTCCAAACCAGGGCTTCACACCTGTCACACCTTCAGGCCAGGGTGACCCATCCCACCCATGCACTGCCCATGGAAAAGGCAGAATTTCTCCAGGGAGCAGTTCCTGGGGGTCTGCCTGCTAGAGAATGGTGACGCAGTTTCCACAGCAGTGACAAAAGGCACGAAAAGAAAGAGCAGTTCCAAGTCTTTCAGGGCAGCTCTCAACACTGGTGCAGGCTCACTTTACAAGAAGGTTTAAAAGAAAAAAAGGGGATGAAAAAGTCTCAGAAGACAGCCTGTTCTTCTGCAACCCTGCACTTTCTTCTCAAAGATGGGGCAGGAAGAAAGATTTTCTCCTCCAATAGTCCACAAGTACAGGACCATTATCACGTATTTTTTCCTTCCCTTTCTCTGCAGCACAAGTGAAGTCCTTGCTCCCAGTAGTCTTGGGAGCAAAAGAAAATGGAAATTAGTGACTGCACTGAAATGTCTCCCTCTTCCCCTCCACCAAGCAGGAACTCACCCCAAACAGATGGTGTTCTCTCTCTCAGTGAAGCCAAGAGCCAAACCCTCATCTCAGTTCAAAGACCCAAAATGGTTTTGACTCAACACCAGAAGGGATTTTCAGGTTCACAATGTCTTTAACACAGACTTGTATCTTGGTATTACATTTACTTCCATAAATACTTGGTAGATTATACTACAGGAGGGTGACTTTTCTGACCACTAACTTCCCCACTGGAATAAAACCTTTAATTTGAATTTGCAGCAAATTGTGTTATAGATGCATATTATATTGTTAGTTTTTTGCAAATATTAAAATGAATGTTAGATGTATAAGGTTAGAAAACTTTGTTATATTAATATAGTTCCTTCTATTTCTGTTATTGATGAAACTTAGAAATAGTAGTATAATATACATATATGTTGAGCTATGGCATAGTATTAAAACAAAAACTACTTTTGTTTGTATAACCCAAAGACCGAAAAAGATAATCAGAAACCCCCCTCCATTCTTAGATTATCTTGTCCAGGTGAGGACAGCAGTGACCAGAGCTCTGAGGGAGGAATTTATTGCATTTCTGTTCGCAGGGAATGTGAAACTCCTCGGTGGAGCCAAGAAGATTGATCAATTGGGAAGGGGGCGAGTCAAAAACTAAACAAAGAAACATTCAAAACCGCAGAAGAATGTTTGAATCATGTATGAGAATTTATGGATATGTAGTAGGGTTCTGTTTTTAAGGGACAATCCTTTGTTAGTGAGGTGTGCTCTCTTGGCTGAATGCAGAAACACCCAGCCATATCTGTATACTTTACTTTATTTCTATCTCCTAATTGTCTTTCTATTAAACTTTTAAATTCTATAAAAAACATGTGAACCTCGTTTTTCACAATTGGCTTTTATAGCTGAAAAATCCCCCTTCATCTTGATGTAGAACTACTTTCTTATAAAAGCTAATCTACAAATATGCATTGTTAAAAAGATTGCTATTTACAGATTTCAAAAGATAGAGCACAGATTACAATAACTTGGATGTTTTTTGTAATGACTTAGCACATTCTTAGACTCTTAGAACTTAAACTCAAAATGAGCAGAGGTATAATCTCCAAGGGAAAAACATCATTGTAATTTACAGAAAGAACTAAAAAAAACTAACCCCATAGATACTAAGCATGTAATTCTGGATCTGAATTTTCTACCACTAGGGCTTTCACGGTACATTTTCATAATTCTCCATTTTAAAGAAATAATGAAATATTTGTTTTAGGAAGTGCAGTGCATCAAAGTTTATTTCCAACTCCCTAATTTTGCCCCTGGGTCTGTTTGCCAAGGTCTGTCCCTGTTCAGGCTCCCAGTTCCCCTTCCCGTGGGGAGCTGCTGCTGGACAAAGTCCTCACAACCAGGAGGAAACTCCTCTTTCTCTGGACAATCAGCCTGGACAGAACACAGTAAAGCTACAACTTCCAAAATTCCCTGAATTCCCTGAAGCCAAGTCAGCTCCTCTGAGCCTTCAGAGGCTCTGACACCACTGAAGCCTAAACCCAAGTCACTAGAAGAGATTCTCTGTTTCAATGGTGCATCTATAACCTGCCAAGGCCATTACACCAGGAGGGGTTTTTAAATCGTTTTGCATCGGCTCAGAAAGAATTTCATTTCTGAACCCCAAAATTTATTTTTTTTTAATTAAAAAAAGAATAAGACTTACCCAAAAGTTACTACCAATATATCAAGGTTCTATGAACATAAACTTCCTCCCTGTCATCCTGGATTTGGAGCTGAGCCGTTGGTATCCACCCACCCCTGACTCCTTTCAAAGAGAATTTAGGAAGCCGTGATTTATTCCCAGACTTCCCAAAGTGGAGGAGAAAGTGGCTGACCTGAGATGGTCAGAATGTGATCAGGCATGTTTGTTTTTCCCTTTCCACAGATGAACTACTTAAAGGAGACAAGGAGCAGAGGAGAGGAATGTTGTCTTCAATATGGAAGAGACACCTCTGAGCTGCCCAAAAAAAATGGCAAGGCAACGACAGACTCCAGATGTGGTAATGAGGGGGAATGAATGGAATAGTAATACACTGCAAAATAAGTTTTAAGTACCTGCAAGAATCTGGAGCCTATTATTCTGTCTGGTAGTTGTATTAGTCCCTGATCTGGACCATCAGTGCAGCAGAAATTACTACTACAACCAGTAAATAACCAGATACATAAAGACCTTGGCTGAAAAATATCGTGGCACTTGGAAAACAAGTGAAAAGCCAGGGAAAGGGGAAAACCAAGACAAAATCAATAGGAAAATCAAGCTAAGTTTCATGTCCATATTTTTAATTCTAAGATAAACCAGTACATCTCACACAACCACCACTCATCCAACAGAAGTCAAAACACAGAACTGTTACTACGTATCCACTTTTTTTTTACTGGATCCTAAAAAACCATTTCACTGTGTCTTTTTGTTTCTTTCAGTGTTTTCCTGCAGGAAAATCTTCAGGAGTATGTTTGCACAAACTCAGGGTAACACTGATTTCTAGGTCAGAATTACACTTACACAGTATCTAAAATAAAAAAAACAAAAAGACTCCCAGTGCACAGTAAAGCCAAAAGAACAATAAAAGGGGAATCCATTGCCTCCTATAGCATCGAGACAGGTTAATTTTAGAAGGCATTCCAGTTAAACAGGATAAATGATTTGAAAATCTGGTTTGATCCCAGTAATTATATGGGAGGTGTATTTTGCATTGGAGAATTAGTTCGTAACTGCAGTGATAATTAGACCCTTCATTATCCTTGTACAGATGATTTTTAAGCAGGCAAGGTGCTTAAAAGACTTTCTGACCAAGACTGTGATCTTCAATAAGTTGCTGAAGATGAAAACTGTAACGTAGGAGAACTACCAAATAAATTTTCCTCCAAATGTCCAATTAAGAAAGAAATGTAAATATGAGTAATGTGGTCATTAAAGCCCCAATATGAAAATACAGTGCAGTTATCCCTGCGATGTGCAGCTGGAAGCCAGGGATCTCTCACCTGTGAGCTTGGGCTGACAGCAAACATCATTTCCTGACCTCTGCAGCCTGAGAAGACGACTTGTGGCCCCTTTAGTAGGTGAAAGCATCTCATTCTCATTGCTCTTTTCTCAAATGATCTGTCACCTCATAACAAACTTCTGTATTTTCCAGAGCAGCTGACAGATACGCTGAGAGCTCACAGACAGAACTTCGCAAAGGTATGCAAATCCCAAGGGCATTTTAGTCTGTTCTGAGAAATGAACACCCGTTTTTCAGTCCTTACTGAAGGTGTAAAGAACAAACAGTCCACAAACGACAGAAATAAGATGAGTCTCTTGGATTAATATCAAGGTTCTTTTTTTTTTTTAATTACTAAATTTTGAAATGTGTGTGGGGATAAAAGATATTCTTAATTCACATGTCTGTATTTGTCCAGGCAGCTGTTCATACACAAGAATACTGCTCCCTTCTAGAGGGAACACCAGTCTTGTTTTCACATTCACATGAAATTTGTTACAAATACTGGAGTTCTTTAAACAAAATAGTTTTGGTTAAATTTCTCCAGAGACCATAACAGGATTATAAACCACAATTCATTTATCTATTATTTAAACAGATCTACACTGAAATAGGTTTTGACACAATACAAACAGACAAAAAAAACCCACATAATTTGAGCAGTATTTCTGGCAGAACATTTATTTAGTATTTTCCCTGTTCCTTCAGGTGTTTGTATTGATTAGATGAACTATTTTAACTGCTGTGGCTGAAACAGCTGGATGAAGATGTGAAATATACTGCATGAATAAAGTTCTGGGTCAGATGTGCACCCCACCTGTCTCAAAACCAGCTGTGAGAAGAAAGGTCCTCAACATTGCTGCTTTGAAACTATGGAATGATAGAAATGATGTGACACATAACCCAGAGACATGGGAAAAGAAGTAGGAGAGGTGATCCTGCAAAGCATTTTCATCTTATAATACAACTAGGAAATTAACAATGCTTCTCTTTGAAAATACGTTTATATACCATG
This sequence comes from Parus major, assembly GCF_001522545.3. Taxonomy (NCBI): domain Eukaryota; kingdom Metazoa; phylum Chordata; class Aves; order Passeriformes; family Paridae; genus Parus; species Parus major. The sequence goes on from NC_031778.1 coordinate 3,439,804, forward strand.
CAGAAAGTAATTCTAAGTAGTTTCCTGCCTTTCAGCAGATCTGTCATACTTTCAAGCACAAGGACCCTTTGGTGGTAAAAGGCATGCATAGACAAAATGTAAAAAAAAGCAGACAAGTACATGTGCCCTTGCGTGGTGGAGGAGGCTGCAGATTGCACACCACAACAGAAAGCTTGAGTTTCAAAGCAGAAGGTGACTTCTTGGCAATTATTCAAAAGAATTACATCCTATCAAGGGATTTAATCACTTCTCTAAATATTACTGGAACCTCCTTCACCTTACACATTAGTCACAAGTGCAGAAATTCATCTGATATCTTGACATAGTGAAAGGCTGTAGGAGCAGGCAGCTGGAGGCAGACAGGTTGAGAGTCAGCCCTGAGAAAGTTCCTGTGTGCAGATCCTCCAGAGAAACAGGGAACAATCAGGGTGAACCACCCACTGCAGGCTGTTATTAATACTGGGTAAGCAGTCTGAACACAAAGGTGACAAACCCTCCATCTCCTTTATGCCTGTGAGGCCACACACAGCATTCCCAAGAAGGGAGTGAAGGAGCTGTTGCCAAATGAGAGCAGCCCCAAGATGCCAGCTCCAAGCCTCCCCTGGGCTGTCAGCCCTGGCTCTGCCTCTCAGCACCACCACGGGCTGGCTGCCAGCCCCTCTCACACTCAGAGAGAAAATTTCCTGGGAAAACATCACATGGCATCTTCCTAAAGTAAGATCCTACAGAATGAGTCCTTATTGCAGCTTGAGCAAAGCAATCAAACTCTGTACAAAACCATCATTCCACACATGCTTTAGCAGCCTGCACCTTGTTTCAATACCTGCTCACCTTGCTGAGCTGTCACTGAGGATTCTGACATGCAAGAGCTGCCAAGTGAGGAAAATACCCATCAAAGGAAGCTGAAATTTTACACATAAAGTGCAAAGCAGATTGGACTTGGCTGTTGACTTTGCAGGAATGTGTCCCCAGTAGATTTGGTCAGCTAGCCTTCAAAGCAAGGTGTTTTGTCAAAATATTGCAACACATGCTTAGGCACTTTTGATTGGGCAGGATGGGGATAATTGAACAGATAGAAGTGATGCACTAAAGCAATCAGATTTCAGCTGACTTAGGATGGCAGAAAGCCTCATCCTAACCAGAGTTCTCAACAGGCCCCTATAGAACTGTCTAGGGACCAAGGAATTGGGGATCTTAAGGAGTCTTACTTATTCTGAGATTCTAGTCAAAGCAAATAATGAAAAATCACAGAAACTTAAAACAAAAACAAACAAAGAGAACCCCCAAACCCCCACCACCCAAAAGCTAAGAACTGAAATCCGTTCCTCTCCATGCCCTCCTGTTTTGTCTGCTGCAGAACTGCCTGTCCCACCTGGCTGCAGAAGCTCCTGCAGAGTCCCCACGTTTCTCCTGGCAGAAATGTACAGAGTACATTGTACAGAGAAGCTTTTCAGATGCTCACCATGTACTGGCAGGGACCACCTGACCACACACACATATCAAACAGTCATTTTTATCAGCTCATATTCTTCAGCAAAATCTAATTTTCTTGGGAATTAGCTAATCTCAGTTAAATGAGCCATTGATGGTTAGTCAAAGACAACAATAATTTTAAAAGCTGTGAGAGAAGAAAAACCAGAAATAAGTCTTGATAATGAAACACAGTTATAGGCAGTTTGATGTAGCATTTTTGTTCCTTTCACAAAGAGAGACTACAGGTAATAAAACCAAGCAGATGTTTTCATTAGTGGATATTCTATTTTGCCTGGAATTATATGTGTGTATATATATATATACATATATATATACACACACACACATATATATATTATTTTTGTTAAATTCATCAAGCATTTAAGCTGTTTTACCAGGAACTGTTTGCTGTCACATCTGGCAGAATTGCTGTGATGTGTCTGTACCACAGCAGAGGTGAAAGCAGTGCCTGGGATCTGTCCCAGGATCTGTCTGAGGAGGAGGTAGGCAATGGAAGTACCAGACCAATGAAGGCAGTACCCAAACTAGCAATAAATCCTCTCTGCATGCAGCTGTGTGCACTGTGGAAAGACCCATATGGAATTAACGGAGGTGAAGATTTAGGGAAGGTCTCAAGGCTAGTTAGAGATGTCAAACCTTTTAGGGTGCACAGAGACATAAGACATTTTCTTTTCCCCGTAAAAACAAAGATTCAGATACAACATCACTAGAAGACTCTGATCATCACCAACCTTTCTTTAAGTCATAGAAAGGAAACAGATTTCTGCAATATCTTTCCAATGTCTTTGGCGTGGTTTAAAACCAGAGTGACAAAACACACAGACAATCAGATGCCCCTGTCTCCTTGTTAGCTAAAGCACTGGGACACACTTGTCCCACTGTGAGGCTACAGAACCCAAAGTGCAAAGCACTTTCTGCCAAGGGAATGAACTTGCACCAGAGCAGAACCACCATGGCCACACTGCCATGGCTTGTCTTCAATGGAGTAAGTCTTGGTATAATCTTACCAAAACCAAGCTGTGCAAAAGCTCAAATAACAATGCCAGAAGGGAGTTATAAAAAGCTGGTACTGAATTTTTCATGAGCAAAAAAAGAGGAAAAAGAAATATCTTTAAGTCAGAGCTGGATCAAGATTGTTTTGTTTGTGGGGGAAAAGCAAAAGTGACAAGGCAGAGAAAGAGGTCTATAAAAATGACAGCAACCAATCTATAAAAACAAGATGGTACATAAGAAAAAAACTCTGGAAAGAGTATTTTAGGTACAATAGTCTGAAGCAGGTTTTATTTATAAGTAAACATTTCATTCATGATACACTTGGCTGAATTGGCAGCAGATTAATTTTGCATTGCAGCAAAGATTGAAGATAGCCAAGGAAGACATTACTCATCACATGTTCCAGAGAATGACCAAGCAGCAGGTGAGAGGCTTTTCTGTAAAAACAGATGGCATGACAGATAAATGTGGGGAAGTAGCAGATGAAGTACTGGAGGTTCCTTCCTGAGCAAGAGGACAAGACTACTTCTGGATGGTCTGACACAAAAATCAGATCTTTTCAGTACTGCCCTTCCATGAAACATTTTCAATGATAAGAAACAAAAAGTGCAAGTTGTAATCACCTGAAAATATAGCAATTCATCACCTTCTCACAAATTGCTAAGACTGTGCTCTTGGGTTTTCAAGACTAATGCTCTTTCTTCTTTCTCAGCTGATTCCATTGATATTAAATGATATCAGCACCCTATACTGAGAATAAGGAAAAGGAGTTAATTCTTGATTAGGAGTTTAATTACTTTAAAATCCCATAACCAGGTATCACTTCTTTAAATAGTTTCATAATCAGCAATTAGATTCTTCAGGCAACTTCTAAAATTGATTTACCTCTTCATACTTTTCAACATTTTTAATGCCCACTTGTGACGACACCAGGGATCCTACTTTACACCACAGCATTTTTAATTTCTCTTTCTTAGGTTATCCCAAGATAAAAAGAGAATGTCCCTTTAGGGTCATTTCAGACCTCCTTAGCTCTCACAGCTGGAAACAGTCTGTTCTACAGGACAACTCAGCCTGGCTGTGTCACAGATGTGAAACACTTTGTCAGCTTTATCTATCACAGGCTCAACAGCAAGACTGGCAGCTGTGGGAACTGAACCAGGGAACCATCCAGAGAAAAGAACAAATTGGCATCAGCTGGATTAATTGTGAGAAGGTACAGACAAGACAAAAATCAAGTAGTCTGACATTTCCTGGGGGAATAATCAGTGTAAAAGGCTGAAAAGTTTCTTTGGAAGAAGCTGGGAAAACAGAAAATGTAATTTGCAATCAAGAGCCAAAAAAAACCAGATCTAGGTCTGTCTTGAAGTGCATCTCAAATTGTTTAAGACATGTTTTAACTAAATAAAAACTACACAGGAAAGAGACAGACAAGGACCTACAATGTGGTCACGTCTCTCAGATCTTTAGTGTTGTACAAATCCAAATTACCACTGAAAAGGTGTTCTGATTCCATTTTCCACTCACACAAAGTTCCATCAGGGTAAACAAGAGGTGATTGTCCACAGCTCCCACGGAACACCTGCAAAGCTCTGCTCTCCTCTGCAGCTGAACTGTCCCACGAGCCACAGGGAAGCTTTTGATCTTTGGTGGTATTTCAGCAATAGCATTTCTGTTTAGATGTGACAGAAGTCATTGACAAGAAAAACAAATACAACTGAGGTCGGCCAGACACTACAGGCAAGTTCTCCCCTGCTTCCAGGACAGTCTGGTACCAGAGATTCTCATGTCTTCCCCTACAGCAATATCAACATGTGCTTCTAAGCATTATCATCAGCAAGGCAAGGTAACTAAAACATAAAATACATCAACTTTCTAAATTTCTGATTTCTTCCTGAGCCGCTGTGGCTCAGGTTGGGCAAAAACATTTCTCAAAAGCAATGAATTCACTCGGGAAAAAAAAAGAAATGAAGATCTTTCAAGCACTTGGTGCTTCTCTAGATGTTGCAAAATAAATTCTCTTTGCAGCTAGACAATAAATGGGATAGCAGATTATCAGAAAAGACAAAATACAGCGGGGTTTGACCTTTCCTGAGATATACTGAAGGAGCTTACAATGAAGTAAAATAAAGTAACAAATTACTAGATTCACACAACTGGAAGTTCATTTCACTCAGCCTGCATTTAGGACCATCAAGATGCAAGGCACACTTGGCTTTCCTTCAGAGGTCCCACATCTGCTCTAAAAATGTAAAACTACACCAAGACCACTGTGCAGGAAAGTATCCTGGGATATTCTGTTCTCCTTCCCTCCACAGAATCTGTGCACACCTGCAGCAGTCCTTAAATGCTCAGTGAGACAGTGAGAGATATTTTAATGCTTTCAAAAGTTACATGACACTACCACAGTTTGCACTGAAATGAGTTTAAAGGGAATGGGACCCTCTAGAAGTCACGAAGTTTAAATACTTTCCTGCTCCCCTTCTAACACCACAGAAATAAATACCAAAAGAAAGCTCTAAATGAAGCTTCATAAAAATCACATAATCTGAGATGTTGAATAATGACAAACCCCCCCAAAAAATTGTAAAGCAACCTCTGAAATCTGGATTTCAAGGCTAAGCACAACATTAAAAACATCTGTATTTTTTTCCTTAACTTAGAATATTCAAACCTGAAAACATAAGTTGAAATTGTTCTTTTACCATGTTTTCGGAATGTATGAAAAGGAAACAGCTGCTGGAATAAAAATCACCCAACACTGCTGCCAGAGCAGTGCTACATCACATTCCCAACATTTCCCCTAATGAGCACTTCCAGGGCAGCCCCATCACAGGTTACCAAGGCCAATTCCAGCTGAACTAGCTGAATGAAGGCACATGTGAAAGAATAGCAGGAATAAGAGGTTTTATGCAGCCTGAGCAGGGTCTCTGGAGCTCTGCAGTCCCAGTCCTGGACGAGCTCCAGGTGCAGTTAACAATTCCAGTGGTGCCCGCACAGCAATGCTCCAGAGCACGGTGGGGAATCAGCATCACGAGCCAAACCGTGCTTTTTTAAGTCTCCATGCTTTACCACAGGCTGCTTCTGTTAAGGGAAGGTTTGCTTGCTCCTACATGGATAAATAATTTATCAGTGTAACCTCTGAGCAAAGTCCTGTATCAGCTCACACACCACATACCATGAACAGTTTTATTCTCACTGCTGTGAATGCAAAGCATTGTTTTCTGTTAGTACATTCCAGTGTTTTACACTGATTTTTAAGGCTCATTTATTTAAATGCACTCGTGCTACTACGTAAATACTCATGGTCCACGACTCCTAGGATTTTGCTCTTGGATTTTTTTTTTCTAAGATTAATCATGACAGTTTTAGTGCTCCTCCCAACACCAGAAAATACACTAGAGAAATTAGCAGTGTGCCTTCCATTTATGTCAAAGAAATATGGTGTGTGGTTACTGAGAGCTCCTGAGAAATGGAAATTACTGAGAGCTCCATGGAAATGCTGCACAAAGATCTGTCCCTCAGCTCTGCAGGACAAACACACCCAGGCAAACAGAAGCTGCACAAGGCTCCACACACCTCCTGCCACAGCTATTCCCTGGGGTCAGTGATCCAGGGATTGTGAGGGACAAAGCCATCTTTTCATCACCTTCTTTGGAACAAAGACAGGCTTAAGTTATTATTTCTATCTTATTCTGATCTGACAAACCCTAAGCCAAGGTTTGTATGCCTACAAAGTCCTCAAAGACCACTAAGCACCAATTTATGCAGCTCCATTGCTGAATTTAAGCCTTCCACCTTATCCCTAGCAATGTATTTCAAACGTCCAAAACTCACTTCATGATTTTTGTGTACTTTCTTTTAGTCTTGATAATCATTGCTGTTAATTCTTCCCAACAGCATTTCTAACCACTGCCTGTCACAGCTCTCAGAGGCCACTCCACACCCTGAATATTTGAATTACACACTGGCTGCACAGTCCTGTTTCAACACACTGGGTGGATAGCCATTGGAGGTCTTGCTTTCCAGCTACATAAATCAGTTGAGCATTTCAAAAAGGTAACATGGAAGATTTATTACCCCATTTTCAGGGTTCACATGTATTGCTTTCTAACAATAGTTTAATAGTGATATATACAATTCAGGTTTTGAAAACAATTCATCATAATCTGAAAGGACTTTGGTTTGCATTCCAGGCTACCTAAAACTTCAAGCTCCACTTCATACTGAAGTCTGAACACACCTCCCCTGTTCTGAAGGCTGGTGTTTCCCATTTCCAGGCCTTTCCTTGCACACCAGCTCCCGTTAGTTCACGGCACTCACAGCAAGCAGCTCAAGGAAAATGTCACCAGTGACGTGGGTGACAAAACCACTGGGACCAGCAGCATCCCCAGTGAGCTGACAGCTAAAATCCCACCTGTGCTAATAGCTGCTGCTGTCTCTCCACAAAGCTCACAGCCAGTGCTATTTCCTTCTGCTGAGGCAGGTTCTCCATCCAAATCGGCAGCTCCTTGTGATCTTCTGCATCACAAGGGCAGCAAGCTTTTATTTTCCTGTGGCTGCCTGAATTGAAAGCAACACAACATGGGAGCACAGGACTGGTGACAACCATCCCACACACAGCTCCTCAGCTCTCTAACGACTTGTCCATCATTCAAAAATCAATTCCCGAGATATGGCTTTAAAATCAGGTACAAAAGCCACACATATGAAAGTTTTAAGTAAACAGATAAAAAGCACTGGGTTCTATGAAAAATACCCTTTCCTTTTCTTAATCTCCATACTTTTTAAAAAAAAATATCAGATTAACTTCAGACAATTACAAACACTTCACCTTTAATAATCACAACTCTTTTTGACAAACTTTAGTTTAAAACTCAAGCATAAAACACTGTCTCTTCACAGTCTCCAAGACTCCCTGACCTTCTCACCTGCTGTGCTGAGCACAATAGGCATTGTTCCCTTTCCATACCAGGAGAGACAGAACTGACACAGCAACAATGTGCACAAGCCAAAGGGCCACAGTACAATAAAATAAAGAAATTCACAGATCTATATTCTCAAGAAGTATTTGGGGATGGTGAACATACAGAGAATGAAATTAAGTCTGAATCACTGTAAAAGCCAAGTGCTGTTTCCTTTCAAGTGAATTTAAGGAACTACAGCCTAAACAGCAAAGAACCAAAGTTAACACTGGAAACCAGACTTCAAATATATCTCTACACTTCCAAAATATACTGGCATTTCCTATCTCTGCTGAGGCTATATTGTTATTATCATTATAAATAGATGCAGCAGTAAAGGTCAGTTTATCTCACTATTCTTCAGGCATAGAAAGCTCAATGCATTGGCCAATAATACATAAATGGCCTAAAAAATGTATTATCATGCTTTTCTGTAGGCTTCTACTCTTTTGGCAGCAACATGTAATTTCTGTCTGGAAAAGGTCTTCCTTGCAGTGTGTTCAGCATAACAAAACCCTTCCCTGCACATCTGTGTCCCAGGACGTGGCTGGTGGAAACAGCCCATTGCAATACTTCACCCAGCCAGTGTTTCATGGCAAAATAGCCCCATGTCAAAAACAGGGAAGATGTGCAACTTGAGCTCAATACAGCACCAAGGCTAGAAATCTAATTTATCTTCTACATCCACTGAACAGAGACAGAAAAGCATTCAGCTGGGTGAAGAAGCCATTTATTTTGCTGTCCATAAGAAAACAGAGTAACACTTCCCTGTTATCAAAAATTACATGTTCAGTTACTTCAACACTGGATGAAGTTTTCATCTACTGAAGATCCACACTTGTTCTGCTTCCTCTGTGAGTCTATGAAAGCACTGCCATCAGAACCAAGCTACAAGATGCACAGGCTGGGTGATAAAATATGTTCCACATTCTCATGTGCAGTGCTAGATTAACAGCTGGACTTGATGATCTTAAAGGTCTTTTCCAACCTAAGTGGTTCTGTGATCCACAGATCTTCATCTAATGAGAACCATCACTGTTTTCAGGAAAATAGTGCAGAGCAGCTTTATGCATTATGAGAACAGGCTCCTGTAACTCGGAGTACAACTGAATTTCTGTCACCAGTGCAGGCTGCTGCTAACTGGAAGTGCTGGGACAAACCTCCAAATGCCCAGACAATATGGGCCACAGCCATAGCAGGCAAAGACTGTAGAAACAGCAATAAAGCCATCTGCTGCTTTTAGGAAAGCCTATTCCAGGGAATGCCCCTCCTGGGAAACAGCAGAGTACTCACTCACCTGAGACAGTCTCTCTACTTTAAGTAAACACAGTTGAGCATTCATCAGGCTCTCCTCAGCCGGCAATTTTGGCAGCTAGAAAAATGGTCTTGTATTTCTACTTTATCTTGTTAAGTGGGCCCTTAAAACACAGAGAACCATAGGATTAATTTTGCTTATCTAACTGAGGGCAATCTGCACAATAGAAATGTTCTCAATAAGAGGAGAAAGCTCAGCAGCATATTTCAAGGTGGCCTGGCTTTGAGGCAGAGTGATGAGATGACTAGATTTACATCTCAACCATGATGCAAATAATTGCCAACAATTTAATCTCCAGTGGTTGTTTTGAATAAATCAGCTCCATGCAGCAGGTATGTTTTCATTATACCAAGAAACCCCCATAGTATACTAACCCCTAAATGAACACTCTGCCACAATGGACTTTCCTTATATCTCAACTTCATGCTTTTTCAGAAAAGTTTTTATACAAATTAAAAATTCAGACTTCCTATCACAGATTCAGGAATAAAGCTTTCTTCAGGGAAGAGTGTTTTGCATCACATATCAGATGTGTGTCATCTTTTCCCTGTAATCCTGCACTTTCTCTGAACCCAGATCATTTAGGAAATTACCTCAAGTTGTCTTTCTTTTTCAACTGCACAATGTATAAGCCAATTTTAGAGTTTTAATTATCGTTAGGGGCTGATCTTGCATAGCTTTGTACTCAGTAACCTTTGAAGGCACCTCTTAAGCAAGACTACAGCTGCTGGAACAAATTTCTCCAGAGCTCAAGTGCAATCTTTTGGGAGCATTAAAACAAAAGGAGAAGTTGAAATGGCAAAGGGAACACTGATCCGAGCTAGAAGGCAGATCCCTGTGTGTAGGAATATTAAGCAAGCCCCTGAGGCAAGAGGCACTCACTGGAGCAGTTCAGAAAGGCATCATGTGTTGGAGAGGATAAACAATTACATCATTTGCTGCCTGAACTTCCAGGGTTTTCCTTCCATCATGTAAGTATTCTTTCATCAGCTAACAAACACCTAATTCTCATGAGACCTATCATTCATGACAGGATTTTCTTTATCCCTCACTGAGAGCCCTGAAAGTTGCAGGATTTATCTTGCTGGCTCAGTAAAACAAGGGCAGTTAACACACTGTGCTCTCCCCTTTTTTACTTTCTCCAGACTAGTGCTTTCCTTCAAAGACCCTTTTTATGCTGCTGTAGGTAATGAAATTTCATCAGTGGACAAACCAGGCACAACTTCCATGGCAGCTACAGTTTTATTACAAATAGACTAATTGTCCACATGGATTCTTACAGTATTTTGAGCAGATCAGCAATAAAATTGACTCTTCATTAGCAACGTGACAAATAATCCCCTGGATTTCACCAAGGCTACTGCACCTGTGCACAGCAACTTTGATTCCTTCAGGGTCCGTGAAATTTAGGGAAAAAGCATTTCTTTTTCTAAGTGTTTTTCAGTAGACAAATAATGTTCCCAAGTATTAATCCATTCCACTTGAAACTTTTTATTTAGACTTTAACTCCTCAATCTTCTTTGAACCACACTTTTCTAAATTTATAGGCCTCACCAGTGAGCTGGAAATCAGTAATAAAGTTTCCTTTGCCTGCCTCTGAAATTTACTGTTCTATCCCCAGAAATCTCCAAATGTTGCATGACAGACAAGCCATGACTTACTGGCATTTTCACATACCTCAAGGGCTGAGCATGAAAGCTTTAAGCATTGCTGAGTCAGCCATTAATGCATTAAGGTTTACCAATTCAGAGCTGTAAGCTACAGTTTTATTCATTTCCAAGTCATAAGTTAATACCAATGCCCCTGCTCTGGAGTCAAACATCAATACTAGTAATTTTCACATTATAGTCTGAGTTGGTTATCTGTTGCTTACATGTAAAATTGCCATCAAATCCATTACAGAAAGGTCAAAGAAATGGAAGAGGATAGACATAAGCAATCTGTATTTTAAGATGAGTCTGAAAAATCAGTGTATTTTCTGATGAAGCTGAAATAATTTCAACCTCTCAAAAGAAGTGCATGTTTTGCTTTGCTTCAAGACCAATCATTCATCCCCCATTTGAGAAAACCTCAAAACACAGCAAGATTTAGTTAGAATGAGCATTTGTGACACCATGATCCTGCTAGCTAACTACAAATGACCCTGTAGAAACAGAACTGCTTTGGGGGCTGCACACACATTTTGCTATTTGCTTATTGCATATGGTTAAAACAACCAGCACTCTGCAGAGCCACCTCCTGTCCACTTGGCTGGCTTTAAGAGACATCAACACAGACACCAGTCCTGAATTTGGGATAAGAAATAGCTACAAACCTGCATGGGTAGCACAGAAATGTGGGAAATGTTTCCCACTCGTGCTCAGTGACAGCAGTGCTATGCACAGGTCAGACTGGAGCTCCCAGATAACAAAGCAAAGGAAGGATGGAGCACAGTTACAGCATGAGAAAGGAATAATTCACTTGGCTTTTCAGTCAGAGTTGAGAGAAAACTCATTTAGTACCTTGGTATTTCAGAGCCCTCATGTCTCACAGTCCACTCATGTACTGGGTGCCTGCTGAGAGGACTCAAAGCAGCACTCACAAAAATTAGTTTCTAGCACTGCTACAGATGCAATACATGAATATTTACTACTGCTAACACTCAGGTTTGGGAAAGAAATTACAGACATACAGGAATGTCCCATCCTGTACTGTCCTCTGATTAGGAGCTGACAGATGTTACAGAGAAACAAAGGTTGGTGCATTACTGATGCATTATTTTGCTTTATATCTATCTTTGCAATATTCTGTGATTTACAAGGCTGAGAAGAGTCAGTTGTTTTTCCAGTAGGATGTGAAAAAAGTAGGAATTAGTGCAACTGCTTTACACAAACAATAATGCTATGATGCACCAAGATGCTAGGAGACCAACTGAAACATGCACACCTATTAAAAAGACAAAACCCAGAACCTGCCTGCAGCAATGGCAACATGAATTCCCTCACAATGATGTTACTAAAGCAAACAAGCAAATTCTCCCTAAATCCCTAACTCTTACCACAAAACACGCAACATGACAGACATGGATGTGTTTATTTATGTCACAGTGTGCTTTGTTTCAATATGTGAGCAGGTTCATAAAGAGGCTTCCACCAAGTCCACGGTGCATGAAATAGAAGCACACAGCAGTTCAGTAAAGCTGGGCAAGTCATCATTAAATATTGGCTCTTATCACAGAAGATTAGGTGCCTTTTGGATGTGCAATAAACATTCCAAATTTAATTACTGATAGTCAGCTGTGACACCATTTTGGACTATCATTATTATTAGAAAGGTGAAATAGAGCAGAAAAAAATATGCTTCAAATTTAAAAAAAAAATCCCTTGGACACTACTTGTTAAATTAACAAGTGAGAAAAAAAAATCATACATCTGAACCACCTGCTTACTTTCTTAAAAACAGAAACATAAAATTACATGAAACTAAGTATTACACTTAAAATCCCAGAAAAAAGCCTAGTTCTGTCCATTTCTATGGTAAGCAGTTGGAGGAATGAAAAATGAAATAGTTATTTCAAATATTTCAGGGAGTTCAAACTTCACGTGTATCAGTTCAGCAGCAAGGCATAAAATGTGCAGTATGGAAACATTACTGCACATTCAGGGGAAGGACACAGGGCAAATCAGGGATGTACAAGTGAATAATTTGCTATAGTGAGAATGGCTGAGGCTCCACTTCCCCAGGGAGCCACAGGCAGCTGTGGGGCACAGACTGCCAACACTGTAATGCTGAGAGAATTCTGCAGTGAAGGAATCAGTCTGGGATCAGAGGGTAAAAAGGCAGCTATAAATTTAGTTCTGCCTGAAAACAAGAAACATAGGACAGATGCAAGAGAGGAAAACAGGACTGAATACTAATGGGACGGTGGTAATGGAGTAAGACCAGACAGGAAGGTTACTAAAAATAGTTCTCAGTGTTACTTCTGATGATGGTTTCAGATTAAATCATGAAAATCCTTGAACAAAAATTCAAATGCTTTTCTGACTGGAAAACAGAGACAACAAAACAGCAACACTGAAGGACAACAACATTCCTGTTAACTCAGGGATAATTGTCTAATAATCACAAATCTGAGGATCATCCCACACCTTTGCAAAATTTGAACCACCAATGATCTCTAACTTGTTCACTTACAGCAGCTGCTGCAAAAAGAAGGAAATATAATAAAGCATTATAAAATTCTAGGAACTCTTAGCAGCAGCTCATTTTGCATTATCTGGATCATAACGTGCTGGGAAAGCAGACCATTAATACACTGCAAATAGGACTGGGTGCTGTTTTATTGCATGCTGCTGTTCTAATTGTCCTTGCTGCCAGAGCAATCATTCACAAAGGAAAGCACTTAGCCCAAGACTAAATAAGAGACAGTTGCTCTACTAAAAGCTGCAAAAGGTTTCTTTAATACATTTATTTTAAAAGAAGTACCTGGAGGAGCTAATGTGAAGCAGATGTTTTTGAATCACCCCAGAGAATACAAAAAGACCTATTTCATCACTATATGAAATAAGATATTACCCAGGGCAAATGCTGGTAATAAAATTTTCCCACAGGATTCCTGTTGATATTATCTTACCCTAAATATTACAAGAACTTTATTTTCATAAATGAAGCAAGTACACAAATTTGCTGGAAGGCAATAACAAGACGCTAAAGCACCTCTGAAAAACTAAAAGGTTTCCTACACAGTTTGCAAGTTGCAATGGTTTCCATAACTTCTTTGAAGAGCTTCCACAACTCGAATGATTCCAAAACTCTAAAGATACTTATTTTATATAGCCTAAGGAATGGGGACTGATGGGATCCTATTCACTCCAAACAAAGTACCACAAGTGCCGCATCCTATCCCAGGCCTTCCTCAAGCCTTCCAAATTTGCTGTGGTTAAACATAATCATATAATGAGCTAAAAAAAACCTAAAGCTACCTTTAAGGCTGGACTCTATGGGCAATCTAATAACAAAGCATGGCCTGGAGAAGTTGATGTAAAAGCAATAAATCAGCAGTGGTTTGAGGAAGCTCCACACAAGCACTTGTAGGCAATGCTGATTTTTTGTGAAAACATGGTGGTTTCAGGTGAGGGAGCTGCCAAGCCAGGCAGTTTCTCCATAAGAGCACCGAGAAATTTGGAAATAGTGTGTGGAAGAAACAGATACTCCCTTGCAGCCTGGACAAGCACAGGAGCTGGGTAGGGAGCCACAACAAGGAACACAAGGACCTTGCCCTCTTTTCTGGTCATGCTGAGCACCTCCAAGGCAGCATTCAACCAAAACCAGGAATTCTCCTTATAGAAGGGACTAGAACAACAGCAAATGACTACACCACCCTTGTGAATCAGCTTGAACAGCTTTTGTTTCATACTCAGGAGTTTGTAGAGTGACAGTATCGTACTGTGGCAATGGGCAATGCTGCTCACCCAGCTGGGGTGCTGCTCTTCTTTAGCAGGGCCCTCATCAGGAAGGAGATTTGCACCAGATCTGAACTTGAATTTTTGTTCAGAAAATCAGCGTAAGCAATTTTGAAGCCCAGCACTGAAGCACAGAGCATAGCACCCACACTGTACACAGTGTGTAAAGGACACAGAGCCAATTCCTCCAGGGCTGCTTTCACACCTCACTCATCAGCTCACTTCTCCAGCTACTGCAAATGGGACTTCATCATAGAAACCCCTGGTTCTTGATTTTCCTTAGAAACCACTGGAGCCAGTGGAAGCTTTTTGAGCAAAAAAAAACTTCCTGAGAGCTTTAAAACATCTGAAACCTCTACAGAAGCACTAGAAAAGAAAAGCCTTTCTCTCCATTTCCAACAAGCAGAGAAACAGCTATTGTTAAAATGGCTTAAACACTTAAATCTTCTGTGCCTGGGAGAATTGAAAGGCATCAGCTGGGATATGGTAATGAGAAATACACAATTGCCAGGTAATTATTTATGATGCAGTGTTTTATTATACAATTTGAGGGGTATTAGTGCAACCCAGAAGAGTGATTGCTGCTATACTGCTGCAGAGTTCATACGACAATCACAGCTTTGTTTTTATTCTTTTCTGCTTATTAGGAAAAAAAAATCTCTTTTCTTTTAGACATGTTTTTCAGCTGAAAATATGAAAACCAAAATGACACTTCCATTCTGAGATTAATGGCTGTGTATTTTTGAACAAAAAATTCTGAATTTTAATCTGAATATCTCAATGCATTATTTATATTTACGCAGTCATTTGAAAAATACTCCCTTGCTCCTATCCTAGAACTTTCTTAAAGCCAAGGAAAGTAGTATTTCAAAAAATTACTCTGTACTTCTAATAAAGAGATATTTCCATATTAAAAACCCATGTGACAACTACAATCACAACAGAACAGATTGTTTTAAGGAAGTATTTGTTACGTTATAGGAAAAAATAAAGAAAAGTTTGCCTTAGTTCTAAATAAGCAAGAAGTTTTCTTTTAAGGATGATAGTGCTGTTTATTAGAGCAGCCTGCAGTCATTTCTTTTGCAGAGGTGCTGCCAACAGTGAGAGGCACTGATTACTTGGGCAAACATTTATTTACATCTGTAAACATCAGCTACCTATTGCCATTTACAAAATACCTGCTTTTTTACTTCCCTAATAGATCTATTTCTCTGAAATACTGTAATCCTTGAATTATTATTTCCACCACAAATGAAGACTTTAAGATTAGAATGAGACAAATATCAACATTCCCTTTGTCCTGCCTTTGGAGCTCTACGCAAAACCCATCCTCCCATGGAATCAAGGATACCTGGGTACACCAAGCCAGTCACAGGATGATTTTAGCAATGGTCATTAGGAGATACAAATAGAGGCATTTAAGTCTTTACTTCCCCTGACTAAAGATAAACATGGAACTTCCACAGTCTGGAAAAGTAGAAAAATTCGTAGATACAGTCAAGGAGAACTTTGATTTTTAGAACTTAATTCTTCAAAATACTCCAAAAGAGTATATGCATTGTGATTACCTTGGGACCCGCTGTGCTACCTCAAAAACAGATGCTAAATTGAGAGCACTAATTACAGAGTAAGTGCCCACTAAATCAGACCTGATGCTACAGCACAGTAGTTACTGACATTCCTGCTAGTTTAAAAGAGAAAAGCACGAAAAATCATATTTTGTGCATCACTTTCTGCCTCTGCATGGTTGAACTTAACATCACTCACTAGCAATAAAATCAAAGAGTGTCATCCCCCTTCCACCTTGGCTGCTTTCAGTCAGGGTCACAGGGTGCCCCTTGTACAGTGCATTAGGAAAGCTGCTCTCAAACCAGGATATAATTAAGTACCAGCTCTCTGTCAGGTGCTGACAGCTCCCTCAAGTCTCACTTGAGGAAAACATCATCTCAAATGTCAATGAGAATGAGGAAACAACAATACAGAAAGGAAACGACTTTAAATTGTTTCATAGAAAAAAAACAAGACACTCAAAGACGAAGATTCATAGAATTTTGGGAAAAACCTTTTCCTGTAGTCCACATACATGCTCATTGTTTTTCCAATTTTTCTGGTCTAAACAATGATGGCATTTTCAGAACCACTAGTCCCACCAACACTACAGCATGGTTTCTTCCTTTATAAATTGAGCCTAAGGATTTTGCACAACCACATGTCAGACAGTAGCTGACATCATTTAATTAAGCAATATGTACTGCAAATGGAAAACACAGATTTGGAGGAGAAAAACCAATCAGCTACTAAGTATTAGATGAGAAGTCACTCATTCCAGCAGCAGCCAAACCCATATTTCTGTCTTTGCACTAAGCTGTCTTCTGGAAAGCAAGGTCTTGAAAGTACAGTTACTGCAAAGATGCAACACAGACAGGAAAAGTAATGATTAAGACAGGTCCCACCTTTCCATCCCACAGATTCCCAAGCTGCTTTATAAAACCAGTCCTACCACTTGAATGAAATGCATTTTCCTATCTAGAAACTGCACAGTGCAGAACAACAAAGGAGCAAAGGGAAGTTCTGGCAGAGGACATACAGGCCCTGTGGTTACCCACAGCAGGACTGACTGGACTAAGAGGCTTGTAGCAAAAAATATCAAATAAAGGCCCTTTCTCCCTTAATTTCTCTATCCAGCCTTCCTTCATCACTGATAAATTACTTTTTCTTGTGCAAACTTGCCACTACAGAAGGACTTCCAATACTTTTTTGAAACAGCATCTTGCCAGGCCACCTTTGTGTGATGTCCTTGGCTACACCTGATCTCTCCCCATCTTTCTGCCAGGATGCAGATGGCCAGAGGGAGCATTTGCTGGGATTCATTCTCAGCAGGCACAGCCCCCTGCAATCAGTCTCTGAGAACTGCTCCTCACAGCAGTTCTCTTCTTGGGCTGAACCTGCCAGGGCTGACACCAGGGGTCTTAGCAGACATCTGTTTAAATTAAGAGACCCAAATTCCTGCTGATTAATGACCTTTTCCTGTGAATAAACACAAAGTATCATGTGTTAATTAAGGCACACCTTCAATTAATCTCACAGGTGTCAGGTTCACTGCCTCATATGGGATGCAAGCAAAGAAATCCTCTGGCACTGAGGACACAGCACACATATCATAACAGCCCCAGGCTCCGCTGGGCAGCAGCTCTGCACACACCTCTGCCAACCCCACAATTAACCAGTGCACAAACTAAATCTATCCTATCACATATCCAGAAACTTCTCTTCAAATGGACTCTGCTCAGTCCTAAAGCTTTGGGACTTCACTGTGTTAGCACTGAGAATTAATGCAGGAGAGAGAATTTTAAAAAAGCTGTTTTCCTTCTCTGAATACTCATGACCTGAACTATTAAGGAAGGTTATTTCCAGTCTATTCTAGGTGTTCAGCTGCCAGCATCCAGTGGTGCAGCTGATGGGGAGGCATCCAGGCAAGCACATCCCTTGTGCTCTCAGGACTGAGTGAGGTATGCAGAGACAGCTTGGGGCACCCCTGCAGCTCCTGGGCACCACCCATTGCTGCTCAGGCTTCCTTCCACAGCAGCTTCATTGTACCATTGCTCAAGAAATGGCAAAATTCCACTCCTGACTAGACTTGTTCTATGCTCTTATGTACTGAAGAACATCATAAACCTGGTCAAGAACATCCACTCTATAAAACCAGACTCTCTATTAATGGTATTAAGTCCATGAAGTCCCTCCAGGAAGATAACAATTTGAAAATCTTTTTAGAGATTGTCATGAGACATATAAGAAAATACCAGAAATACATGAACTGAGTGTCCAGGGCCCCGTGTCACTCACATGTAAGCAAAATAATATCAATTTTTAATTTTAATTTAATTGGCCTACTTATTTTGTACAAGCCTTAACTCACGGCTGGAAGTTGTTTACAGCTAGCAGAGCCAATTAGTCCATCTGCCAAAAAAAAGCTGAACTTTAAATGCTAAAGTGAACAGGAGACTTAAAAATGTTTATAAGCAAGTTTCAGAGGAGCACATTGCCCATGGCCTCGGGGTCATTAGGCTACATTACAGGAGTGCAGGTCACTATTTCTACAAAGCTGATGCTGTAAAACAAAAGGTATCACTGCCATGATTAGTGTCAAAAAGACCACCAGAAACAATAACTCAGTATTAACAGACAGAAAATGTCCTAAACCAAGAAAAGGAACAAACCAGAATGTTCACCCTGGAATGCCATGAATTTCACATCCCCAGAGTCACAAAGGCTTTCAGAGAAGAGCTCAGCAGGGTTTTTATACAGCCCTGCAGCCTCCTTAATACAGAGGCTGTTACTGCAGTGCTTTGCATGGTGGTTCTCAGTCACTTTTGTCTCACCCTTCTGATCAATAATGGCCTAAAGAAGCCACATCTCCAGGAAGTTCACTTGTACTTCTCTCAACATATTTCACAAGTCAGAGTAGCCTGAGAAAAAAACTGACTATGTAATTTTCTGTCTACTAAACAGAAAACTGAAGACTCTTCCAGCATTATTGTCTATTCCACTCCTCATAGCAGGTTTTGAACCATCCTTCTGGAAATGAAATAGTATCAATAAAAGGATGCTTAAAAGCATTAATGTAATTGTGTTTCTCTAATTAATTGGCAGCAGCAGAAAAAATTGTACTTTTAATTATACACAGTCTGCTTTTAATGCCAATACTAGATACAAAACCTTGCAAAACAGCTGCTGGAATTAAAGCCAGTTCAAGTCAGTCTGCTGCTGTCACTGATCTTGGCATCTTCCAAATGACCAGCTAAATGTCTACCTTTCCAACACATCTGTACAGCAAGTAAATCTCCTTTCTGTCCAGTTTTAATTGTGGCCTCATGTCATATGCCTGAAAAACTCCAAGGACATTTAATGCCTCATCAAATCGTGTCCTTCGTTCTTTAGTCTTCCCACTCTGTAAGGCAGAGATCCATCTCTTCCACTAGAGAAGTTTTTCTTTACACATTTCTCCAGCTACAAAGAGCTCTTCTTCTGCCTCCCTCTGCTGCCTCACCTCTAGTCCTTCCAATTACACATCTATCAGTCTCCTCTCTCTGAGAAACACAGAAAATTTCCTCCTGACATAGCCTGAATCTCTCTTTATTTCCAATCACCCTAAATCCTCCTCCTCAACAAAAACTGGTATCCTCAAATGAGGTCCTGCCCTTATCTTCTACAGGTATTTGTGCTTGATTTTAGCAAACTGAAGGACCTGGCAGTCACTTGAGCAAGAAATACAGGGATACAAGAGCATACCTGCTTCAAGGTGCCTTCCTATCAGCTCTGTCATCACCTTACCTTTTACAGAACCTGGCAGTGGACAAGTCTCAGCACAATTTCCAAGGGTTTTGGAAGGCCGAAGATCCATCAATGATCCATAAGATCCATAAACGATCTGTGCTCAGTGTGCCTGCAGCGCAGAGGGGCAAAGCACAGCACTGCACTCCAAGGGGATGGACAAAGAACTGCAGGAATCATCATGGTGGCACACAAAGGTTCAGTTCCAATCAAGAAATGAGCACAGTAAGAAACAAAAGTGCAGGTTACATTCTCAGTTTGAGAGAAAAACACTTCCCCACCTACTGCACCCCAGGCAGCTCCCAGTTTTCCTCGTACAGCCACATTGTCCAGCTTGCTCCCATCTTTAACTCCCTTCTTTGGATCAAATCACAGACCCAGCTTCACACCCAAGCACCCCAAAGAGATTCTTATTTCCTAGCAAACCAACTGAATGGTGTATTTGACAATTGCCACTGTTCTGGATGCACATGGAAACGAGTTCTCTGCATCACAGCCCTCTGGGCTCCCACTGCAAGCCCCAGGTACCACGGCAAAATGAGGCATTCACTGAGTTCTGCTCATATTCACCAGATGAACATTTCATGAACAAACTCAAATGAACCAAACTCAGGGAACAACTATTTGCATAAACAGGAAATTATCATAATCCTCAGTTACAAAATCAGGATTACTCTCAATTAATTTATATTTTGTGCTAAGCACACAATGCCTTTACATGTCAAATGCCTTTTCAGCAGTAATGAGAATGAAGTCCCTGATTGGATGAAGGCAGAATTACAAAGAAAAAAAAAAATTCCAAACCTTAATCTTTAAAGAGCATTACTGCTTCCTAAATCCTAGTGTGGGCTAATAAATCCTTTTATAATTTCAAATATCATTTCTGTAAATAGCTTATGAAAAGATGTTTGAAAATATAAGAGTAGGCTTTTTATAGTTATGCAAAACAATTCAACACATTTGCTTACTCACTTAATCTTGTTAACTTCTAGCAAAAGAGAAGGAAAATTTGTCCATCTGTAAAGAAAATACTTCATATAAGGCCTTTTGATTTTTTTCATATCCCAAATTACCCAAGTGTTTGAAAGAACTGCACCTACTTACTCCTAAGAAGGAACATATACAAAACCAGGCAATTCAGCCAAAGTTCTTTTGCTAGAAATCAACAGAAATCAGTGGCTATCAGCCATAATGTACAAATTCCTTACACAGCAACGTTGGGAAAATAGCTACAGTTTCAAAAATGACTTAATATCACATCATTTTATCCAACAGAATCCTTCAGAGCTTTCTCCTTTCGATGATGAAATGGTTTGTTTGTATTTTTTCAGATCCTCTTGATCAAGAATCAATTTAATTTGAGAGGAAAAAAAAATACGTTTTTTTCTGCCCCAGGTACCATCATAATACACATTAATCATGTTCTTATCGTACAAGTAAATTAAATTTTTGTTTACTCTGTTGGATTTTCACAAATGCAATTTAAGGTAGGATTTTTGAGCACAAAAAGTTATGATGGCTTTCATAATGACATCTTAAGGAAAAATACGTATTTATGCCTTTTTATTTCCACTTGAAGAAACTTTATTTTGGAATCCATGCAGGCTCAAGAAACCAATTTTAAAACAGGTCTCCAAAGAGGCACCATTCTTCAACCCTCAATGATTTTATACAAATAGTGGTTTGTGAAAGCCATTTATTCTGACTGGAGAAGAAGCTCTCAAATTCTATTCCCTCTCCCACTCTCTGAGAGGGGAAGAGAGAAAGACACAAGTTTTTCTAATGAAGGGACATTCAGATGCCTTCTTTAACTGTGAAAATATGACATTTTTTCTCAGGCAGTTAGGATAGATAGACCCAAAATCCCTGTGTAAAGGCAAAGTAAGTATTTTGGGGTACATCTGTTAGATAGAGTGGGGCAGCTGGGAACTGAAACTGAATTTAAGGACAGAGGAATTTATGCTGAATCCTCATAACCATGGAGAGCTCCTTTAACTTTCTGGACAAGTTTAATGCCTGAGAGGAAGGCTGCAAAATCCACCACTTATGGTAACAAATGTCCCCGATGGAACTGGAGTCATTTTGGCAGATTCTACGGCTCTTCAGAGAAAATTCACATCAACTCCCTTCAAGTGAGCAGCAAGGCATTTAAACACCTGAAGAGCAAATTATATCCTTTCTTTCTCCAAAATTAATGTGAAAAATTTCAAAAGGCTTCCAAAATGGGTATCTGCTCCAAGCCTCAGAGTACAATAATGGGATAGAGCTGGAAAGAGGAAAAAGCAGGCACAGAAGAAAACCAAAGAAGAAAAATGCAAATGAGTGCTCAACTTTTTATCCTAAGTGTGCAGGTATTACTCAAACATCTAAAACAAAAGCAAGATATAAATTCTACAGCCCATGGCACAGGGAAATAGGAATAGAGATAACATAAGGAAGCCCCTAAGAACTTAATACAGAACCATCAGACTGTTAAATAAAAATGGAAATATAAAAACGTAAGTGCCAAGTGCAGCAGATGAAGCAACAGGAATCTTAGCATAATTTAAGAAAGACTGAAGCTGCCTATAGAGCACAGCAATCTCAGTCTAGCTGACAAAGTTCATCTATTAATTAGCCTTTAGCAGGCTTGTGCAGGATGTTGCTCTCACTCTTTAAGGCCACCCACAATGGCTGGGAGCAGATGAGCTCAGGGAGTATTTAGGACAAGGTAACTGATAACAGAAAGGCTGGCTTGGAAGTCACTACACCCATTTTTTTAAATCTGTTCTTTTAAAGATAAATAATGATTGAAGGTAAGTCTGGAAATTCAGTAACACACCAAAAGGTCAGGAGGCCACAGAGGCAAACATTAATACAAAAGACTAATTATGTCATAGAAGAAACACTGCTTTAGGTTCAGAACTACCACTGAAAATAAAAACAGGTTCTTAACACAGAGGAAATGCTCCTCACACAACAACTACAGAGCTAATGAAGACTTAATAAAATTTTAAATAAAATACAAGGATAATATGTATACCAAAGGATATCATGCATTTGCAGTCAAGTGATAAAAGTGTAAATACAAAGCTTCAATGCAATTAGGAACATAGCATTCTATTATTCTTTGCAAAAAGCATTGAACTATGTGGGTTAGGGCTTGTTTCTAGCATTCTTTTTTTCTTCAGGTATTAAAAAAAAATCTGTATTGGATACTTGCTCCTCCTCCATCCCCTCCACACAAAACTTCAAATTGAAAGAGGCACTTCTTTGTTGTACAATGAAAACACAGTAAAGGAAAATGTCTCTTGCACATTCTCACAAACAAAACAAATGAAGTTATTTAAAAGCCTCTTCTAGATCAGATAAATGAGTGAGAATGTAAATGTGGAGTGAAAGCTTTGCAGATTTGACAGAAACACCACTCAGTATGAATGTATCCTGCAACATAAATCTTCCATAGGCTCTATCTCAGTTATTCAGTCAGACCTTACAGGAAATATGGTATGAAAACATTTCCTTGAATAATAACTCCAATTAGTGTGCAAGCACCCAGCCAGGGGTGAGCTCAGTGTTTGTCTGCAGCTGCTGCCACTGCAAGAATTGCAGCTCAGGGGGAAATTCAGAGCAGGCACCTGCAGCTTGGTGGAACAGCTGCACAGCAGGCACCCAGTGCTGCCTGAACTGCCCTGCAGCATCCAGGGAATGGATCCAGGGATAATGGCAGCAGCAAGGGAGAGGCTCTCAGCATTTGCCAGTCCTGGCCCTGGGAACACCCAAAGCAGCTTCTGAACACAGCTCAAGCACTGAGATGCCTACCTCAGCTGCCAAGATGGATTTAAGGGTCAGGTCCTTGTATGGGCAGTTTTCCTGTAGGGTTTGGAACTGTCTTAGAGCCACAGACACTTCCCACTGCTGCACAAGCTGTAGTGGGACAACAACAGGGACAGCAAAGCACAGAGCCCCTGGGGCAGCACAGGGCAGGGGCACTGAGCCAGAGGTGCCACAGGAAACAGCATCTCCCCATGCCACAGCTGCTGCTGCAGGAAACAGCATCTCCCCATGCCACAGCTGCTGCTGCAGGAAACAGCATCTCCCCATCCCACAGCTTCTGCTGCAGGAAACATCTCCCCATCCCACAGCAGCTCTTTCTCACCTCTCACTAGCCTGGGAAGGGAGCTGACTTGTCCAGCTCATGTTCTGCTCGCTAGAAATGTCAAAGAGCCAAGAGAAAAACAAGATGAACCTACCTGAAGTCATTTTCCCCCACCACCTGTTCATCTCCCTTTCCCTAGAAACAGATCTAGCTTTAGATGTTTATTTCTCAGCTGGTTTACAACTTTAGTAACTTGCTTTCTTAAGCCTTACTAAGACTGAGATAAATACAGGACTCCAGGTCCCTTGCTTTGCATTGACAGAACATGATAATGTACATTTTCTCTGCATCCCTAGATAAGTATTAAAGTTAAGATCCCTGAATTAAGGGAACACCAGCTTGTAGTCTTTAATATTAATAAAGCTAATTAGGCAGAAAAAAGACTAACTTAGAGCACATTAAGAGGGGAAAAAAAGGCTTTGCTGGCATATTTTCTCTGAAAATCCAAGCTAACATTTCTCATCCTGTGTGAAAAGCTTCTTTTCATGTGTATGTTCAGGACTTTAGCAGCAGAATATTGCAAATGAGGTAAAGACAGTGATAAATTTGCAAAGACAAGCCAAGAGCAATCTAATTGTGTTGTTTCAACCAAAGCCAGCTCAATGACTAAGCTCTCTAAGGACATGGAATATAAAGCCTTTTTTTATTTAATGACTGCAATTCAATTTCTGCCACTGTTGGTCACCTGAGGAAATCCCAAACTATGCAAGATTTCCCCTTCTGGAGACAACAAATAACAAGATATGAGTCTTAGCTCCTTCACACAGAAACTGCAGCAGTACTGAAAGAAGATCCTTCCAAATGTGGCTAAGGAAACAGAAGGGTTTGTTATTTCTGGTTGGTCAGGATCAGATTCCTGAGGTCCAGGTGCAGTCAGTGCCCTGCCCCCAAGCACAGCAGGTGAAAAGGTCTTGGATCAGAGCAGCACCTGAGATGTTCTGCTCCAGCTCCTCAGGAACCACCTTGGCTTGCACACAGATTCATGCTCCAAGAGGGCTAAAAGAGCCTATTGCATAAAACCTTTATTACTTGATACATTTCCACAGTAAGAAGTTGCTTACTTACTGCAATGGGATGACTTAATCTCAAATGTTAATTAACCGTTCATTAGAATCACTATGCAAATCCATTCATACATTGCACAGGGTTGAGATTTTTCCAAACCTATTCACATTCATAGATCAAAATACCATTAACTAGCAAGTACCTCCCTTTATTTAAATAGGGTTAGGGAATGTGCAAAGTAATTTTTCCTTAATACATTCTCCCAGCTTTTTTGCCTCAAGAAATCTATCAAGAGTTAATTGCTGTGTTTTGTGTATACAAGACTGCTCAGGAACAATGAACATGCCTCTGAGAATTTCATCAATCCTTGCACCCCTCTTTAGTTCTTTTAACATCTCTGCAAACATATTTTATAATTTTTCCAAAATATCTTTTTCTTATGAATTCCACAATGCAGTGAAATGTGACATTACAGATAACACACAAATTACTGCTCTCTTACACAAGTCTACAGAACTGCACATTTAAATTTCTATCCTCATAAACTGGAGTTCTTCATTTTTTGTGTCTCCTGTCCATATCATTCATGTTTTGTCCCTGCTTTTAAAGTGATTCCTCCATGAAAGGACCCGTTTCCAACTTCAATGATATTCAAGGGGAAAAAAAAAAAAAAGGCAGCAAGTACCAATTTTTTTTTTAGGGTAGAAGATCTTTCATCTACTACTAAAATTCTGTCCCACCTCAGATATATTACAAAACACCCTCTTTTCCAGGAGATCAAAAAGCTTTTCAGAACCACTTATGGAGTAAGCCAGAAAGGGTATTTCCCAAAACAGAAGGAATTCAACAATCTGACCTGAATTTGCACTTGACAAATTTGCAGCTGTGAAAATGGACTGCAAGTCTCATAGTCAACCTAATTTATCCAAACTCTAATTTCAGGTTCCACCTAAAACACTTTTCAGAATTACACACACACACAAAGCTCACACAATGAGCTCCTGTTGTTTGTTCCTGCATCTCCTGCTCCAGCCCTCCATCCAAACCCTGGCAGCCAGATACTATTCATTTTCCATGCCTAGTCCACAGTAGCATTGATTCTGAAATAATGCACTTAATTGATGTTTACTCCTAATTCTACAACAGAGCAAACAAAGAGAAGCAAAGCCCATATCTAACAAAGCTCTGTTCACCACTGCTTACTGCTGTTTGAAAAGATTATAAAACATTGATGATCTCTTGTGCTAGCATTAACTCAACTCCGTTAAATGATTTTATTTGAAGGTAAACAGCCTCCAGGAAAAAACTGCTCCTGATTCTTCTGTGACAGTCCAGCAGGGCTCATAATGCTGCTGCCACCAGAAATACTGGTAGGTGGCAGAACAGTGCAGCAGCATGTAGTGACACATTTATTGTCCCGTGAGTTCATTGGTGCTGTGCAGTTACCTCTGGCCTGTGCAGATCACAGATGGCCCCAGCACAGCTCAGGGATCTCCAAATTGACTGATGTCAATTCCAGCTCTTGAAAAACTGAATTTGAGGAATTTTTTAGAGTACAAATTATCATATGAAAATAGGAAGCACATAGGGTTTAGGGGTTTTTGCAACTGAAGGAATAGATATTTTGTATTTCACATCAACATTCAGCAATGAATAATCACAAAAGATAGCAAACTATTGTGTATTAGTTTGTAACCTGAAACTGTAACCATTTCTACAGCAAGCTGCTACATTTCAAATGCTCAGAGTCTCTGAAAAGAGATAAAATGGGGAGAAAAAAAAAATCTACATAACTATATGAAAGAGTATACATAACGTATACACATAAACAATATGAAAGTGTAGAAAAAGAAAAATTGGAAAGCTATCAAACAGCATCACTACAGTGATCTTCCCTATGAGAAGGAACTCACAACTCTGGTGTTGGTATTTCATCACCAATCAAAAAGCAAGAACCCTGGGGGTGGGAAAAAAACCCCAACCAACCAGTAATAGAAAAGGTAGAGTCTGTACTCTAGGTATCTATTTCAAGAGGTACTCCAGGAGAGTATTTCTCTGCAGATCCATCAGGAGCTGCACTGTGCACAGGTGTTCTGAAGGAACCTGTCCCGTGCTCACTTCTGCAGCAACCACATGAAGGAGGGGCTTCCTCTGCATCTGTGGGTGTTGAGAAACTAGAACAAGTCTGATTGCTGCAACATAATTGGATTGCAGTGGTTGGCAGAGTAATAAAAACCCACTGATTACGTGATCAGACTGCACGACAGGCAGAGAAATGTCTGTACACCACAGCCTTGTCAACCACTGTCAGTCATTTTGTGTGTCCCACTCACCTTTTCCATTCTGTTGACTGCTAAAACAAATGCTCGTTTTGGTCACAAATCTCTCCATCAGTTATCTGAGGGTACTCTACTTGATTACAGTCTCAAGGGTATTAAAAAATATCCATATTATACGAGGCAGCACCAGAAAAAACTTCTTTATCAGGTCACCTAATGAACTTAAGGGATGTCGTTCTTGAAGAAAGTGTAACTAGACTGAACAGACACACCAAAATAAAATCCAGCCAAACTGAGTCTCCAATTGCTCAGAAAAAGACTCAAAGCTGCACTTCAGAAAAAGCTATTGTTATGAAGGTAATTAAAATTAATTTGGCAAATGCCAAAACACCATTTAAAAGTGTGAACTGACTGTGTTCCCTTTATTAGCCTCTCTAACCTCACTAAGAATTTAGGTCTCTTTCCATATCTAAATTAGAATTCAAGTGCAAGACATTCAGTTTTCATTAATGTCTCGTGCTCCTCTACCAGAAAAAGAAATCTAAAGTAATAGAATGTTAAGATTGTACCATTCTAGAACAGAAAAAAATAGCTATTAATAAAAACTTTAGCAGACGGTCCCAAATATGAGAAATATATGACTAACAATATGTTCTACCAATTACTGGATTCACTTTACTCAAGGATTTAATTTCACAACTTTACCTCTATTTTTTTTTTTTTTATTCTCATGGTACAGAGTCCTCACAGTCATTGTCATTTCACAAAGGAAAGTAGCCTGGAAGACACCAACTCACAATGTCAGCTGCTTGTATCAGCCCAAATGTTATGATAATCAAAACAAACTGCAGAATTCCCCTATTTGTTTGCAGGAAACATCCAAACCCAACTCAGCAATTCAAATGTGATGCCCTGCACTGGGGACAATTAAAGTACCTAATTAAATAAAGCCGGTTAAAACTTTGCAAACTAGGAAAAAATGTGGGACTTGTCCCTTCCAAAGCAGATTTTGGGACATGCTGTCACACTGCATTTGTGTTTCAGACTCTGTTATTGTGCCTGTAAGTTACATCTGGATGCAGTTTTTCTCTAAGGTAACTCTCACTAAACTCAAATTTAGTGTTTTAGCCTCTTTTTGATCACATTTTCTTAGGAAGGTTTAAAGCTCAAAACCCAGTCCTCATTCAGTGGTCTGAGTTCCTTTTCTGTTTGTCTCTGAACTGCTGCTGGGGGAGGCCTTATCCCTTAACTGCTCACCAACATCCAACCCACCCACTGCTGGAATTGCCCCTGATAACATTTATTCTTCTCACTCTTGGCAGCTGCTGGTGGCCACAGCTGGACAGCCAAAAGTTCCTAAAATTACTGATCCTCTCCTAGCCATGGCTCTAAGGCTGGGTACAGCTCTGTGTGACAGCAAGGGTCCTGTTCTGTTTATCATTTCTTCTTATTTCTGGGCTTTTTTATATACTGCATTTCCCCCCAACTTGTCAATAATATTCCCAAAGACAAGGAGACACCTGAGGTATTAAAATAATTATGAAAGTCAGAAATTTCCACCAGCAGAATGACCTTTAACAAAGAGCTCAGGGAGCCACTTGTGAACAGGGGTTTCAGTGTCTAGCAACTAGCACATAGGTAAAGGTGAATTATAATAAATCCTTTATGCTTTTCCACAGCACCCTGGCAGGAATAGCAAATAAGCATAGTTAATATGCAGTTTTATGATACATTTCAAAAGAATTCCTAATGAGACCACACTCAACATTAGCTAAACTCCTTAGGCAGAGCTAACCTTATGAAAAGATTTTTTTTGCCATCATATAATAAATAATATAACTTCTAGTGAACATTTATTTTTCTCCTCTGTTAAATCTTTCATCATGCTAAAGGCATTAACACCTAGAAGTTCAGGTCATGTACTGAAGTAAAACACAAAGAACACTTACAAACACTTTCAGAAAGAGAGTTTAGACTGATTTGTTTCAAAATCCATCCAATTAGAAACAAATATTAATTAGAAATTTAGAAAACTTTTCATTTGGGGGATAAATGAGGGTCTTATCTGAACACTGGTGGATTATTTTAAATAAAGCATTTTTGCCCTCAGAAATGCAGCTCTTGCATTCAGAATTAATAAACACACAGGCCACTTGTTTTCTTAGGAACCAAAAAGTAAGAAAGGATTTGTCACAGTTTCAGGGGCTGGACATTCCCAGTGTATTCAGTGCAAGGTTTGCATACACAAGATTTATTTCCACCCTTCTTTGTCCTCCTCTTCCATCAATCCCTGCCACTGTAAGATATGACACCACTTCTTTCTGAAACACAAACTGCCTTTGGCTCTGAGCAGAGGGAAGGGCTCATTCATGCTTTAAGGAAGGGAAACAGAAGGTCCCCAAATTTTCCAGCACTGCTTGTACAGGGGGAACAAAATCAAACTCAACTTCAAGTTTTGACCCCACCTCCCACTCATGCCTAACTTAAGCTGACAAAACTGAACTAGAGCTGTGAACCTCTCTAGATCAGTAAAATAAATCAGGGCAGGGTCACCCAGCAGTCTCTTCCTCATCCAGGTAAGTTCTCCCTGCAGTCCAGGGTCTACCCCAACAGACCTGGCTCCCTGAAGATCCAATATTCCACAACTGCCATCACATTTTCAGCTGACCCTTGCCTGTTATAGAAGAATCAGTTTTAGCACAGAGTGCCCAGGACTTACAGAAGACTATTACAACCCTGCTCCCTCATAAGATCAATCGTACCAGGTGTCAACTAACACTGAAATCAAACACTTTAGAAATGAAAGGAAGTTCTCCAGATCACTTCAGATTCAAGTGATTTCAATTACCTGTAACTGAAATCCAAACACTATCTAAGCATATTTCAAAGTGAAACACCTTGAGCAAATGCAAAAGAACAGTCACTGGTACCAGCAATGCTTCACACTGTTCAGTTCTTTGGAATCTCTTCCTCTTCAGGCCACTTTTTGTAACAAATGTGTCATGTTCCTCCACCAGCATTTTTCAAACAGTAGGTACAAAAGTATTAAATTTTTATTTCTAATAAAAGCCCTTGGCAATAAAACTCTTTAATTGTAGTTTAACTCCAACAACTTAGTGGAAGTAATGTTCTCCTAAAAAAATACTCAGTACCAAGATAATAGGCATGGGCTCCCCAGCTTGGCTAGGGAACCATTCAGGACACTGACAGGCGCCCAGGGCGTGACTGAACAGGATAAATCCCCACCTTGCAGCCAAGGAGCTGAGGAGTCACTTCTGGGAGGATCCCTCCCATCTTAATGATCATAAAACCCATTCTAAATTATAGACCAAATTCAATTTTATATAATTCACCCTGGTAACATTAAGACATTTAATAGTTGAGCTTTTTCACTTGAGTCAAGAAAGCTGTTTTAAGTTTTTCCGACTGTATCGCCCAGTAAAAACAACAGAAGATACTGGACAAGAGTTGTGGTGTAACTATCAGTGATCCTGTACAAGTATCAGAACTACAAGTTTTGTCCTAGCATGGGGGTTTCATGGGGACAGTGGCTGCAAAGACTAATCCAGCAATCTTCCTAAAAGCACATTTTCTCTCCTGCAACTTACACAATATTTATAATTCTTCCCTAAAGAACCTCAAAACCAGAAAAGAAATCTACAGGATACCTTAGCCACCTTGGACATCTACAAAAATTAACTCCATCGCCTCTGAAATCAAAGTTTGCAGAGTAATACTCATCATTAGTTTGCCATCACTAAATATATATATTATATATATATATATATATTATAGTTATAGCCCCTTCACGACTTGCAGTGCTGTGACTAGAAATAATAGGTCAGATACACCCAAACAAGCAGCACTGTGTCCAGCCCCTTAAAGAAAATGTAATCAGATTCTCAAGAATATTCTTAAATTAACAGAATTAATTTAGAAGATTTTAAGTTTTAAAATTTTAATCAACATTATAGGAATAATTTCCATTGGTATCTTTCCAACAGAAGACCATGAGACTGCCTCAGTGACTGAATTCTGTCCTAAAAGCCACAAGTACTCTGAATGCTTATTTCAGTCTTCTGTTCTGCTGAGTAATTGTAACAAACTGTCATGAAGTTACTTTACCTTTAAGAAAGTTGAAGTTGCTGGGAACTGCCTAGAGTCTTTTCTCCTGACCAATTATCGGTCATTGCTGAGAATTGACAGCAGTTTAGGCCATTGAAAAGTGGGATCAACTTGTGAACCCTACTTTAAAGTGGAAAACCAGAGCTCTCTGAGTTCTCTTTGTTTCCTGGCGGTGAAAGGTAGCAGAGTTCCGGCCTCTCGCTCTCTGCCCGGCCCTACAACAGCCTGGGCAAGATTTTAACTCTGTCATTACCCAGATGAGACTTGCGGATTAATCTTTTATCCAGAGAGAAAAAAAAGAGAGTGATCAACATGAAAAGAGACTTTATAAACTACCAGTGACAAGAAAGAAAAGAAACTTCAAGAAAGGTAGAGAATTAGGAAGATGCTTTAATTTAGCTGAAATATCTTTCTGTTAAAGCTATAGAGATGGACAATGAAGTCCTGGAAAGAACTCCTTTAATTCATGATAAGTATGTAGGGAGGAATAAAGTGTTCAAAGTGTAAACTTGAGTACTTATGGTATAGTGAAGTGCTGGGAGATTTGAAGCCTTGAGAGGCAATGAGAAAACTCTTGTCTAGTGAAGCTCACAGAAACAGATGAAGAAGACTTTTTTGCCTTTGAATACTCATCCTTAAAAATGCTATCCCTCGACTCATGACCCATACACATCTCAGAGTGATGTGAAAATGGGAGGGGGGGTGGGCTCTGATAACAGCAGCTCTGGGCAGCTGATATCAGGGCAATGGAAAACTATAACAAAAATAGTTTTCTTGTGAGAAACTCCATAAATTAACAGGAAGAAGCTTCTGTTTCTCTACAAAGACAGGTGAAAAGACTGTAGCAAGAATTGGGACTGTTTTAACCACCAAAGTTCCAAAGTTTTTGTCTCTGTTGTCATGTCAACGAGGGAATAGTAGATAGATAAGGGATGAAAAGGTTTTTCTGGAAGTTTATTCTGGTGTTCTTATTCTTGTTGTTTGTCAATAAACTTTCTTTATTCCTTTTAAGTTTTATGCCTGTTTTGCCCTTATTCTAATCCATATCTCACAGCAAGAAATAAGTAATTTTCTTAGTTATTGGTTTTAAACCACGACACAAACAAGATTTGTAAATTATACTCTTAACACTTCGAACTGTTGATGAAATACAGAAAATGAAACAGCAAAAAATTATATGGGCTGCTTGTAAATAGACAGGGAGGTGAGATTAGTGGCCCACAGGCTCCTCTGCTGGAGAGATCTCCAGCACTCGTGCAGTCTTTGAACAGGCTCCTTCTGCCCTTTCCTCACAGGGAACGCTTCAGGCTCTCCTATCTCAAGTTATTTATTCAGCTCAGCTGTCAAAGCTGCACTCACAAGTGACTTCATGTGGCGCTAAAGGTCAAAACCATGGCTCTCCAGCACAGGCCACTCTTGCTGCTCTTAAATTGCAAATCAAGGTCAAAAAAGTGAGTTTCCTCTCATGAAAGAATGAGAAGCAGTTAATTTCACTATGGATGGCAGTACCAGATGTAGGGCAAACAGCAAACAGGAGCACTTTACAAAATGTGACATTCACCTCACTTCCCAAAGATTGTTTCTGGTGGCAAAGAATATTCTGTAGCAAGTTACCTTCTTATGCCACATAAAGCTGAAATAAACTGAATTTTTTCTCATTTAGAGAAAATATTTATCAACATTATATGAACATATTTCCACATTCTAATTCATGGGGTCTTTCATGCAATATTTTACCTAGAGCACTTCAATTTGTTTACCTTTGATTATAAATTATAAACAAGCAATGCATGTGAACTAAGTCCTCCTTCCTTCTCAGAGAAAATCAACCCGGATAATGAATTACCAAAAACCTACCCAGTTGTTTCTGCAGCAGAAACATACTGGCCAAATTAAAAAATTTTCAAACTCGCTATTTCATAATCTAGACTTAAGCCAGAACGCAACTCCACTTACTTTAGCTGTCAAAAAGAAAGATTTCTTCCATCTTCTCCAGATGAGCCTTCCTCTCTTTATAAATATTGATTAGAGAAATAGCTTAGAGACAATTTCTAGCCAGCTCAAGTTCATAAAATGGGTTCCTGCTGCAGTATGCTGCCTGAGACTGCATGCCACACGCAGCTTTGGCTGCAAAAGGCTCTGCGGGCAAGGCAGTAATTCCAGGATCTGCAAGAAAAGCCGCTGGAAAGGCAGGATAGCAGCACTGACTACAACACATCACTTCTCAGCTGGACAGACCTCCTCACTCCAGAAATGCTGGATTCCACGGGAAAATCCAAGCAGCCTAGCAGGCAGTGGCTGTCCCAGCCCGCAGGACCAGAGCAGTCAAACTCTGGTGTATCAGCACATTCACCAGGCTTAAACACAGAGTTTAACCTTCCCAATTAGATCAGCACACACTCAACTCCATCCTCAGAAAAAAAGAATTCAAATTATCATTCACCTCTTACCAAGACACTGTTTTGCCATGGAGAAAGTGAGAAATCCTGTAGTATTATACACGGAGGAATATGCTACACTGAACATTGTAAAGTAAGAGATTTCACACAGAAATTGGGAGTTACAGTTACACTTTTCTTCTATTACAAACCCTGAGCTTATTTCTACATATAGTTACTTCCACTGACCAGCTGGTTAAAAAGCTTCCTAACCTATTTAAACTTATTTACTTATGATACACTAGAGCAATAAAGAAAATCCTTTAGCATGGAAAACATTCACCCTGTACAAATCTCTATGCCACACCTGTCCCATGCACAGCTGTGTATGACCACACATATATAAAGGGTGGTATTGAGAGAGCTGGAACTTCCAGGAAAGCCACATCTGTACATTGCAGCTGAATCCCCTGGACAGCACGAGCACTTTGGTGGGGCAGAGATTAAGGCTTGCGGTTCTGCACCCCTCCATTCCCAGAGAGGATTACCCACCCCAATGGTCCTCTGTGGTGCCTGGCTCTGACACCCAAGAGAGCACTGAGTTTAGCCTAAAACCATGCAGATAGCTTTTAAAGTTAAGTAAAGAAACTAACAGTGTGTAAGTTAGCTGGAGCTCTCTTAAATCACTGGGTGAAAAAGAGTTTGGAGTTTTAGTTATATTAATAAGTGAATTCAAGGTGGAGATTTTGGGGCGTTGTCCCTTTCTCCTTCCTGTCCTTCTTTATCTTCTTCTTCCAAGGGTTTTTGAGTAATAATGAGTGATTGGATGAAAGAATCTGCAGTATAGCACACTGGTGTGGGGTCACTGGGTCACTAAAAGAAGTAACTTGGCATTTTATTATTGGACAAATAGACATATAAAAGATCTTGGAGGGATTCTTCTTTCTCCATTTTGCACTTTCCTATCTTATTGTATGTAGCTCCTTGTGTTCTGTGTATATGTAACATAGATAAGGAAAGAATAAACAACTGAGTCTGAACTCAAGAAATCAGCCTCTCTCTCTCTCTGGTCAATCTCAGTCCTGAGGAAAGGAACCCAGCCACCAGTGTCACCACCACACTCCTCAGTCTGCTCAGAAGGTGACACTGGCTTGGGCTGTTGGGCTCCACCAGCTGTTCACACAGCAGCACCTCCAGCTGGGATGGCAGCAGATCCACAGGGGTCCAGATGCAGGACAGAAATTACCTGTCCCCTTATCCATACCACAGAAATCACAGAAGGCACCCAACTTCCTCCTTTAATAAGGGAAAGCGTTTAGTGTGAGCTAGATTGGAGATTCCAGGTATATCCTGAGATCCCACATCCTCTCTCCTGGCCAGAGCAATGTTCCCTGCCATGGATCACATCCCCAAGCAAGCACCTGTGGTATAACAGCCATGGGAATGGGGAAACAAGGCACCACAGCCCCTGCACAGCAGGGGAAACCTAAAAAGGGATTTAAATTAACTCTCTCACACAGCACATCAGAACTAACAGATCTGCACTTTGGTTTGTGCACTGATGGACTAGAACACCACAGTTTTACTTGATTTTCCTACCATTTTCCTAGATGTGAACCAGAAAGGCAAAGCCTAAACGTCTTAAGGCCTTCTCGTGAAAGTCAGCAGAATTTATCCTGAGGCTATGATACCAATCCCCAGATATAACATGGGACTGGACAGAACACCTCTCCACTTTTCCAGCATTTCAGTTTCAGGGATGCTACAAGGAGCTGCAAGAACATGATGGAAGCTAAGTGCCAGCCACACAAGTCAGAAAGCTGGTCCACACATGAGGTGTGAGCCACCCCTGGCAGCTGCAGCAGCATCTGCATCGACTCAGTTCAAAATCAAAGTACTGGTGGTGTGCACACAGGTACATAAATATACTGTAAATGTATAAATATCACATAGATGCATATACTGCAAATGCAGACTGTGGGATCCCATCTGCAAGAGGACACAGAAATGTATGCAGTGGAACTATTTCCATTCCCTCTCCACTACAGCATTCCCTCTGCTATAAAATTGAAGTAGCCCTATTGGAAAAAATCTTCCAAAACCTTAGACTGACCTGAAGAGACAAGACAGTCACTCTTCACTGGAATAAAACCTTACCTTGATGTTTTCAGATGTAAGGTTTTGCTCCGTTCATGTTACAGTAACTTTGTAGAGTTTCTGTTAACTTCAGTTCTTATGTTCTTCTATTCCTTTTGATCACATCATGGCAAAGTCATTTCAGATCAGTATGCTGCCCAAGAGGTCAAAAGAACTCCAATCAATGGGTTACTTGCACCTACCATGTACTATTATTAATTAATCCTCAGAAAGAAATACTGCCCTACTCACAAAGCAGAGAGAAAAACAGAAGAGCTCGATGAAAACTCAAAAAAATCACTTAGTCCTTAAAGTTAACTAATTGCTTCTCAATACTTTCTGGGGGCTTTTTCTATTACAGCTGACCACAGCTGGCATCCATTATTTCACATTATTAGAAACAGTATTTAATTTCACAAACATTTTATTTGGCCATGATTAAATTTTAAGTCTTTTGTGGTTATCCTTTTCCTCTGTTTTAGCAAGGTTTGAAGAACAATGTTAGCCCTTTCCAACACCTATCTGACCCAGGGAGGAAAAGAGTATCTCACGCCAATTCATGAATGAGAAAAGGAGAACCATGAGACAGAAGGAGAAACTCTGAAATAACCAAATTAGTTTAAGTCTTTATGACTCAAAAAAACATCACTTGCAGCTGTAGCTGCTACCTAAGTTTATGTAATACTGAATAAATAATACTAAATAAAGTACAGCATTGTGAAAAACTGTAAGTCTGCAAAGCAATGTCCTCAGTATTTCTGTAGAAATCTATTAATGTTATGACTTACAAGATGATGTACATGTACAGGTTTTCAGAAGCAAATTGGAAGTCTGCAGACTCTGCTTCAATACCAAAATTAAATTTTGATTCCTCAACTCCTCCTGAAACGTGCTGAAATTACTTTTACAATAAAAAGAAATAAATTATTTGGTACCAAAGAAACGTGGTTAGTTTGGATTAGTAAACCAGGTCTAACAAAAATCTCAGACAGCAACAGTTTTACTCTGAGTTTTACAGGTGTTCAAAGGATAGACATGTGGCTGTGTATCCATGTAAAACAACAGCACCACTGCTCCTGCTTTTAGAATCCACACCAAAATCTAAAAGCTGTAATTACTCATATCCACTTGATAAGAATTTTTAACTCACTGGAAAACCTACTGTTTTAGTCACCGATTGTTACAGTTCCCAAGATTTTCACTTTCTGCCAGTGAACATCCTGATTCCACAGAAGAGCTGTGTCTGATGTCACAGAACATTCTGAGTTGGAAGGGACCTGCAAGACCACAAAGCCCAACTCTCACATGAGGGACTGCACCCAGACTGTCATTAGCACTGAGCTCATTTCATTGCTCATCTCATGGACTTGGGACTCCTTAATTCTGCCTTTACAGACAGCAGCAGCAAGAGTACAGCTACATCAACATCCTGCATCAGCTGCTCCTGCAATGCTGCTTCACAGCTGCCGAGAACGAGGAGCAGCAGTAATTGTTTCTTTAATGCCACTGCCAGAAAAATGTATTTTTGGAAGAATGAAGACCCAGCTGTGTTCAGTGCTGCACAAGGACCAGCCAAAAGCAGAAATAACCCCAGGAAAAACGAGGCAATTTACAGTTTCTTGAAGTAAGACTGGAAAATCCAGAAGGCCCAAGAAATGAGCATAAAAACACAGAAAGCACAGACATGCAATAGGCCTCTGCTCAGACATTGCCTGTTCTACTTAAACCCTTTAAATTCAAGTGCAAGTCATCTGGGCTAACTACAGAGTGGAAATACATACAGTGGAGAGAGCAAATTCTTTTTTTCCTTCCTATTATGAAGCCACACTCCCACAAATTTAATTTATCTTTTCCACTATCTTCAGTATCTTTGCACCCCTGTATGCTTTGTATTTACACCTTAGCTCATCTCCACGGGGAGGACAATGATATTCTGTTGCTGTTTTACAGCAGGGCTTGAACTACTGGCATGAAATTGAGAAGCATTTCTGATACAGAACTTTCTGTTCTGATTCATGCCAAACATCCCTCCTGAAATTAAATTCTCCCTTCAGAAACTGCAAGTTTTGCTTGAATGACAACTCCAAGTAATCCTGTGCTGTATCAGATTATGTAATATAAGGGCACACAGTACCTCTAGATAATTGCAGGGCACAACACAAATGAAGACTAATCTTTTTCACCCTGACAAGTAACAAACAACAGCTGCAGATTTAAATTATAAACATCAAATTTCACAAGACTGTAAAAGCTTAACAGTATCAACACCAATTTTCAATCTAAATGAAACAGTATATATTCACTAAGGCACCGAGAGATTTCCACAATTTAGGAGAGAAGCACCTGGTATACTGTGCTTTGCTCTTACTCCTAAAGCTTCCATTTGTCAAAACCCAGTTGCCTCTGCTCCCACCCCTCCTCAAAAACCTTATACTACAAGAAACGCTTCACTGACTGCAGCTTGTTAAGCAAAAGAGCACCTAAAGTACACAGATTCATACTGGGAAAGCAGATAAACAATTACATGGGGATATTGATTACCAACAAAAAAAAGAATTTACTTTTATTAAAAACATTATTCAGATTTGAACGCGGTCTGAACATTCCACGCTGCATTCAGCCAACAACCAACGCTTCCCCTCCCACTGGGCTGCAAGCTAAGATGCAGCTCCATGGCACAGCATGTGGCAGAAGCATCTAACCATGGAATTATCCCATTTATCATCCTGATTATGCCTCGGAAGCTGCTGCATTAACATCAATATCTGCATCAAACTCCAGGTGTCACCGCAAATTCTCAGGCAATGAGCAATGTCAGCACATGAAAGACAGAGCTGCCCCACCAGAAATCAACGGGATATTACTTCCATCCTCCCTTCAGGATCCTGGAATAGATGGAATCATTCTTCCATATGAAGAAATGT
This sequence comes from Parus major, assembly GCF_001522545.3. NCBI lineage: Eukaryota > Metazoa > Chordata > Aves > Passeriformes > Paridae > Parus > Parus major. Next base: position 3,478,330 of record NC_031778.1, read on the forward strand.
GTTTGATCCTTGTACTTACAAGAGGGCTTCAGCTGACAGGATGGCCAATTCCACAGAGCTGCCTGGAGAACCCTGATAGCACCCAGACCAACAGCTCACACTCACATCAAGTGCAGAAAGAGCTTTGTATTTTTACCAGACATGTGAAAGGAGGAAAGGGAGATCCCTTGCATAGTGAGTACATTTAGACTGCTGAAAGAATAAAGAGCAAAGCTATTCTGTGAAATGTGCCATGGCAACACACAGGTGCTGTTGATCACCGAGATACGGCCAGTTGTGACCAAAGGGAGCTCTCATCTCAGGGTAACAGCACTCACAGACTGACCCCACAACACTGAAAGCACCCACGGCATGCTGAAAAAAGGACAATGCAAGAGGAGATTCACAGGAAAGACATTTCACAAAACTCATCTGAAAGCAGCCCCAAAAGCAGTGCCAGTATATGGCTTTGTGTTAGCAGCACTGCAGTGTGGACACAGCAGAGCAAAACTGTCACCAAAAATAAACCTGTGCAGCACCTCTGCAAGAACAGCTAGCTACAGGGACTGCCAGGAGAACAAATACTGACCTGTATTCCTCTCTGACACACTAATTGTTTTTTACATCCAGCACAAACAATGCCACTGTGAACCCCCACCTCCTGCTCCACAGCTACAAACATGGGAAGCAGTAGAAACAGGGAATTCACATAAGTCGTTTTTTCACAGAGGAAAAAATATCTTTCCCACAGATTAAATACAATCTTTGATTCAGATCTTTACATTCAAGAGCAACAGACTTCTCACTGCATTTATATTAATGCTCAGATGGGAAGCTTTGTTGATTAAACATTCATTTGCTGCTGAGTATCATCACAGCCTTATTACCTCGTGGTGGGGCTTGGAGTGAATCCAATTCTAGACCAGCACTACCGCCTGTGCCTTTTTTCTTGACTGAATTTGCTTTTTCATACTTGTGCAAATGACTAATTTACTCACCAGTAAAACTTCCTTGCTGACTGCAATAAAAAAACCAAAAAACCACACCACAGCCCATTTTTAATCAAAACTAGCCCATTTTACAGAGCCTAAAACAAAGGGGGAGCTATGGGCAAACAGCTGGAAAGAGGAACAGCAGCTTTCACTTTTTATTTAAATACTGCACTCAAGTTGGCTGACTTTGTTTTCTTGTTACAATTTAGGCCTCTTCTTAACTAGTTAGTTGAACTGTGATAGCATTTATTTGATAGAAAACTGTCAAATACAGGAAGAAATACAAATATTTCTATTCTACAAACAGAAATACAGGAAGCTCTTCACAGAATCCATCAAACCATTTTAAAAGTCATCCAAAAGAAGCCACATGATACTCACTGGTTAAACCACTGTCAGTCTGGATTGTATTTATAGTATCAGATATTCTTCAACATTACCTTGGCTCTTTGTTTAGTACTAGCTATTCCTAGTTAATGAAAGTTAAACTCAACAGCAGCATTCTGACTGCAGAACAATTTTCTAAATTGAATAAAGAAATACGATTCTGCTGATATTAATGTAGGATAGAAGAGATCCCCTGAATCAGTCTGAAAAGAACCACAGCCTCCTCCATCGTGTCCCTTAACTGGTGCTCTATGAAACCCTGCACATTAATGGCACAGAAGAACCTACAAAGAAAACAATCAGGGATATTGAGCTGTAATTTAAGGTAAAAATGGTCTGTTCACAGCCAAAAAGAAAACCACAGAAGAATGTGCTGCAGGGAGATGCTTCCTCCTGCAAGGTAAAGCTGCATCACATTTAAAGAGATTTATTTTCAAATGAAGCTTATAATACATTTTGACAAGAATAAACATCCAAGATGGATAATTACTTCCAAATTATTGAAAATATGAGTTGACTTAATTTTATTCTTATGTAGACTAAAATAAAGCTTTGTCCTGATTTTGTTCTGAGACCTCTTCTCAAATAAGGAGTTGACCCTGCTGTTACACTCATGGCTTTATTATTCCCCTTTGAATTTTAAGAAGTAAAAAATGAATATAAGAAATTACTGCTTAAATGGCTCACACATCATCTTAGGACCCCTTCTTCAGCTTATGAAATTTTCCCACTAATCTTGATTTTACAAAAGGACGAAGGGAGGTAAAAACATTGGAGACATTATTCTGATTCCCTTTTTTTGTACATGAGTACAAACAATTAGATTATAATTAATGTTTTATCTGTCAGCTACTCCTAATATAACAACATGGCACTTCCATCTGTGCAGTAGTTTCTGTCATGTACTGCTTTTTCTATATTAATACTCCATGATCTTTTAAAAAAACCACAAAAACCACAAGAACAAAGTCAGCAGTAAAACAAAATACAAGAGAGACCAAAGAGTCACTTCAGAGCTCATTTGCTATTCATGGTGTATAGCTTAACAAATAATGTGTCTGTACTGGATTTTGTTATGTTACTGGTGACCTACAGAATCTCAGGAGACCAGCTAAGAAGAGAGATGACCATTATTCCATCAGTAAGAAAAATCAATAAGAGTAGTTATACACTTTATGCAGTCTAAAACCTAAGTCATATAGAATTTTTAAAAAGAATAAAAAACCCAAACAAACAATTCTTAATTTTCTCTAGCCAATAAAGTAAAAGAAAACTATGTTCCATTCAGAATCAAGGCCAGGAGTCTGGCTGTTATGCTTAAATACACCAAATGCAAATATAAATAGCATTTGTATCACAATATAAGCTTGCTTTGGGGCTTTGGTGGGCGGTTTTTCCCCACTTTCAAACCATTCTTTTAAACCATTCTTATCTGTAATTTCACACCTATTAAAAATAAAATCCTTATTTAACAGTAGCTAGAAATGCTAAACTAAAAACCTACGTAAATGGAAAGCAGAGATAAGAGCCAAAGTGTTCTGCCCAGAAAAACAAGTAAAAAAAAAACCCTAGCCTGCAATCTTTTCTCCCATCTCTGTTTTCTGAGGCTCCTTCAGTGCTTTTGCTAGAGGAGAAACTTAAACATAAACTGGGGGGATAGGAAAACTAGCAACATCCTAAGAAGAGTATTTGTAATGCCCTGAAGAGCATTTCCAGCCAGGGCATAATCACTGCATATTCCTGCATCCCTGTCACCAAGTGGGATCCTGCTGTGCCACAAGTGACACAGTAAGGGGACAGTGGGCACACAGGAACAAATGCCAGCCTGATGTACACTGCAGGACCACATCACACATCAATAATTACCAGCAGCACTCACCACACCTTCCAGTTCTCCTTGGAACGCACAGTCACGCTGTGGTTTAGCTGAAGGAACAAAGTGCAACTATTGCTATCAGAGCCTAACCAAAACAAAACCCCTATTTCTCAGATGGTGTGGGGATGCTCAGAATAATGAATAATCTTCTTAAAAAAACCCTGCAACGCAGAAAGATGTGTAAGCCTGGAGTAACCACCCCAGTGCTGGCTGCACCGCTGTCAGGGGCTGGGCACTCACCCATGGGGCTGCCCTGCTGACTGCCCTCCCCAGTCCTGCATCCCAGACAGGACACACACCTGGCTGCAT